>NC_071630.1:2316901-2616901 GCF_014839835.1 Dryobates pubescens
GACTGCCCAGGGGGTGAACATCAGCCTGGTTCCAGGGCCAGGCAAAGAGCTTGGCAGGTAAGGAGGGGAAGAGCCCAGAGCCCTGGGGGCAGGAGATGCTTTCAGCTCAGGGCTCCCTGAAGCTGGAGCCTGTGGTTGGCTGCCCTGACCCCCAGCCTCATCCCTCACCCCCAGCCCAGCTCCCAGCAGCCCAGCTCCCAGCCAGCAGTGGTGCCTGAGCAGAGCAAAGAGCCCCAGGCTGGAGCAAGCCCGGGCTGGGGGCTCAGTGCCAAGCCAGCAGCTGGCACCGAGGTGGTGCTGGAGGCCCTGAGCTGAGTGGAGGAGCCAGGAGCTGCTGCAGGAGGTCCTGGAGCAGCTCACTCCCCAGTGGGGGACAGTTGGTGCCCAGGGAGGTGTGGAGGCTGGAGGGGACCTTGGAGAGCATCCCCTGCAGCTCCCAGGCCCAGCAGCACCGCTGAGCCACCTCCCTCAGCACCACATCCAGGCAGCTTCCAACCCCCTGCGGGGCTGGGGGCTGCACCACCTCCCCCTGGGCAGCCTGGGGCAGTGCCTGACAGCCTTTGCTTGGGGGGAGATTGTTCCTCCTGGCCAGCCTGAGCCTCCCCTGGCACAGCCTGAGGCTGGTTCCTCTTGTCCTGTCGCTTGTTGCTGGGGAGCAGAGCTCAACCCCAGCTGGCTGCAGCCTCCTCCCAGGGAGCTGCAGAGAGCAAGGAGGTCTCCCTCAGCCTCCTCTGCCCCACACCAAACCCCCCCAGGGCCCTCAGCTGTCCCTCCCCAGCCCTCTCCTCCAGCCCCTTCCCCACCTTGCTTGCCCTTCCCTGGCCCTGCTCCAACCCCTCAGGCTCCTGCTGGCAGTGAGGAGCCCAGAGCTGAGCCCAGGGCTCAAGCTGTGCCCTCCCCAGTGCCCACCCCAGGGGCACCATCCCTGCCCTGCTCCTGCTGCCCACCCCAGTGCTGCTCCAGGCCAGGCTGCTGGTGGCCTTCCTGCCCCCCTGGGCACCCCCTGGGCTCCTCTCCTGCTGCTGCCCCCCAGCACCCCCAGCTCCTTCTCTGCTGGGCACTTTGCAGCCTCTCTGCCCCCAGCCTGGAGCCTCCCTGGGGTGGCTGGGAGCCAAGAGCAGGACCCAGCCCTTGGCTTGGTTGAACCTCACACAGCTGCCCTCAGCCTGGCCAGGGCAGAGCCTCCCAGCAGATGCCCTCTGCCACCCAGCTTGGTGCCAGCTGCAGACTGCCTGAGGGAGCCTCCATCCCAGACCAGGGATGAAGCCACCAGGAGCTGTCCCTCCACATCCACACCTCCACCCCCCCCAGACCCGGGTGGGGGGATGTGAGCCCCAGGCAGGGGCAGGGGTGGGCAGCCCCCCACCCCCTGTGCCTCTGAGGTCCTCCTGGCTCATCCCCCAGCAGAGCTCTGAGGGTCCCCTGCCCACTGGAGCTGCCTCTGCCCTCTGGAGCCCACGGTGCCAGCTGCAGCTCAAGCAAAGAGCTTAAGCCTCCTCCTCCTCCTTTTCATTCTTCCCCCTCCCCCTTTGCATGCTCAGAGCAAGAGAGGGAAAGGGCTGAGCCCCTGAGGATGAGTGGGGTGGGGAGCAGCTGCAGCCCTGCTTCTGCTCTGCCTCCACCCAGCCCCTGCCTCCCCAGGCCAGAGGAAGGCAGAGGTCCTGGCAGCCACTGCCCAGCAGCCAGAGGGGGTGCAGGGGAGCCCCAAGGCAGGTGTGGGAGGCCCTGCAGCTCCTGGTGAGTCACAGGGCCCTGGCCAAAGCCCTGGGGCCCAAGGAGTCCACCCCCAGAGGCTCTTTGCAGAGAGGAGGGTGGCTGGCACCACCAGCAGCCCCCCCAGCCCGGGGACCAGCTCTGCTTCTGCTGTGCAGCTCACCTGGCAAAGCTCAGGGAAGTGCAGGGAGGAGAGAGGAGGAGGAGGAGGGAGGGGAAGGACAAAGCATTTGGTGATCAATGCCATGGAGAACTGCTGGGCAGGGAAGGTCCTGGGGGTGCTGGGGGGCAGCAGCTGGAGAGGAGCCCAGGGGGTGCCCAGGGGGGCCTGGAGCAGCACTGGGGTGGGCAGCAGGAGCAGGGCAGGGATGGTGCCCCCGGAGTGGGCACTGGGGAGGCCACAGCTTGAGCCCTGGGCTCAGCTCTGGGCTCCTCACTGCCAGCAGGAGCCTGAGGGGCTGGAGCAGGGCCAGGGAAGGGCAAGCAAGGTGGGGAAGGGGCTGGGGAAGAGGGCTGGGGAGGGGCAGCTGAGGGCCCTGGGGGTGTTTGGTGTGGAGCAGAGGAGGCTGAGGGAGACCTCCTTGCTCTCTGCAGCTCCCTGGGGGGAGGCTGCAGCCAGCTGGGGCTTGGGCTCTGCTCCCCAGGCTCAGGGCACAGGAGGAGCTAAGAAGGAATTTAGCTAAGCCAAGGGCTGGGTCCTGCTCTTGGCTCCCAACCACCCCAGGAAGCCTCCAGGCTGGGGGTAGAGAGGCTGCAAAGTGCCCAGCAGAGAAGGAGCTGGGGGTGCTGGGGGGCAGCAGCAGGAGAGGAGCCCAGGGGGTGCCCAGGGGGGCAGGAAGGCCACCAGCAGCCTGGCCTGGAGCAGCACTGGGGTGGGCAGCAGGAGCAGGGCAGGGCTGAAGCTTGGCTCTCCTAACTTAGGTCCCTGGTGCCCAGCTTGGGAGCAGGCAGCAAGGGAGGAGTTCCTGTGGCCCAGGACTGTGTGGGAGTGTGGCAGCTGCCCACCAAGGAACCCCAGCAGGCTGGCACAGGATGCTGTGGAGCCTCCACTCCACCTCCCCCTGAAAATCTGTTGCTCTGTGGAGCAAACCCAAAGCAGCTTGGAGGTTCTCTGCTCCCCACCCCCCACCCAGCATGCATCTGAGATAGGAAGGCTCTGGAGGGGCTGGGAGGTGTCCAGAGCAGGGCCAGGAGGGGGAGCAGAGGGCTGGAGCTGCTCTGCTCTGAGCACAGCCTGAGAGAGTTGGAGTTGTGCAGGCTGCAGAGGAGAAGGCTCCAGGGAGACCTTCTGGTGGCCTTCCAGGAGCTGCAGGGGGCTGCAGGAAAGCTGGGGAGGGACTTTGGAGGGGGTGAGGGAGGGCCAGGACTGGGGGGGATGGAGCAAAAGGAGAAGTGGGGAGCTGGAGATTGGCTGTGAGGAAGAAGTTGTTGGGCAGGAGGGTGGTGAGAGCCTGGCCCAGGCTGCCCAGGGAGGTGGTGGAAGCCTCCTGCTCAGCCCTGGAGGTGTTTGCAGCCAGGCTGGAGGTGGCTGTGAGCAACCTGCTGTGGGCTGAGGGGTCCCTGCCCATGGCAGGGGCTTGGAGCTCGCTGAGCCCTGAGCTCCCTCCCAGCCCTGCCAGCCCTGGGGGTCTGTGATTCCCCTGGAGCTGGTGGTGCCAGGGCAGGGCTGGGCTGGGCAGGGCAATGCAGGGCAGGGCAGGACAAGGCAGGGCAGGGCAGGGCTGGGCAATGCAGGGCAGAGCAGGGCAATGCAGGGGCAGGGCAGGGCTGGGCAATGCAGGGCAGAGCAGGGCAATGCAGGAGCAGGGCAGGGCAATGCAGGGGCAGGGCAGGGCTGGACATTACAGGGCTGGGCAGGGCAGGGCAGGGCTGGGCAGGGCAGGGCTGGGCAGGGCATCACAGGGCTGGTCAGGGCAATGCAGGGGCAGGGCAGGGAAGGGCAGGGTGGGGCAGGGCAGGGAAGGGCAGGGCAGAGCTGGGCAGGGCAATGCAGGGGCAGGGCAGGACAAGGCAGGGCAGGGCAGGGCTGGGCAATGCAGGGCAGAGCAGGGCAATGCAGGGGCAGGGCTGGGCTGGGCTGGACATTGCTGGGCAGGGCAGGGCAGGGCTGGGCAATGCAGGGGCAGGGCAGGGCTGGACATTACAGGGCTGGGCAGGGCAGGGCAGGGCAGGGCTGGGCAATGTAGGGGCAGGGCTGGGCTGGACATTACAGGGCTGGGCAGGGCAGGGCAGGGCAGGGCTGGGCAATGCAGGGGCAGGGCTGGGCTGGACATTGCTGGGCAGGGCAGGGCAGGGCTGGGCAATGCAGGGGCAGGGCTGGGCTGGGCTGGACATTGCTGGGCAGGGCAGGGCAGGGCTGGGCAATGCAGGGGCAGGGCTGGGCTGGACATTGCTGGGCAGGGCAGGGCAGGGCTGGGCAATGCAGGGGCAGGGCTGGGCTGGGCTGGGCTGGACATTGCTGGGCAGGGCAGGGCTGGGCAATGCAGGGGCAGGGCAGGGCTGGGCTGGACATTGCTGGGCAGGGCAGGGCTGGGCAATGCAGGGGCAGGGCAGGGCTGGGCTGGACATTGCTGGGCAGGGCAGGGCAGGGCAGTGCAGATGCTCCGGAGCCGAGGAGGCTTCGGCACTTCCCAAGCATCCCTTCGAGCCTGAGCGCCTGGGGGTGGCCCAGCCTGGTGGCACTGCCGGACCCTTTGGTGCCTTCCCGGGGTGGCACTGAGGTTTCTCTCCGCCATCCTCTGCCCCGCAGGAGCGCCCGGAGCGGCCATGGCGCAGACGGTGAGCGCCCTGCCGGCGGCGCCCGGCGGCCCCCAGTGCCGGGTGGAGCTCTCCATCTGCGGCCACAGCCTCCTGGACAGGGATGTCACCTCCAAGTCCGACCCCTTCTGCGTCCTCTTCATGGAAGCGGACGGCAAGTGGGTGGAGGTAAGCCCTGGGGCCGGGGGCTGCCCCTCCTCCCGCGGCTGCCCGCTGCTGGGGTCCCCTCCGCGCTCCCCCCCGCAGCCTGCTTGCAGCTCAGCCCGAGCCCAGGCACAGCTGCAGGCGCCGGGGGGGCTGCCCAGGCTGTGTGCTTGGCTCCCCTGGTGTCACTTCCCTCTGTGCTCCCCCACAAGGCTGCTCTTCAATCCCCTCTGAGCAGAGGTGGGACCCCCAGGGGTCCTGCCAAGGCTCCTTGCCCTGCTCCGTGCCCTGCTCCCTGCCCTGCTCCCTGCCCTGCTCCTTGCCCTGCTCCCTGCCCTGCTCCCTGCCCTGCTCCCTGCCCTGCTCCTTGCCCTGCTCCTTGCCCTGCTCCATGCCCTGCTCCTTGCCCTGCCCCTTGCCCTGCTCCGTGCCCTGCTCCTTGCCCTGCTCCCTGCCCTGCTCCCTGCCCTGCTCCATGCCCTGCTCCTTGCCCTGCTCCATGCCCTGCTCCTTGCCCTGCTCCATGCCCTGCTCCCTGCCCTGCTCCATGCCCTGCTCCTTGCCCTGCTCCATGCCCTGCTCCTTGCCCTGCTCCTTGCCCTGCTCCTTGCCCTGCTCCTTGCCCTGCTCCATGCCCTGCTCCTTGCCCTGCTGTTCATTGAGTGCTTTGCTCCTCTGGTGTCTCCTCCTCTGTGCTCCACCTGAAGGCTGCTCTTCAGTCCCCTCTGAGCAGAGGTGGAACCCCCAGGGGTCCTGCCAAGGCTCCTTGCCCTGCTCCATGCCCTGCTCCTTGCCCTGCTCCTTGCCCTGCTCCGTGCCCTGCTCCGTGCCCTGCTCCTTGCCCTGCTCCATGCCCTGCTCCTTGCCCTGCTCCTTGCCCTGCTCCATGCCCTGCTCCTTGCCCTGCTCCTTGCCCTGCTCCCTGCCCTGCTCCTTGCCCTGCTCCTTGCCCTGCTCCCTGCCCTGCTCCTTGCCCTGCCCCATGCCCTGCTCCTTGCCCTGCTCCTTGCCCTGCTCCCTGCCCTGCTCCTTGCCCTGCCCCATGCCCTGCCCCATGCCCTGCTCCTTGCCCTGCTCCCTGCCCTGCTCCCTGCCCTGCTCCTTGCCCTGCTCCATGCCCTGCTCCATGCCCTGCTGTTCATTGAGTGCTTTGCTCCTCTGGTGCCTTCTCCCTCTGTGCTCCACCACAAGGCTGCTCCTCAGCCCTCTCTGAGCAGAGGTGGAACCCCCAGGGGTCCTGCCAAGGCTCCCTGCCCTGCTCCCTGCCCTGCCCCTTGCCCTGCTCCTTGCCCTGCTCCATGCCCTGCTCCATGCCCTGCTCCTTGCCCTGCTCCATGCCCTGCTCCTTGCCCTGCTCCATGCCCTGCTCCATGCCCTGCTCCTTGCCCTGCTCCTTGCCCTGCTCCATGCCCTGCTCCATGCCCTGCTCCTTGCCCTGCTCCTTGCCCTGCTCCATGCCCTGCTCCTTGCCCTGCTCCATGCCCTGCTCCTTGCCCTGCTCCATGCCCTGCTCCATGCCCTGCTCCTTGCCCTGCTCCATGCCCTGCTCCATGCCCTGCTCCTTGCCCTGCTCCTTGCCCTGCTCCTTGCCCTGCTCCATGCCCTGCTGTTCATTGTGTGCTTTGCTCCTCTGGTGTCTCCTCCTCTGTGCTCCACCACAAGGCTGCTCCTCAGCCCTCTCTGAGCAGAGGTGGAACCCCCAGGGGTCCTGCCAAGGCTCCCTGCCCTGCTCCATGCCCCCAGACCCACATCCCCTGGCCCAGGAGGGAGCTCTTTCCCCTTGGGGTGGGTGCAGATCCCAGGCTGGATGAGGCCTTGAGTGCAGCTGGGAGGTGTCCCTGCCCATGGCAGGAGGCTGGAGGCCACCTCTGGGCTGAGCCAGCCTGTGGCCTGAACAGCAGAGCTGGGAAGCAGGGGCAGGGGTGGGCACAGCAGGGGCAGGGGTGGGCACATGGGTGGGCACAGCAGAGGCTCAGCACTGGGCACCCATCCCTGTGCCCTCCTCCCCATGTCCCAGCTGCCAGGGCTGCTGTGGGGGGAGGGTTTCCTCCTCCAGGAGCTGGGGGGGGGAGGGGGATGCCACCCTCTGAGCTGGGTGCCAGGCCTGCACTGCTGCCAACAGCTTTCTGCTGGCTGTCCTCTCAAGCTGGCACCTCTGTGCCCAGCTGCCATCAGCTTTGTGCTGCTGAGCTCAGGAGGAGTGCCCAAACCCTCTGTGCAGCAGCCTGGGAGGGGGTGGGGAGGGAGAGGCAATGAAGCCCAGGCCCAGAGGTGCCAGGGAGCTGGGGAGGGGCTCAAAGGCTCTGCCCAAGGCTGCCAGGGAAGCCCTGGCCCTGTGGTGCCCAGAGCAGAGCCTCAGCCATGCTGCTGCCTCTGTGCTGCCCCTGGGCACCAGGGACACCACCTCCACGTGCCAGGGAGCCATGGAGGAGCCTGGGACTGGAGGTGAGGGAGAAGTGAGGCTGGGCAGAGCCTGGCACAGGCTGCCCAGGGAGGCTGTGGCTGCCCCCTGCCTGGAGGTGTTCCAGGCCAGGCTGGATGAGGCCAGAGCTGGCTCAGCTCTGAACTCCCTTCCAGCCCAGCTCCATCCCTGAACATCCCCCAGGAAGGCTTCCAACCCCCAGCCCAGGTTCCCCCTGCAGCCCCTGCTGTGCAGAGGAGTTCCTGGGGGGGCCAAGGAGCCCTGAGAGGTCTCACAGCCCCCAGGAGCTGCCAGGGAGGAGCTCTCCCCAGCTGCCCCCCAGCAAGCCCAGGGTTAAAGACTTCTCCTCTTGGGGAGGCTTCACTCTGGGGACACTGCAAAGCCAGAGCCAGGTTCCTGCCCCTGGCAGTGCCACAGGGGCTCAGCAGTGCCAGAGGGGCTCAGCAGCTTGGGGCTTGGCATCAGGCAGTGCCAAAGGGGCTCAGCAGTGCCACAGGGGCTCAGCAGTGCCAGAGGGGCTCAGCAGCTTGGGGCTTGGCATCAGGCAGTGCCCAAGGGGCTCAGCAGTGCCCAAGGGGCTCAGCAGCTTGGGGCTTGGCATCAGGCAGTGCCCAAGGGGCTCAGCAGTGCCAGAAGGGCTCAGCAGTGCCAGAGGGGCTCAGCAGTGCCACAGGGGCTCAGCAGCTTGGGGCTTGGCATCAGGCAGTGCCCAAGGGGCTCAGCAGTGCCAGAGGGGCTCAGCAGTGCCAGAGGGGCTCAGCAGTGCCACAGGGGCTCAGCAGCTTGGGGCTTGGCATCTGGCAGTGTCAAAGGGGCTCAGCAGTGCCAGAGGGGCTCAGCAGTGCCACAGGGGCTCAGCAGCTTGGGGCTTGGCATCAGGCAGTGCCCAAGGGGCTCAGCAGTGCCAGAGGGGCTCAGCAGTGCCCAGGGGGCTCAGCAGCTTGGGGCTTGGCATCAGGCAGTGCCAGAGGGGCTCAGCAATGCCCAAGGGGCTCAGTAGCTTGGGGCTTGGCATCTGGCAGTGCCCAAGGGGCTCAGCAGTGCCCAAGGGGCTCAGCAGCTTGGGGCTTGGCATCAGGCAGTGCCCAAGGGGCTCAGCAGTGCCCAAGGGGCTCAGCAGCTTGGGGCTTGGCATCAGGCAGTGTCAAAGGGGCTCAGCAGTGCCAGAGGGGCTCAGCAGTGCCAAAGGGGCTCAGCAGCTTGGGGCTTGGCATCAGGCAGTGCCAAAGGGGCTCAGCAGTGCCAGAGGGGCTCAGCAGTGCCCAAGGGGCTCAGCAGCTTGGGGCTTGGCATCAGGCAGTGCCAAAGGGGCTCAGCAGTGCCAGAGGGGCTCAGCAGCTTGGGGCTTGGCATCAGGCAGTGCCAAAGGGGCTCAGCAGTGCCCAAGGGGCTCAGCAGCTTGGGGCTTGGCATCTGGCAGTGCCACAGGGGCTCAGCAGTGCCAGAGGGGCTCAGCAGTGCCCAAGGGGCTCAGCAGCTTGGGGCTTGGCATCAGGCAGTGCCAAAGGGGCTCAGCAGTGCCAGAGGGGCTCAGCAGCTTGGGGCTTGGCAGGGAGGTGTCCCAAAGGCTCCCCCAGAGGAGGATCTGCAGACAGGAGGAGCAGAGCTGCTGCCATGGTTTGCACTGCAGAGCAGGAGGCAGGAGGTTGCCTTCCCCCTGAGCAGCAAGCAGAGGCCTTGGAGCTGTGCTCCTCCCCAGCCTCAGGGCAGGACCCCCCCTGAGCTGAGCAGCACTGCAAAAGCTCCTCTGGAGGGTGGCATCCAGCTGCTGGAAGGCTGCAGGGAGACCTCAGAGCAGCCTGCCAGGAGCTGAAAGGGCTGCAGGAGGGCTGGGGAGGGACTGTGGGCAAGGGCTGGGAGTGCCAGGAGCAGGGAGAATGGCTTGGAGCTGGCAGAGGGCAGCTGGAGAGGTCTCACATCCCCCAGGAGCTGCCAGGGAGCAGCTCTTCCCCAGCAGCCTGCAGGCTGAGCTGTTCATCTTGCAGCCAGCCTGGGTCCCCTTCCAGCCCTGGCAGGGGACAGCTGCAGCTCCATCTTTTCCCAGCAGGAGGTTGGGAAGAGCCTGGCAAGGGCAGAGCCACAGCCCTGTGCCACAGAGAAGAGCCCTGCAGGCTCCTCTGCCCCCTCCCCTCCAGCTCCTGCCTCAGTTTCCCTCTTCACAAGGGCTGGGAGTGCCAGGAGCAGGGAGAATGGCTTGGAGCTGGGAGAGGGCAGAGGGAGAGTGGAGAGGAGGAAGGAAGGGAGGCTGGGGAAGGGAGCTCAGAGCTCAGCTCCAAGCCCCTGCCATGCCCAGGGACCCCTGCCCCCAGCCCAGGCTGCTCAAGGCCTCCTCCAGCCTGGGCCTCAGCACCTCCAGGCAGGGGGCAGCCACAGCCTCCCTGGGCAGCCTGTGCCAGGCTCTCCCCAGCCTCCCTGCCAACCATTCCTTCCTCCTCTCCACTCTCCCTCTGCCCTCTGCCAGCTCCAAGCCATTCTCCCTGCTCCTGGCACTCCCAGCCCTTGCCCACAGTCCCTCCCCAGCTCTCCTGCAGCCCTTCAGCTCCTGCAAGGTTGCTCTCAGCTCTGCCTGCAGCCTTCTCTTCTGCAGGCTGCACAGCCCCAACCCTCCCAGCCTGGCCCCACAGGGGAGGCTCTGCAGCCTCTCAGCATCTCTGTGGCCTCCTCTGGAGCCTCTGCAGCAGCTCCAGGTCCTCCTTGTGCTGGGGGCCCCAGAGCTGGAGGCAGTGCTGCAGGGGGGCTCTGAGCAGAGCAGGGCAGAGGGGCAGAATCCCCTCCCTGTGCTGCTGCTCTCCCTGCTCTGGCTGCAGCTCAGCACTCAGCTGCCTCTGGGCTGCCAGGGCCCAGGGCTGGCTCCTGGGCACCTTGGCACCCCCTGGCACCCCCAAAGGGCTGGAGGCAGTGCTGCAGGGGGGCTCTGAGCAGAGCAGGGCAGAGGGGCAGTTGGGCATCAGGAGGAAGCTGTGCAGAGGGAGGCTGGGGAGAGCCTGGCCCAGGCTGCCCAGGGAGGTGGTGGAAGCCTCCTGCTCAGCCCTGGAGGTGTTTGCAGCCAGGCTGGAGGTGGCTGTGAGCAGCCTGCTGTGGGCTGAGCTGTCCCTGCCCAGGGCAGGGGCTTGGAGCTGGCTGAGCCTGCAGCTCCCTCCCAGCCCTGCCAGCCCTGGGGTCCTCTGCTTGGTGCTTCCCCCACGTCCCTCAGTGTCCTCTCCTCCCTGTGCTGTGCAGCTGGACAGGACAGAGACAGCTGTGAACAACCTGAACCCAGCCTTTGCCAAGAAGTTCATCATTGACTACCACTTTGAGGAGGTGCAGAAGCTGAAGTTTGCCCTCTTTGACCAGGACAAGTCCAGCACACAGCTCTATGAGCATGACTTCCTGGGGGAGTTCTCCTGCACCCTGGGCACGGTGAGTCCCTCAGCTCCTGCAGCCCTGCCAGCCCAGGGCAGCCAAGCCCCCAGCTGCCTCCAGCCATGGGCACCTGGGGGGGTTGGTGAAGGCCTCTTCCCTCCTTCCTGCCAATGCTGGGGCTGGGCCTGCCCAGCATCTTCAGCAGTGCCACTGGTGAGGGGACAGACAGACAGACAAGTCTGCTGAGGATCCCAAGCTGGGAGGCTTGGCTGAGCCAGCTGCAGGCTGTGAGGCCATGCAGAGCCTTGGGCAGGGAGGAAGCTGCTGAGGCTGAAGCAGGAGGAGAGCAGAGCCCTGCAGCTGGGCAGGAAGAGCAAACTGCAGCAGCAGAGGCTGGGAGGGGATCTGCTGCAGAGCAGCCCCCAGGAGAAGGAGCTGGGAGTGCTGCTGGGCAGCAAGGGCTGCAGGGCACAGCAATGAGCCCCGGGGGCCAGGAAGGCCAAGGGGGTCCTGGGGGGTACTCAGCAGAGTGTGGCCAGCAGGGCCAGGCAGCTTCTCCTCCCCCTCTGCTCTGCTCTGCCCTGGGGAGGCCACAGCTGGAATCCTGCCTCCAGCTCTGGGGCCCCCAGCACAAGGAGGACCTGGAGCTGCTGCAGAGGCTCCAGAGGAGGCCACAGAGATGCTCAGAGGCTGCAGAGCCTCCCCTGTGGGGCCAGGCTGGGAGGCTTGGGGCTGTGCAGCCTGCAAGCAGAGCTCAGAGCAACCTTGCAGGAGCTGAAGGGCTGCAGGAGAGCTGGGGAGGGACTGTGGGCAAGGGCTGGGAGTGCCAGGAGCAGGGAGAATGGCTTGGAGCTGGCAGAGGGCAGAGGGAGAGTGGAGAGGAGGAAGGAATGGTTGGCAGGGAGGCTGGGGAGAGCCTGGCACAGGGAGGCTGTGGCTGCCCCCTGCCTGGAGGTGCTGAGGCCCAGGCTGGATGAGGCCTGGAGCAGCCTGGGCTGGTGGTGGGCTGCCCCCCATGGCAGGGGCTTGGAGCTGGCTGGTCCTGGAGGTCCCTTCCAAGCCGACCCCATCCCACGCTCTGTGCCCCTGCGATGCCTTCCTGCTGCTGCCGCCAAGGCTTCCCCTGCCCTCAGCAGGGGGAGCAGTGCTGAGCTGCCTCTGGCTCTGCCCTCCAGCCCTCAGCACAGTGATGCCTCCCTCTCTTTGGCTCCCCCAGATTGTCTCCAGCAAGAAGATCACCAGGAGCCTGCAGCTGGGCAACGGCAAACCGGCCGGCAAGGGCCTGATCACGGTAGGGCTCCCCCTGCCCCTCACCTCCCCAGCCTGGGCAGCCCCTTGGGGGGGCTTCAGAACACCCTCCTGGGGTCCTGCAGCTGCCACTGGGCTCAGGAACATCCCTCCCCCCCTTTTCCTCCTCCTTTTTCCTCCTCCCTGTGGTCTGCTTGGAGCAGCTTTGGGGTGGGGGCCATGCGTGCTCCTGCTCTGGCAGGGGGATCGGACTCGGTGATCTCTGGTGGGGCCCTTCCAAGCCCTGCCGTCCTGGGAGCCTCTGAGCAGCCTGCCCAAGGGCTGTGAGCCTCAGCTTTGGTCTCTGGAATGCTGAAGCCTCAGGCTGGAGACCTCCTGGCTCTCTGCAGCTCCCTGCAGGGAGGTTGGAGTGAGCTGGGGGCAGCCTCTGCTCCTTGCTGACAAAGGGCCAGGAGCAGAGGAGCTGCTTCCAAGCTGCCCCAGGGGAGGTCCAGGCTGGAGCTGAGGAAAGCTTTCTGCCCTGGCAGGGATCTCAGGCACTGGAAGAGGCTGCCCAGGGCACTGCTGCAGGCCCCAGCCCCGGGGGTGGCCCAGCAGCTGTGGAGCTGGGGCTTAGGCTTGGTGCTGAGCCTGCAGGGATGGCTCAGGGGTGGGACTGGATGAGCTCGGAGCTCTCTTCCAGCTGGATGTGTTCTGGGCCTCTGTGAGGAGTACAAAGCCAGCCTCTGCTGCTTGCTGCCTGGCTGCAGCTGCCTGGTTGCAGCTGCCTGGTTTGCAGCTGCCTGGTTTGCAGCTGCCTGTTTCCAGCTGCCTGGTTGCAGCTGCCTGTTTCCAGCAGCCTGGTTGCAGCTGCCTGTTTCCAGCTGCCTGTTTCCAGCAGCCTGGCTGAAGCTCCACGTTTCCATCTGCTGGTTTGCAGCTGCCTGGTTGCAGCTGCCTGTTTCCAGCTGCCTGTTTCCAGCTGCCTGTTTCCAGCAGCCTGGTTGCAGCTGCCTGTTTCCAGCTGCCTGGTAGCAACTCCCTGTTCCAGCTGCCTGTTTCCAGCAGCCTGGTTTGCAGCTGCCTGTTTCCAGCAGCCTGGTTGCAGCTGCCTGTTCCCAGCTGCCTGTTTGCAGCAGCCTGGTTTGCAGCTGCCTGGTAGCAACTCCCTGTTGCAGCTGCCTGGTTTCCAGCTGCTTGGTTTCCAGCTGCCTGTTTCCAGCTGCCTGTTCCCAGCTGCCTGTCCCCAGCTGCCTGTTTCCAGCAGCCTGGTTGCAGCTGCCTGTTTCCAGCTGCCTGTTTCCAGCAGCCTGGTTGCAGCTGCCTGTTTCCAGCTGCCTGTTCCCAGCTGCCTGTTTGCAGCAGCCTGGTTTGCAGCTGCCTGGTAGCAACTCCCTGTTGCAGCTGCCTGATTTCCAGCTGCCTGGTTTCCAGCTGCCTGTTTGCAGCTGCCTGTTTGCAGCTCCCTGTTTCCAGCTCCCTGTTTCAAGCTGCCTGGTTGCAGCTGTCTGGTTGCAGCTGCCTGTTTGCAGCTGCCTGTTTGCAGCTGCCTGGTTGAAGCTGCCTGTTTCCAGCTGCCTGGTCAAAGCTGCTGGTTCCAGCTGTCTGGTTGCAGCTCCCTGTTTCCAGCTGCCTGTTCCCAGCAGCCTGGTCAAAGCTCCCTGTTTCCAGCTGCCTGTTTGCAGCTGCCTGTTTCAAGCTGCCTGGTTGCAGCTGTCTGGTTGCAGCTCCCTGTTTCCAGCTCCCTGTTTCCAGCAGCCTGGTTGAAGCTCCCTGTTTCAAGCTGCCTGTTCCCAGCAGCCTGGTCAAAGCTCCCTGTTTCAAGCTGCCTGGTTGCAGCTGTCTGGTTGCAGCTGTCTGTTTCCAGCTGCCTGTTTGCAGCTGCCTGGTTGAAGCTGCCTGTTTCCAGCTGCCTGGTCAAAGCTGCTGGTTCCAGCTCCCTGTTTGCAGCTGCCTGGTTGCAGCTCCCTGTTTCCAGCTGCCTGTTTCCAGCTGCCTGGTCAAAGCTGCTGGTTGCAGCTCCCTGTTTCCAGCTGCCTGTTTCCAGCTGCCTGTTTCCAGCTCCCTGTTTGCAGCTCCCTGTTTCCAGCAGCCTGGTTGCAGCTCCCTGTTTCCAGCTCCCTGTTTCCAGCTGCCTGGTTCCAGCTGCCTGGTTGCAGCTGCCTGTTTCCAGCTCCCTGTTCCCAGCAGCCTGGTTGAAGCTCCCTGTTTCAAGCTGCCTGGTTGCAGCTGTCTGGTTGCAGCTGTCTGTTTCCAGCTGCCTGTTTGCAGCTCCCTGTTCCCAGCAGCCTGGTCGAAGCTCCCTGTTTCCATCTGCCTGTATCCAGCTGCCTGGTTGCAGCTCCCTATTGCAGCTGCCTGTTTCCAGCTGCCTGGTCAAAGCTGCTGGTTGCAGCTGCCTGGTTGCAGCTGCCTGGTTGCAGCTGCCTGGTTGCAGCTCCCTGTTTCCAGCTGCCTGTTTCCAGCTGCCTGGTCAAAGCTGCTGGTTGCAGCTCCCTGTTTCCAGCTGCCTGTTTCCAGCAGCCTGGTTGCAGCTCCCTGTTTCCAGAAGCCTGGTTGCAGCTCCCTGTTTCCAGCTGCCTGTTTCCAGCAGCCTGGTTGCAGCTCCCTGTTTGCAGCTCCCTGTTTCCAGCAGCCTGGTTGCAGCTCCCTGTTCCCAGCTCCCTGTTTCCAGCTCCCTGGTTCCAGCTGCCTGGTTCCAGCTGCCTGTTTGCAGCTCCCTGTTTCCAGCTCCCTGTTCCCAGCAGCCTGGTTGAAGCTCCCTGTTTCAAGCTGCCTGGTTGCAGCTGTCTGTTTCCAGCTGCCTGTTTGCAGCTCCCTGTTCCCAGCAGCCTGGTTGCAGCTGTCTGTTTCCAGCTGCCTGTTTGCAGCTCCCTGTTCCCAGCAGCCTGGTCGAAGCTCCCTGTTTCCATCTGCCTGTATCCAGCTGCCTGGTTGCAGCTCCCTATTGCAGCTGCCTGTTTGCAGCTGCCTGGCTGCCAGCTGCCTGCTGAGCCCTCCTGGAGCAGCAGGAGGGAGCCGCTCTGGCTGCTCTGCCGAGGCTGGGTGGCTTTGTTTGGAGGCAGAGGACGGAGCTGTGTCGTAGCAACCACAACGGCCCTGGCAACAGCTGCTGCTGCCGGGGCAGAGTCCTCCAGGCAGGGTCCTTCCCAGCCTGCATCTCCTCGGAGGTGTTTTGGGTGGGTTTTGGAGGTGGGCTTTGTTTTCTCCTCTGTTTCTTGCTTGGTTTTGGTTTTAAGGAGAAAAGACTTAAATTCGGTTGCGTTTCCCTCCTGCCACCTCCCTGAAGAGCTCACAAGAAGAGCTGCAAAGAATGGGAGCTGATCACAGGATCAGCCTGGGAGGCAGCCTCCAAGGGCCTCCTGGCCAAGCCCCCTGCAGGCAGCAGGGACAGCTCCAGCTGCAGCAGGATGCAGCCAGGCTGAGCTGGAAGGGCTGCAGGGATGCAGCCTCCACCGCCTCCCTGGGCAGCCTGGGCCAGGCTCTCCCCAGCCTCCCTCTGCACAGCTTCCTCCTGATGCCCAACTGCCCCTCTGCCCTGCTCTGCTCAGAGCCCCCCTGCAGCACTGCCTCCAGCCCTTTGGGGGTGCCAGGGGGTGCCAAGGTGCCCAGGAGCCAGCCCTGGGCCCTGGCAGCCCAGAGCCAGCTGAGTGCTGAGCTGCAGCCAGAGCAGGGAGAGCAGCAGCACAGGGAGGGGATTCTGCCCCTCTGCCCTGCTCTGCTCAGAGCCCCCCTGCAGCACTGCCTCCAGCTCTGGGGCCCCCAGCACAAGGAGGACCTGGAGCTGCTGCAGAGGCTCCAGAGGAGGCCACAGAGATGCTGAGAGGCTGCAGAGCCTCCCCTGTGGGGCCAGGCTGGGAGGCTTGGGGCTGTGCAGCCTGCAGGAGAGAAGGCTGCAGGCAGAGCTCAGAGCAACCTTGCAGGAGCTGAAGGGCTGCAGGAGAGCTGGGGAGGGACTGTGGGCAAGGGCTGGGAGTGCCAGGAGCAGGGAGAATGGCTTGGAGCTGGCAGAGGGCAGAGGGAGAGTGGAGAGGAGGAAGGAATGGTTGGCAGGGAGGCTGGGGAGAGCCTGGCCCAGGCTGCCCAGGGAGGCTGTGGCTGCCCCCTGCCTGGAGGTGCTGAGGCCCAGGCTGGATGAGGCCTTGAGCAGCCTGGGCTGGGGGGAGGGGTCCCTGGGCATGCTGCTGGAGCTGCTGGAGAGGCTCCAGAGGAGGCCACAGTGATGCTCAGAGGGCTGCAGAGCCTCCCCTGTGGGGCCAGGGACAGCTCCAGCTGGAGCAGGACGCAGCCAGGCTGAGCTTGGAGGGCTGCAGGGATGGAGCCTCCTTCACAACCTCCTCCTTGAGGTATGGAAATGAGCCTCAGAGCTGCAGCTGCAGAGCTGCAGGGCAGCTGCAGGCAGGCTGGGGAGGGACTGCTGAGAAGGGGCTGTGGGGATAGGCCCAGGGGCAATGGTTTGGAGCTGGAGCAGGGCAGAGTTAGGTTGGAGCTGAGGAGGAAGCTGTGCAGAGGGAGGCTGGGGAGAGCCTGGCCCAGGCTGCCCAGGGAGGTGGTTAGGGCCTGGGGCTGTGAGCCCCAACCAAGGATCAGGCTTCTGCTTTGGACTCACCCTCCTGAAGCAGGAGTCTGGAGCCAAAGCTTAAGCCTGGCTCACCCCCAGCCCTTTCCATTTTGCCCCAGGAGCCTTTTTCTTAGCTGAGCTCACAGGAGGCTGAGCTCAGGGATTGGGATGGAAGGGGCCTCAGAGCTCAGCCACTTCCAACCCCCTGCCATGGGCAGGGACACCTCCCAGCAGCCCAGGGCTGCCCAACAGCAGTTCCTTGGCTGGATGGACAGGATCCTGTGGGGGTCCTTAGGTTGGCAGAGATGGGGAAGATCCCAAAGTGAGCTGCTGGGGGTGCTGAAGTCAGCCATGGAGTGGTCCAGGCTGGAGGGGAGCTCCAAAGCTCATCCAGTCCCAGCCCCTGCAGCCAGCAGGGCCATCCCCAGCTGGAGCAGGCTGCCCACAGCCCTCTCCAGCCTCACCTGGAGGATCTCCAGGGCTGGAGCCTCAAGCACCTCCCTGGGCAGCCTGTGGCAGGGCTGCAGCAGCCTCCTGGGGCAGAGCTTGTTCCTCACATCCAATCTTGCAGCCCAGAGAGCCAAGCAGAGCCTGGGCTGCAGAGCAGATCCTGGAGCCTGCAGGGAGCTCTGCTGAGTGCCTGCTGTGCTCACTCTGCTGACCACTGCAGGGCTTCTGGGTGCCTCTGGCTGAACCCACAGAAGGGACAAGGCAGTGGCCCAGCAGTCCCAAGCACCTAGATAGGCTGGGCAGGGGCTGGCTGGGGAGCAGCCCTGGAGCAAAGGCCTTGGGGGTGCTGGGGGAGGAGAAGCTCAGCAGCAGCCAGCAGGGAGCACTTGCAGCCCAGAGAGCCAAGCAGAGCCTGGGCTGCAGCAGCAGAAGTGTGGCCAGCAGGGCCAGGGAGGGGATTCTGCCTCTCTGCTCCACTCTGCTGAGCCCACAGCTGCAGCTCTGTGCCCAGCTCTGCAGCCTCTGTGCCAGGAAGGCTCTGGAGGGGCTGGAAGGTGTCCAGAGCAGGGCCAGGAGGGTGAGCAGAGGGCTGGAGCTGCTCTGCTCTGAGCACAGCCTGAGAGGGTTGGGGTTGTGCAGGCTGCAGAGGAGAAGGCTCCAGGGAGACCTTCTGGTGGCCTTCCAGGAGCTGCAGGGGGCTGCAGGAAAGCTGGGGAGGGACTTTGGAGGGGGTGAGGGAGGGCCAGGACTGGGGGGGATGGAGCAAAAGGAGAAGTGGGGAGCTGGAGATTGGCTGTGAGGAAGAAGTTGTTGGGCAGGAGGGTGGTGAGAGCCTGGCCCAGGCTGCCCAGGGAGGTGGTGGAAGCCTCCTGCTCAGCCCTGGAGGTGTTTGCAGCCAGGCTGGAGGTGGCTGTGAGCAACCTGCTGTGGGGTGAGGTGTCCCTGCCCAGGGCAGGGGCTTGGAGCTGGCTGAGCCCTGAGCTCCCTTCCATCCCTGCCAGCCCTGGGACTCTATGCCAGGAGGAGCAGAGGAGGGGAGAGGTGGGGAGCAGATGCTCGGGCAGGAGGCAGCCTGGAGGAGAACATCCAGGGTGGGGGCTGAGAAAGCAGCAGGGAACAGAAGGGAACAAAGGGAATTGGGGTTGGAAACGTTCCCTCCCCAAGAGGCTGAGCAGAGCTCGTTGCAGACTCAGCCAAGCCCCTGCTGCCTGCCAGCTGAAGGCCTTCTGCAGGCTGCCTCAGCCAAGGGCCCTCCGCTGCAGCCTGCAGGGCTCTGCTCCTGCCTGCGCCTCAGCAGCAGCCAAGCAGGAGGCAGCCCCAGGGCACCTCCTGGGTGACCACTGCCAGCCCCAGGGCACCTCCTGGGTGACCACTGCCAGCCCCAGGGCACCTCCTGGGTGACCACTGCCAGCCCCAGGGCACCTCCTGGGTGACCACTGCCAGCCCCAGGGCACCTCCTGGGTGACCACTGCCAGCCTCAGGGCACCTCCTGGGTGATCATTGCCCAGCCTCAGGGCACCTCCTGGGTGACCACTGCCAGCCCCAGGGCACCTCCTGGGTGACCACTGCCAGCCTCAGGGCACCTCCTGGGTGACCACTGCCAGCCTCAGGGCACCTCCTGGGGTGATCATTGCCCAGCCCCAGGGCACCTCCTGGGTGACCACTGCCAGCCTCAGGGCACCTCCTGGGTGACCATTGCCAGCCCCAGGGCACCTCCTGGGTGATCATTGCCCAGCCCCAGGGCACCTCCTGGGTGACCACTGCCAGCCTCAGGGCACCTCCTGGGTGACCACTGCCAGCCCCAGGGCACCTCCTGGGTGACCATTGCCAGCCTCAGGGCACCTCCTGGGTGACCACTGCCAGGGTTTCATCCTGCTCCTCTCCAGCTCCTGTGCTCAGCACCAGCACAGGGCAGGGTTCATCCTGCTCCTCTCCAGCTCCTCTGCTCAGCACCAGCACAGGGCAGGTTTCATCCTGCTCCTCTCCAGCTCCTGTGCTCAGCACCAGCACAGGGCAGGTTTCATCCTGCTCCTCTCCAGCTCCTGTGCTCAGCACCAGCTCAGGGCAGGGTTCATCCTGCTCCTCTCCAGCTCCTTTGCTCAGCACCAGCACAGGGCAGGTTTCATCCTGCTCCTCTCCAGCTCCTTTGCTCAGGACCAGCACAGGGCAGGTTTCATCCTGCTCCTCTCCAGCTCCTTTGCTCAGCACCAGCACAGGGCAGGTTTCATCCTGCTCCTCTCCAGCTCCTTTGCTCAGCACCAGCACAGGGCAGGTTTCATCCTGCTCCTCTCCAGCTCCTGTGCTCAGCACCAGCACAGGGCAGGTTTCATCCTGCTCCTCTCCATCTCCTGTGCTCAGCACCAGCACAGGGCAGGTTTCATCCTGCTCCTCTCCAGCTCCTCTGCTCAGCACCAGCACAGGGCAGGGTTCATCCTGCTCCTCTCCAGCTCCTCTGCTCAGCACCAGCACAGGGCAGAGTTCATCCTGCTCCTCTCCAGCTCCTGTGCTCAGCACCAGCACAGGGCAGGGTTCATCCTGCTCCTCTCCAGCTCCTTTGCTCAGCACCAGCACAGGGCAGGGTTCATCCTGCTCCTCTCCAGCTCCTTAGCTCAGGACCAGCACAGGGCAGGGTTCATCCTGCTCCTCTCCAGCTCCTGTGCTCAGCACCAGCACAGGGCAGGGTTCATCCTGCTCCTCTCCAGCTCCTTTGCTCAGCACCAGCACAGGGCAGGTTTCATCCTGCTCCTCTCCAGCTCCTTTGCTCAGGACCAGCTCAGGGCAGGTTTCATCCTGCTCCTCTCCAGCTCCTCTGCTCAGCACCAGCACAGGGCAGGGTTCATCCTGCTCCTCTCCAGCTCCTTTGCTCAGCACCAGCTCAGGGCAGGTTTCATCCTGCTCCTCTCCAGCTCCTTTGCTCAGGACCAGCACAGGGCAGGTTTCATCCTGCTCCTCTCCAGCTCCTGTGCTCAGCACCAGCACAGGGCAGGGTTCATCCTGCTCCTCTCCAGCTCCTGTGCTCAGGACCAGCACAGGGCAGGGTTCATCCTGCTCCTCTCCAGCTCCTTTGCTCAGCACCAGCACAGGGCAGGGTTCATCCTGCTCCTCTCCAGCTCCTGTGCTCAGCACCAGCACAGGGCAGGTTTCATCCTGCTCCTCTCCAGCTCCTTTGCTCAGCACCAGCACAGGGCAGGGTTCATCCTGCTCCTCTCCAGCTCCTCTGCTCAGCACCAGCACAGGGCAGATTTCATCCTGCTCCTCTCCAGCTCCTTTGCTCAGCACCAGCACAGGGCAGGTTTCATCCTGCTCCTCTCCAGCTCCTTTGCTCAGCACCAGCACAGGGCAGGTTTCATCCTGCTCCTCTCCAGCTCCTGTGCTCAGCACCAGCACAGGGCAGGGTTCATCCTGCTCCTCTCCAGCTCCTGTGCTCAGCACCAGCACAGGGCAGGTTTCATCCTGCTCCTCTCCAGCTCCTGTGCTCAGGACCAGCACAGGGCAGGTTTCATCCAGCTCCTCTCCAGCTCCTGTGCTAAGGACCAGCTCATGGCAGGTTTCATCCTGCTCCTCTCCAGCTCCTCTGCTCAGCACCAGCACAGGGCAGGGTTCATCCTGCTCCTCTCCAGCTCCTCTGCTCAGCACCAGCACAGGGCAGGGTTCATCCTGCTCCTCTCCAGCTCCTCTGCTCAGCACCAGCACAGGGCAGGTTTCATCCTGCTCCTCTCCAGCTCCTGTGCTAAGGACCAGCTCAGGGCAGGTTTCATCCTGCTCCTCTCCAGCTCCTTTGCTCAGGACCAGCTCAGGGCAGGTTTCATCCTGCTCCTCTCCAGCTCCTGTGCTGAGCACCAGCACAGGGCAGGGTTCATCCTGCTCCTCTCCAGCTCCTGTGCTCAGCACCAGCACAGGGCAGGGTTCATCCTGCTCCTCTCCAGCTCCTGTGCTCAGCACCAGCACAGAGCAGGTTTCATCCTGCTCCTCTCTAGCTCCTGTGCTCAGCACCAGCACAGGGCAGGGTTCATCCTGCTCCTCTCCAGCTCCTTTGCTCAGCACCAGCACAGGGCAGGGTTCATCCTGCTCCTCTCCAGCTCCTGTGCTCAGCACCAGCACAGGGCAGGTTTCATCCTGCTCCTCTCCAGCTCCTCTGCTCAGCACCAGCACAGGGCAGGGTTCATCCTGCTCCTCTCCAGCTCCTGTGCTCAGCACCAGCACAGGGCAGGGTTCATCCTGCTCCTCTCCAGCTCCTGTGCTCAGCGCCAGCACAGGGCAGGTTTCATCCTGCTCCTCTCCAGCTCCTTTGCTCAGCACCAGCACAGGGCAGGTTTCATCCTGCTCCTCTCCAGCTCCTGTGCTCAGCACCAGCTCAGGGCAGGTTTCATCCTGCTCCTCTCCAGCTCCTTTGCTCAGCACCAGCACAGGGCAGGTTTCATCCTGCTCCTCTCCAGCTCCTGTGCTCAGGACCAGCACAGGGCAGGTTTCATCCTGCTCCTCTCCAGCTCCTGTGCTCAGCACCAGCACAGGGCAGGTTTCATCCTGCTCCTCTCCAGCTCCTGTGCTCAGGACCAGCACAGGGCAGGTTTCATCCTGCTCTTCTCCAGCTCCTCTGCTCAGCACCAGCACAGGGCAGGTTTCATCCTGCTCCTCTCCAGCTCCTGTGCTCAGCACCAGCACAGGGCAGGGTTCATCCTGCTCCTCTCCAGCTCCTGTGCTCAGCACCAGCACAGGGCAGGGTTCATCCTGCTCCTCTCCAGCTCCTGTGCTCAGCACCAGCACAGGGCAGGGTTCATCCTGCTCCTCTCCAGCTCCTTTGCTCAGCACCAGCACAGGGCAGGTTTCATCCTGCTCCTCTCCATCTCCTGTGCTCAGCACCAGCACAGGGCAGGGTTCATCCTGCTCCTCTCCAGCTCCTGTGCTCAGCACCAGCACAGGGCAGGGTTTCATCCTGCTCCTCTCCAGCTCCTGTGCTCAGCACCAGCTCAGGGCAGGTTTCATCCTGCTCCTCTCCAGCTCCTTTGCTCAGCACCAGCACAGGGCAGGGTTCATCCTGCTCCTCTCCAGCTCCTTTGCTCAGCACCAGCTCAGGGCAGATTTCATCCTGCTCCTCTCCAGCTCCTGTGCTCAGCACCAGCACAGGGCAGGGTTCATCCTGCTCCTCTCCAGCTCCTTTGCTCAGCACCAGCTCAGGGCAGATTTCATCCTGCTCCTCTCCAGCTCCTGTGCTCAGCACCAACACAGGGCAGGGTTCATCCTGCTCCTCTCCAGCTCCTGTGCTCAGCACCAGCTCAGGGCAGGTTTCATCCTGCTCCTCTCCAGCTCCTGTGCTCAGCACCAGCACAGGGCAGGGTTCATCCTGCTCCTCTCCAGCTCCTGTGCTCAGGACCAGCACAGGGCAGGGTTCATCCTGCTCCTCTCCAGCTCCTGTGCTCAGCACCAGCACAGGGCAGGGTTCATCCTGCTCCTCTCCAGCTCCTTGTCCTCAGGCTGCCTTTGGTGCCAGGGTGTCCAGGTGCTCTGGCTGCCAGGTGCCAGGGTGTGCTGGCATCCTCCCTGTCCCTTTGAGCTGCCCATAGTGGCAGGTCTTGCCCCCAGCCCTGCAGGGACCCTCTCCTGTGGTGCTGTGCAGGGGGGTCAGTGCCTGTCTGAGGGCTTGCAGGGGCAGCAGAGGGAGGGAGGGCTGCTGCACCCCCTCCTCCTGCCCTGCTGTGCAGCTGCTGTCACACTGCCAGCCACGGGGGGGTTGTGGCAGTGCCCATCCAGGGCAGCTTTGGGCTTTGTCCTCCTCCTTCTCCATGCCAGGCAAGAAGCTGAGAAGCAGCTCTGGGTCCCCCCCCTCGACCTGCAGGAAGGATTTGAGGCCCTGCAGAGGGTGCTGAGAGCATCTGAGCTCTGGGGGGGGGGGGAGGGGAGGGGGCTGGGGGGCAGTCCTGGCTCTCCCCAGGGGCTTGGGGGTGACCTTCCTGCTTCCTTGCAGATAGCTGCCCAGGAGCTGTCAGACAACAGAGTGATCACCCTGAGCATGGCAGGCAGGAAGCTGGACAAGAAGGTGAGTGGGGAGGGGGCTGAGGAGGCAGTGGCCACCTCCTGCCCTCCACAGCCCAGCCAACCACTGGGGGCTCTGGGTGCCAAGGGAGCTTTCCAGCCCAGCCCTGCAGCCAGCAGGCACAGCCCCCCCCAGGCAGAGCAGGCTGCTCAGAGCCACCACCAACCTCAGCTGCACTGCTGCCAGCCATGGGGCAGCTCCCTGGGCAGCCTGGGCCAGGCTCTCCCCACCCTCCAGGGGCCAACATTTCTGCCTTCTCTCCCTCTTGCAGCTCAAACCATCCCCCCTTGGCCTGGCACAAGAGGTCCTGCCCCACACTCTGTCCCTAGCTGCAGTCCCAGCTTTGGAGTGCAGCAGGGGCAGGAGAGAGCCTCAGTGGGGGAAGCCTTGAGGTGGGGCTGGAGGGGCTGCAAGCCTTGAGGGGGGTGCCATGCCTCAGCTGCCCTGCTGAGGTGGTGCTCTTCCTGCTGTGGAGAGGCTGTGGCTGGCACAGGACCTGCGGTGCCCAGAGAGGAGCTTGGAGCCAGCTGGGGCTCCCAAGGAGCTAAGCCAGGGTTGGGGGGGGGGGGGGAGGGGAGGGGGAAGAAGTCTGGGGGCTGGGGAGCCTCAGCAGGAGAACCTGCAAGGATTTGATGAGCAGAGAGCCCCAGAGCTGGCAGGCTTGGCACTGCCAGGCCCTGAGCCCTCTCTGGCACCACAGGAATTGCTCCTCCTCTCCAACCTCAGCCTCCCCTGGCACAGCCCCAGGCCAGGTCCTCTCCTTCTGTGCCCTGAGCCTGGGGAGCAGAGCCCAAGCCCCAGCTGGCTGCAGCCTCCTCTCAGGGAGCTGCAGAGAGCAAGGAGGTCTCCCTCAGCCTCCTCTGCTCCAGGCTGAACCCCCCCAGGGCCCTCAGCTGCTCCTCTCCAGCCCCTTCCCCACCTTGCTTGCCCTTCCCTGGCCCTGCTCCAGCCCCTCAGGCTCCTGCTGGCAGTGAGGAGCCCAGAGCTGAGCCCAGGGCTCCAGATGCAACCTCCCCAGTGCCCACCCCAGGGGCACCATCCCTGCCCTGCTCCTGCTGCCCACCCCAGTGCCCTCCTCTGGACCCCCTCAGCCTCCTCTTCTCCCCACTAACCCCCACCCCTTCCCCCCTAGGCTATAGGAGAGGAGGAATTGGCCTCAGGTCGCCCCAGGGGAGGTTTAGGTTGGGATTTGGGAGCCCCAGGAGGGTTGTGGAGCCCTGGAGCAGGCTGCCCAGGGCACTGCTTGTCCCTGCAGGGCTTCCCAGGCCAGGCAGCTGTGGTGCTGAGGCCTTTGCATCCTTCCTGGCTCCGTGCCTGGGTGCCATGAGGCTGTGTGCAGGGTGGGCACAGGGTGGGCACAGGGTGGGCACAGGGTGGGGGGGTCTGGCACTGCTGCTAACCCTTTCCTGCTCTTCTCCCCCCCCACCCCCAGGACCTCTTTGGGAAGTCAGATCCCTTCCTGGAGTTCCACAAGCCAGGGGATGATGGGAAGTGGATGCTGGTGCACAGGACAGAGGTGAGGGCCAGCTGCTGCAGCAGCCCCCCCCAGCCCCCCAGCAGCCCCCCAGCCCCCCAGCAGCCCCCCAGCCCCTGCCTGCCACTGCCTCACCCAGCCCTGGGCAGCAGGGCACTGGGGGGGGGGGGCAGCTGGATCCAGACCCTTGTGGCTGCCCTCCCAGCCCAGCTGAGGCTGCTGAGCCCCAGCAGAGGAGGATGGAATGAGGCCAGCAGGGTCCTGAGCCCTGCTGACTGCTGTGGGTGCCAAGCAGGCAGGCAGGAGAGCTCCTGAGCCATGGCAGCCTCTGGGCTCAGCCTGGGCAGGGGGTGGGAGTCTGAAGTCTGCCTGGGGAATGTTCAGAGAGCCATGGAAGGGGTTTGGGTGGGAAGGGAGCTCAGAGCTCAGCCAGCTCCAGCCCCCTGCCATGCCCAGGGACCCCTCCCCCCAGCCCAGGCTGCTCAGGGCCTCATCCAGCCTGGGCCTCAGCACCTCCAGGCAGGGGGCAGCCACAGCCTCCCTGGGCAGCCTGTGCCAGGCTCTCCCCAGCCTCCCTGCCAACCATTCCTTCCTCCTCTCCACTCTCCCTCTGCCAGCTCCAAGCCATTCTCCCTGCTCCTGGCACTCCCAGCCCTTGCCCACAGTCCCTCCCCAGCTCTCCTGCAGCCCTTCAGCTCCTGCAAGGTTGCTCTGAGCTCTGCCTGCAGCCTTCTCTGCTGCAGGCTGCACAGCCCCAAGCCTCCCAGCCTGGCCCCACAGGGGAGGCTCTGCAGCCTCTCAGCATCTCTGTGGCCTCCTCTGGAGCCTCTGCAGCAGCTCCAGGTCCTTCCTGTGCTGGGGGCCCCAGAGCTGGAGGCAGTGCTGCAGGGGGGCTCTGAGCAGAGCAGGGCAGAGGGGCAGAATCCCCTCCCTGTGCTGCTGCTCTCCCTGCTCTGGCTGCAGCTCAGCACTCAGCTGGCTCTGGGCTGCCAGGGCCCAGGGCTGGCTCCTGGGCACCTTGGCACCCCCTGGCACCCCCAGGGCCTCCTCCTGCAGGCTTCTCTCAGCCCCTCCTGCCCCAGCCTGGCTCTGGGCTTGGCACTGCCCTCAGCCAGCTGCAGGACCTTGCCCTTGGCCTGGAGGAGCTTGGCTTGGGCTGAGCTCTGCAGCCTGCCCAGGTCAGCTGTGGGGGTCTGGAGGCTCCTCCTGCCCTCCTTCCTGGGGGAGCTGAGGGGATTGGCAGTGAGCCTGGGCACCAGCCATGGCTGGCAGCCCCTCAGGCAGGGCAGGTTTATGGGGGGCAGAGCTCCACCCTGATGTTCCCCCTCTGGGCTGCTGCTCAGTCCCTCCAGCTGCAGGGGTCCAGGAGCTGTGTGGCCATGGCCCTCTCCTTAGGTGGCAGAAGGAGCTGGCTGAGCCCTGGGGTCCCTTCCACATCAGGGATTCTCTTCTGCTTTCTGCCCTCCTGCCCTCACCATCAGCCCCTGCAGGAGGTGGCCAAGGCTCCAAGCTGGGGCTGTGCAGGCTGGAGAGGAGAAGGCTCCAGGGAGACCTTCTGGTGGCCTTCCAGGAGCTGCAGGGGGCTGCAGGAAAGCTGGGGAGGGACTTTGGAGGGTGCCAGGGAGGGCCAGGACTGGGGGGGATGGAGCAAAAGGAGAAGTGGGGAGCTGGAGATTGGCTGTGAGGAAGAAGTTGTTGGCCAGGAGGGTGGTGAGAGCCTGGCCCAGGCTGCCCAGGGAGGTGGTGGAAGCCTCCTGCTCAGCCCTGGAGGTGTTTGCAGCCAGGCTGGAGGTGGCTGTGAGCAGCCTGCTGTGGGGTGAGGTGTCCCTGCCCAGGGCAGGGGCTTGGAGCTGGCTGAGCCTTGGGGTCCCTTCCATCCCTGCCAGCTCTGGGGCTCTGTGTGGGGCAGAAGGAAGCCCTTGGGCACCATCCCCAGTAGGACCCTCCTGGACAATCTGCCTGCTGCTGGTTAGCAGTGGTGAAGGCTTTGCTGGCAGAAGGAGCTGGGGGTGCTGGGGGGCAGCAGCTGGAGAGGAGCCCAGGGGGTGGCCAGGGGGGCAGGAAGGCCACCAGCAGCCTGGCCTGGAGCAGCACTGGGGTGGGCAGCAGGAGCAGGGCAGGGATGGTGCCCCCGGAGTGGGCACTGGGGAGGCCACAGCTTGAGCCCTGGGCTCAGCTCTGGGCTCCTCACTGCCAGCAGGAGCCTGAGGGGCTGGAGCAGGGCCAGGGAAGGGCAAGCAAGGTGGGGAAGGGGCTGGGGAAGGAGCTGGGGAGGAGCAGCTGAGGGCCCTGGGGGGTTTGGTGTGGAGCAGAGGAGGCTGAGGGAGACCTCCTTGCTCTCTGCAGCTCCCTGGGGGGAGGCTGCAGCCAGCTGGGGCTTGGGCTCTGCTCCCCAGGCTCAGGGCACAGAAGGAGAGGACCTGGCCTGGGGTTGTGCCAGGGGAGGCTGAGGTTGGAGAGAAGGAACAATTCCTTTGGTGGCAGAGAGGGGTCAGGGCCTGGCAGAGGCTGCCCAGGGAGGTGGTGGAGTCCCCATGGCTGGAGGTGTCCCAGAGCCCTGTGGCCATGGCCCTGGGGGCCAGGGGCTGGGGGCCAGGGGGGGGTTGGGTTGCTGCTGGGTGACCCTTGCAGAGCTTTTCCAAGCCAAGCAGCTCTCTGATTCTGTGCTGAAGGCCTGGGATGACCTCAGAGGCCTTTCCCAGCCTGACTCAGTGCTTGCCTGGCACCCAGAGGGCTGTGGCAGCCTGGGCCACAGCCTGCTGGGGCTGGAGAGTTGGGTGGAAGGTTGGGCTGGATGGCCTTGAAGGACCTCATCCAACCTTAGTGCTCCTCTGCTTCCCCAAGCTCAGCCTGTGCCAGGGGCAGGAGAGGGCCAAGATGTGGCTGCCAGCAGCTCCCCTGCCCTGCCCCACTGAGGACCTGCTCCAGGGCCACTCCTGGAGGGCTGTGCAGCCTGCCCCCAGCCCTGCAGACCTCCCTGTGGGACCAGCACCTGCCCCTTGCCACCCCACAGGTCATCAAGTACACCCTGGACCCCCTCTGGAAGCCTTTCACTGTGCCTTTGGTGTCCCTCTGTGATGGAGATGTGGAGAAGATGATCAAGGTAAGGGAGGAGGGGGGGAGGGAGGCTGCAGCCTGTGTCTGAACACCCCCAGGGAAGCCAAACCACAACCAGGCTGAACCAGAGGCAGGCACAAAGCAACAGAGCCCAGCAGGACAGGGGGGGCTGCAGCAGCTGCCTCTGGAGCTGCTTTGTGTCCCTCTGGAGCTGCTTTGTGTCCCTCTGGAGCTGCTTTGTGTCCCTCTGGAGCTGCTTTGTGCTCCCTCTGGAGCTGCTTTGTGTCCCTCTGGAGCTGCTTTGTGTCCCTCTGGAGCTGCTTTGTGCCTCTGGAGCTGCTTTGTGCTCCCTCTGGAGCTGCTTTGTGTCCCTCTGGAGCTGCTTTGTGTCCCTCTGGAGCTGCTTTGTGTCCCTCTGGAGCTGCTTTGTGCCTCTGGAGCTGCTTTGTGTCCCTCTGGAGCTGCTTTGTGCCTCTGGAGCTGCTTTGTGCCTCTGGAGCTGCTTTGTGTCCCTCTGGAGCTGCTTTGTGCCTCTGGAGCTGCTTTGTGCCTCTGGAGCTGCTTTGTGTCCCTCTGGAGCTGCTTTGTGCCCCTCTGGAGCTGCTTTGTGCTCCCTCTGGAGCTGCTTTGTGCCTCTGGAGCTGCTTTGTGTCCCTCTGGAGCTGCTTTGTGCCTCTGGAGCTGCTTTGTGCTCCCTCTGGAGCTGCTTTGTGCCTCTGGAGCTGCTTTGTGTCCCTCTGGAGCTGCTTTGTGCCTCTGGAGCTGCTTTGTGTTCCTCTGGAGCTGCTTTGTGCCTCTGGAGCTGCTTTGTGCCTCTGGAGCTGCTTTGTGCTCCCTCTGCAGCTGCTTTGTGCCTCTGGAGCTGCTTTGTGCCCCTCCTGAAGCTGCTTTGTGCCTCTGGAGCTGCTTTGTGTCCCTCTGGAGCTGCTTTGTGCCTCTGGAGCTGCTTTGTGCCCCTCCTGAAGCTGCTTTGTGCCTCTGGAGCTGCTTTGTGTCCCTCTGGAGCTGCTTTGTGTCCCTCTGCAGCTGCTTTGTGCTCCCTCTGGAGCTGCTTTGTGTCCCTCTGGAGCTGCTTTGTGTCCCTCTGGAGCTGCTTTGTGCCTCTGGAGCTGCTTTGTGTCCCTCTGCAGCTGCTTTGTGTCCCTCTGCAGCTGCTTTGTGCCTCTGGAGCTGCTTTGTGCCCCTCCTGAAGCTGCTTTGTGCCTCTGGAGCTGCTTTGTGTCCCTCTGGAGCTGCTTTGTGCCTCTGGAGCTGCTTTGTGTCCCTCTGGAGCTGCTTTGTGTCCCTCTGGAGCTGCTTTGTGCCCCTCCTGAAGCTGCTTTGTGCCTCTGCAGCTGCTTTGTGCCTCTGGAGCTGCTTTGTGTCCCTCTGGAGCTGCTTTGTGTCCCTCTGCAGCTGCTTTGTGTCCCTCTGGAGCTGCTTTGTGCCTCTGGAGCTGCTTTGTGCTCCCTCTGGAGCTGCTTTGTGCCTCTGGAGCTGCTTTGTGTCCCTCTGGAG
Source organism: Dryobates pubescens (assembly GCF_014839835.1). Lineage (NCBI taxonomy): Eukaryota > Metazoa > Chordata > Aves > Piciformes > Picidae > Dryobates > Dryobates pubescens. The sequence goes on from NC_071630.1 coordinate 2,345,577, forward strand.
CTGCTTTGTGTCCCTCTGGAGCCCTTTGTGGCTCTGGAGCTGCTTTGTGTCCCTCTGGAGCTGCTTTGTGTCCCTCTGGAGCTGCTTTGTGCCCCTCCTGAAGCTGCTTTGTGCCTCTGCAGCTGCTTTGTGCCTCTGGAGCTGCTTTGTGCTCCCTCTGGAGCTGCTTTGTGTCCCTCTGGAGCTGCTTTGTGCCCCCCTGGAGCTGCTTTGTGTCCCTCTGGAGCTGCTTTGTGTCCCTCTGGAGCTGCTTTGTGCTCCCTCTGGAGCTGCTTTGTGTCCCTCTGGAGCTGCTTTGTGTCCCTGGAGCTGCTTTGTGTCCCTCTGGAGCTGCTTTGTGTCCCTCTGCAGCTGCTTTGTGTCCCTCTGCAGCTGCTTTGTGTCCCTCTGGAGCTGCTTTGTGCCTCTGGAACTGCTTTGTGTCCCTCTGGAGCTGCTTTGTGCCTCTGGAGCTGCTTTGTGCCTCTGGAGCTGCTTTGTGCCTCTGGAGCTGCTTTGTGCTCCCTCTGGAGCTGCTTTGTGCCTCTGGAGCTGCTTTGTGTCCCTCTGGAGCTGCTTTGTGTCCCTCTGGAGCTGCTTTGTGCTCCCTCTGGAGCTGCTTTGTGTCCCTCTGGAGCTGCTTTGTGCCTCTGGAGCTGCTTTGTGTCCCTCTGGAGCTGCTTTGTGCCTCTGGAGCTGCTTTGTGTCCCTCTGGAGCTGCTTTGTGTCCCTCTGGAGCTGCTTTGTGTCCCTCTGGAGCTGCTTTGTGCCTCTGGAGCTGCTTTGTGTCCCTCTGGAGCTGCTTTGTGCTCCCTCTGGAGCTGCTTTGTGCCTCTGGAGCTGCTTTGTGTCCCTCTGGAGCTGCTTTGTGCCTCTGGAGCTGCTTTGTGTCCCTCTGGAGCTGCTTTGTGTCCCTCTCGAGCTGCTTTGTGCTCCCTCTGGAGCTGCTTTGTGCCTCTGGAGCTGCTTTGTGTCCCTCTGGAGCTGCTTTGTGTCCCTCTGGAGCTGCTTTGTGCCTCTGGAGCTGCTTTGTGCTCCCTCTGGAGCTGCTTTGTGCCTCTGGAGCTGCTTTGTGTCCCTCTGGAGCTGCTTTGTGCTCCCTCTGGAGCTGCTTTGTGCCTCTGGAGCTGCTTTGTGCCTCTGGAGCTGCTTTGTGCCTCTGGAGCTGCTTTGTGCTCCCTCTGGAGCCTTTTGTGCCCCTCTGGAGCTCTTTGTGCCCCTCCTGAGGCTGCTTTGTGCCCTCCCCCAGGTGATTTGCTATGACTATGACAGTGATGGGGGTCATGACTTCATTGGGGAGTTGCAGACCTCGGTGGCCAGGATGTGTGAGGCCCAGGATGCCTGCCCTGTAAGTGCTGCCTTGCTCTGGGGGTTGGGGGAAGGGCAAGCAAGAGGCTCCTGAGGGCTGGAGCAGGGCTTGGGCACTGCCCCTGCAGCCTGCAGCTGTGCCAAGCAGCAGCCAAAGCCAACCTGCTGCCTGCTGAGTGCCCCAAGGCACTGCTGCAGCTAAAGCCTCTGAGCCAGGCAGGGCTGAAGGGCTGCAGGAGAGCTGGGGAGGGACTGTGGGCAAGGGCTGGGAGTGCCAGGAGCAGGGAGAATGGCTTGGAGCTGGCAGAGGGCAGAGGGAGAGTGGAGAGGAGGAAGGAATGGTTGGCAGGGAGGCTGGGGAGAGCCTGGCACAGGCTGCCCAGGGAGGCTGTGGCTGCCCCCTGCCTGGAGGTGCTGAGGCCCAGGCTGGATGAGGCCTGGAGCAGCCTGGGCTGGGGGCAGGGGTCCCTGGGCATGGCAGGGGGCTTGGAGCTGGCTGAGCCCTCAGCTCCCTTCCAGCCCAACTCAGTCTGTGACTCTGATGTCTGAGGAAGGTTGGGGCCTGCCCTAATGATTCATCTGTCTGCCCCATCCCATGCTGCTGGCCCCCAGCCCACCCCACCCCACCCCACCCCATCCCACCCCATCCCTCCCCACCTCATCCCACCCCACCCCACCCCATCTCATCCCATCCCACTCCTCCCCACCCTACCCCACCCCACCCCATCCCTCCCCACCTCATCCCACCCCACCCCACCCCATCTCATCCCATCCCACTCCTCCCCACCCTACCCCACCCCACCCCATCCCTCCCCACCTCACCCCACCCCACCCCACCCCACCCCATCCCCTCCCTTTCCCTCCCCTCCTGCAGCCTTGCTTGGGTGTCTCAGCTGCCCCATGCCAGCTCCTTGGGCATGGTGGAGGGCACTGAGGGGCTGGAGCAGGGCCAGAGAAGGGCAAGCAAGGTGGGGCAGGGGCTGGGGAAGAGGGCTGGGGAGGAGCAGCTGAGGGCCCTGGGGGGTTGGTGTGGAGCAGAGGAGGCTGAGGGAGACCTCCTTGCTCTCTGCAGCTCCCTGGGGGGAGGCTGCAGCCAGCTGGGGCTTGGGCTCTGCTCCCCAGGCTCAGGGCACAGGAGGAGAGGAGCTGGGCTGAAACTGTGCCAGGGGAGGCTGAGGTTGGAGAGGAGGAAAGAGATGAGGTGGGAGAGAGGTCAGGGCCTGGCAGAGGCTGCCCAGGGAGGTGGTGGAGCCCCCATGGCTGGAGGGGCTGCAGAGCCCTGTGGCCATGGCCCTGGGGGCCAGGGGGGGGTTGGGTTGGTGCTGGGTGATCCTGGGGGGCCCAGGGAGAGCTCCTCCAAGCCCAAGCCTGCTGTGCTTCCATGAAACCCCTTAGCCAGCAGCTCCTTTGCCTCCATCCCCACCATGGCAGCCCAGCCCCCTGGCTGTTGCTGGCAGGGGGGGGGTGTGCCCACAGCCTGTGCCCACAGCTGGCATCCCCTGCTGCCCAGCCCAGCCCCACTCTCCCCTTGGCTCTCTCTCCCCCCCCCCCCTGTCTTGCAGCTGGAGCTGGAGTGCATCAACCCCAAGAAGCAGAGGAAGAAGAAGAGCTACAAGAACTCTGGGATCATCATTGTCAGGTCCTGCAAGGTGAGGCCCCTGCTGGGCCCTTGGCTGAGCTCAGGGCTGCCCCCAGCCCTTGCTGGGCCTCCTGCTGCTGCCAGGAGCAGCAACTCTGCTCTCCCTTCCCTCTCTGCCCTTGGAGCCCCTGAGCTGCCCACCCTGCCCACCCCCCAGCTGCCCAGCAGGAGCTGCTGAGCCTGGGCTGGGAGTGCTGGGTGCCCAAGCTGTGGGGCATCTGCTACCCCCTGAGGGGCAGGGGGGGCTGCTGCTGGGCCAGGTCCTCCTTCAGGGCTGGGGGGGTGGTGAAGTCCTCCCTTCAGGTGGCAGCAGCAGGCTGGGGAAAGCCCCCCCAGGGCCATGGCCACAGGGCTCTGGGACACCTCCAGCCATGGGGACTCCCCCACCCCCACTGGGCAGCCCTTAAGCTCTGCTTGGTTCTTCTGAAGGAGGAAGAAGCTCCCAGGCAGGAGGAAGAAATTCTCCCCTGTGAGGGTGCTGAGACCCTGGAGGGGTTGTGGCTGCCCCAGGCCTGGAGGTGCTCAAGGGGAGATGGGGCTGAGGGCAGCCCTCACCTGAGAGATGTCCCTGCCCATGGCAGGCAGCCTGGAGCTGGATGGTCAGAGAGGCACAGCAGGGTTTGGGGTGGAGAAGCTCTCCCAGGGTCCCCCAGGGTCACCCAGCACCAACCCAACCCCCCCTGGCCCCCAGCCCCTGGCCCCCAGTGCCATGGCCACAGGGCTCTGGGACACCTCCAGCCATGGGGACTCCACCACCTCCCTGGGCAGCCTCTGCCAGGCCCTGACCCCTCTGGCACCAAAGGAATTGTTCTTCCTCTCCAACCTCAGCCTCCCCTGGCACAACCCCAGGCCAGGTCCTCTCCTTCCATCCCCTGAGCCTGGGGAGCAGAGCCCAAGCCCCAGCTGGCTGCAGCCTCCCCCCAGGGAGCTGCAGAGAGCAAGGAGGTCTCCCTCAGCCTCCTCTGCCCCACACCAAACCCCCCCAGGGCCCTCAGCTGCTCCTCCCCAGCCCTCTCCCCCAGCCCCTTCCCCACCTTTGTTGCCCTTCCCTGGCCCTGCTGCAGCCCCTCAGTGCCCTCCACCATGCCCAAGGAGCTGGCATGGGGCAGCTGAGACACCCAAGCAACCTCCCTGCAGCCTCCTCCCAGGGAGCTGCAGAGAGCAAGGAGCTCTCAGCCCTGCAAGGTGGTGGGAGAGCAATTGGGGCAAGAGCAGAGGATCTTCCCTTCAGCTCAGCAGGGTGAAGCCTTCCAGCTCTGAGGGGTCCCTGGCCAGGCCTCCCAGCCCAGCTTGAGACCTTGCTTGGCCTCAACTCACAGAGCCCCAGGGCTGGGAGGGACCCCAGGGCTCAGCCAGCTCCAAGCCCCCTGCCCTGGGCAGGGACACCTCACCCCACAGCAGGTTGCTCACAGCCACCTCCAGCCTGGCTGCAAACACCTCCAGGCATCAGCAGGAGGCTTCCACCACCTCCCTGGGCAGCCTGGGCCAGGCTCTCACCACCCTCCTGCCCAACAACTTCTTCCTCACAGCCAATCTCCAGCTCCCCACTTCTCCTTTTGCTCCATCCCCCCCAGTCCTGGCCCTCCCTCACCCCCTCCAAAGTCCCTCCCCAGCTTTCCTGCAGCCCCCTGCAGCTCCTGGAAGGCCACCAGAAGGTCTCCCTGGAGCCTTCTCCTCTGCAGCCTGCACAACCCCAACCCTCTCAGGCTGTGCTCAGAGCAGAGCAGCTCCAGCCCTCTGCTCCCCCTCCTGGCCCTGCTCTGGACACCTTCCAGCCCCTCCAGAGCCTTCCTGGCACAGAGGCTCCAGAGCTGGGCACAGAGCTGCAGCTGTGGGCTCAGCAGAGTGGAGCAGAGAGGCAGAATCCCCTCCCTGGCCCTGCTGGCCACACTTCTGCTGCTGCAGCCCAGGCTCTGCTTGGCTCTCTGGGCTGCAAGTGCTCCCTGCTGGCTGCTGCTCAGCCTCTCCTCCTCCAGCACCCCCAAGGCTGCCATCAGGAGCCCAAAACTGCTTCCTCCCCCTGCTGTGCCAGGGGGCTGCAGGCCCTGGGAGGGGACCCCAGGGGGGCTGTGGCCTCACTTCTCAGGGGGTTGCTTTCCCTCTCTGCCGTGGTGGAGGCTGCTGAGACCCCTCCTGGCCTTCCCTTGCAGGTCACCAGAGACTTCTCCTTCCTGGACTACATCCTGGGGGGCTGCCAGCTGATGTTCACTGTAAGCTGCCCTCCCCCCCCCCCCCAGCAGGGGCAGCCCTGCCTGGGCAGGCTTGGCATGGCCAGGGGCAGCTCTCCTCTCCTGCTGCCGTGGCCAGGGGCAGCCAGCAGCCTGCAGGGAGCAGGCAGGGCTCGGGCTGAGGGCTGCTGGGGGCTGGGAAGCAGCAGCCAAGGGGGGGTGGGGGGTGGAGGGGAAGGGGCTCTGTGTCCTGGGGGGCTGGGAGGTGCTGCTGGGGGCTGCATCTGCAGCAGGGGCTGCCTGGTCCCCCCCCAGGCTCCTGTGTCAGTGGAGGAGGGGAGGCTCCAGGGACATCTCAGAGCAGCCTTCCAGGAGCTGAAGGGGCTCCAGGAGAGCTGGGGAGCCTCTCAGAGAGCTCTCATGGGGGACTCAGGGAGGTCTCAAGAAGGGTGGAGAAGGTTAGAGGTGGAAGGGGGAGCTCAAGGGACCTCCAGGAACCTCTGAGGAGCCTCTCAGGGGGGACTCAAGGAGGTCTCAAGAGGGTTGGAGAAGCTTAGAGGTGGAGAGGGAGCTCAAGGGACCTCCAGGAAGCTCTCAGGGAGGTCTCAAGGAGGTTTCATGAGGTAGAGAAGGAGGTTGGAGAAGCTTAGAGGTGGAGGTGGAGCCCAAGGGACCTGCAGGAACCTCTGAGGAGCCTCTCATGGAGGTCTGAAGAAGGTTTCATGAGGTAGAGATGGAGGTTGGAGGAGGAGGAGGAGGAAGAGGGGGAGGAGGAGGAAGAGTTGCCATGGGACCAGGAGGGCCTGGCAGAGCTCTGTGTGTGCTGCTCTGCTGCTGCAGGGAGGGAGGGGGCAGGGGGGGCACAGGAGGAGGTTTCTGGGGGGCACAGAGATCCTGGGGGCTTGGGGGGCAGCCTGGGGGTCGGGCTTGGGGGACCCTCACCCCCAGAGGACACTGAGGAGCTGGGGGCTGTTAGAGAGAGCTCCTGGGGGGCTTGGGGGGCAGCCTGGGGGTCGGGCTTGGGGGACCCTCACCCCCAGAGGACACTGAGGAGCTGGAGGTCATTCAGAGAGAGCTCCTGGGGGGCTTGGGGGGCAGCCTGGGGGTCGGGCTTGGGGGGACCCTCACCCCCAGAAGGACACTGAGGGGCTGGGGGCTGTTCAGAGCCCCTGGGGGCTTTGGGGGTGGTGGTGGTGCTGCTCTCAGGGGCTGGATGCTTCTCTCTCCCTCTCCCCCTCCCCCTCCCCCTCCCCCTCCCCCTCCCCCCAGGTCGGCATCGACTTCACTGCCTCCAACGGCAACCCTCGGGACCCCTCCTCCCTGCACTACATCAACCCCCTGGGCACCAACGAGTACCTGGCAGCCCTCTGGGCCGTGGGGCAGATCATCCAGGACTATGACTCGTGAGCAGCCCCCCTTCTGCCCCCCTGCCTGCCCCTGGGGGTCCCTGCCTGCCCCTGGGGGCTCCCTGCCTGCCCCTGGGGGCTCCCTGCCTGCCCCTGGGGCATCCCTGCCTGCCCCTGGGGGCTCCCTGCCTGCCCCTGGGGACTCCCTGCCTGCCCCTGGGGGTCCCTGCCTGCCCCTGGGGGCTCCCTGCCAGCCCCTGGGGCTCCCTGCCTGCCCCTAGGGCATCCCTGCCTGCCCCTGGGGGTCCCTGCCTGCCCCTGGGGACTCCCTGCCTGCCCCTGGGGCTCCCTGCCTGCCCCTGGGGACTCCCTGCCTGCTCCTGGAGGCTCCCTGCCTGCCCCTAGGGCATCCCTGCCTGCCCCTGGGGGTTCCCTGCCTGCCCCTGGGGCATCCCTGCCTGCCCCTGGGGCTCCCTGCCTGCCCCTAGGGCATCCCTGCCTGCCCCTGGGGCATCCCTGCCTGCCCCTGGGGCTCCCTGCCTGCCCCTGGGGACTCCCTGCCAGCCCCTGGGGACTCCCTGCCTGCCCCTGGGGACTCCCTGCCTGCCCCTGGGGGTTCTCTTCCTGCCCCTGGGGCTCCCTGCCTGCCCCTGGGGACTCCCTGCCTGCCCCTGGGGGTTCTCTTCCTGCCCCTGGGGCATCCCTGCCTGCCCCTGGGGCTCCCTGCCTGCCCCTGGGGACTCCCTGCCTGCCCCTGGGGCTCCCTGCCTGCCCCTGGGGGTTCTCTTCCTGCCCCTGGGGGCTCCCTGCCTGCCCCTGGGGACTCCCTGCCTGCCCCTGGGGCTCCCTGCCTGCCCCTGGGGGTTCTCTTCCTGCCCCTGGAGGCTCCCTGCCTGCTCCTGGGGCTCCCTGCCTGCCCCTAGGGCATCCCTGCCTGCCCCTGGGGCTCCCTGCCTGCTCCTGGGGCTCCCTGCCTGCCCCTGGGGCTCCCTGCCTGCCCCTAGGGCATCCCTGCCTGCCCCTGGGGGTCCCTGCCTGCCCCTGGGGACTCCCTGCCTGCCCCTGGGGGCTCCCTGCCTGCCCCTGGGGACTCCCTGCCTGCTCCTGGGGGTCCCTGCCTGCTCCTGGGGCATCCCTGCCTGCCCCTGGGGCTCCCTGCCAGCCCCTGGGGACTCCCTGCCTGCCCCTGGGGGTCCCTGCCTGCCCCTGGGGGTCCCTGCCTGCCCCTGGCGACTCCCTGCCTGCTCCTGGAGGCTCCCTGCCTGCCCCTGGGACTCCCTGCCTGCCCCTGGGGGTTCCCTGCCTGCCCCTAGGGCATCCCTGCCTGCCCCTGGGGGCTCCCTGCCTGCCCCTGGGGCTCCCTGCCTGCCCCTGGGGACTCCCTGCCTGCCCCTGGGGGTCCCTGCCTGCTCCTGGAGGCTCCCTACCTGCTCCTGGGGCTCCCTGCCTGCCCCTGGGCATCCCTGCCTGCTCCTGGAGGCTCCCTGCCTGCCCCTGGGGGCTCCCTGCCTGCCCCTGGGCATCCCTGCCTGCTCCTGGAGGCTCCCTGCCTGCCCCTGGGGGCTCCCTGCCTGCCCCTGGGCATCCCTGCCTGCCCCTGGAGGCTCCCTGCCTGCCCCTGGGGCTCCCTGCCTGCCCCTGGGGGTTCTCTTCCTGCCCCTGGGGCTCCCTGCCTGCCCCTGGGGCATCCCTGCCTGCCCCTGGGGACTCCCTGCCTGCTCCTGGGGGTCCCTGCCTGCCCCTGGGGCTCCCTGCCTGCCCCTAGGGGCTCCTCTCTGGTTCCCCTCTGGTTCCCCTCTGGCTCCCCTCTGGGTCCCCTCTGAGTCTCCCTCTGGCTCCCCTCTGAGTCCCCCTTTGGTCCCCCTCTGGGTCCCCCTCTGGGTCCCCTCTGGGTCTCCTCTCTGGCTCCCCTCTGGGTCCCCTCTGGGTCTCCCCTCTGGGTCCCCTCTGTCTCCCCTCTGGCTCTCCCCTCTGGGTCTCCCCTCTGGGTCCCCTCTGGGTCTCCCCTCTGGGTCCCCTCTGGGTCTCCCCTCTGGCTCTCCCCTCTGGCTCTCCTCTCTGGCTCTCCCCTCTGGGTCTCCCCTCTGGGTCCCCTCTGGCTCTCCCCTCTGGCTCTCCCTTCAGGGTCTCCCCTCTGGCTCTCCCCTCTGGCTCCCCTCTGGCTCCCCTCTGGCTCTCCCCTCTGGGTCCCCCCTCTGGCTCTCCTCTCTGGGTCTCCCCTCTGGCTCCCCTGTGGGTCCCCCTCTGGGTCTCCCTCTGACTCCCCTCTGGGTCCCCTCTGGGTCTCCCCTCTGGGTCCCCTCTGGCTCTCCCCTCTGGTCCCCCTCTGGGTCTCCCTCTGACTCCCCTCTGGGTCCCCTCTGGCTCTCCCCTCTGGGTCCCCTCTGGCTCTCCCCTCTGGGTCTCCCCTCTGGGTCCCCTCTGAGTCCCCCTGTGGTCCCCCTGTGGTCCCCCTCTGGGTCTCCTCTCTGAGTCTCCCCTCTGAGTCCTCCTCTGGCTCCCCTCTGGGTCCCCCTCTGGGTCCCCCTCTGGGTCCCCCTCTGGGTCTCCTCTCTGGGTCTCCTCTCTGGGGCTCCCCTCTGGGTCCCCCTCTGGGGCTCCCCTCTGGGTCTCCCCTCTGGGTCTCCCTCTGACTCCCCTCTGGGTCCCCTCTGGCTCTCCCCTCTGGGTCCCCCTCTGGGTCTCCCCTCTGGCTCCCCTCTGGCTCTCCTCTGAGTCCCCCTCTGGTCCCCCTCTGGGTCTCCCCTCTGGCTCTCCCCTCTGGGTCTCCCCTCTGGCTCCCCTCTGGCTCCCCTCTGACTCCCCTCTGGCTCCCCTCTGGGTCTCCCCTCTGGCTCTCCCCTCTGGGTCTCCCCTCTGGGTCTCCCCTCTGGCTCCCCTCTGGGTCTCCCCTCTGGGTCCCCTCTGGGTCTCCCCTCTGGCTCCCCTCTGTGTCCCCTCTGTGTGCTCCCTGGGTCACCACTGGGTCCCCCATGGAGGATGAGGAGGAGGGGGGAGTGCCACAGCCAGAGCCTTGCAGTCCTGCTCCTGGGGGTGACCTTCAGCCTCTGCTCTTCTCTGCCAGGGATAAGATGTTCCCTGCCCTGGGATTCGGTGCCCAGCTCCCTCCAGACTGGAAGGTGAAGCCCTGGGGGGGTCTGCAGGGCTGGGCTGGCACTGCCTGGGCAGCAGCAGAGCTGCCAGGGCTGGGCTGGCACTGGGCTGGCACTGGGCAGCAGGAGAGCTGCCAGGGCTGGGCTGGCACTGCCTGGGCAGCAGCAGAGCTGCCAGGGCTGGGCTGGCACTGGGCTGGCACTGCCTGGGCAGCAGCAGAGCTGCCAGGGCTGGGCTGGCACTGCCTGGGCAGCAGGAGAGCTGCCAGGGCTGGGCTGGCACTGCCTGGGCAGCAGGAGAGCTGCCAGGGCTGGGCTGGCACTGGGCTGGCACTGCCTGGGCAGCAGCAGAGCTGCCAGGGCTGGGCTGGCACTGGGCTGGCACTGCCTGGGCAGCAGGAGAGCTGCCAGGGCTGGGCTGGCACTGCCTGGGCAGCAGCAGAGCTGCCAGGGCTGGGCTGGCTCTGGGCTGGCACTGGGCAGCAGGAGAGCTGCCAGGGCTGGGCTGGCTCTGGGCTGGCTCTGGGCAGCAGCAGAGCTGCCAGGGCTGGGCTGGCACTGGGCTGGCACTGCCTGGGCAGCAGGAGAGCTGCCAGGGCTGGGCTGGCACTGGGCTGGCACTGGGCAGCAGGAGAGCTGCCAGGGCTGGGCTGGCACTGGGCTGGCTCTGGGCAGCAGGAGAGCTGCCAGGGCTGGGCTGGCTCTGGGCTGGCACTGGGCAGCAGCAGAGCTGCCAGGGCTGGGCTGGCACTGGGCTGGCACTGCCTGGGCAGCAGGAGCAGAGCTGCCAGGGCTGGGCTGGCACTGGGCTGGCACTGCCTGGGCAGCAGCAGAGCTGCCAGGGCTGGGCTGGCACTGGGCTGGCTCTGGGCAGCAGGAGAGCTGCCAGGGCTGGGCTGGCTCTGGGCTGGCACTGGGCAGCAGGAGAGCTGCCAGGGCTGGGCTGGCTCTGGGCTGGCACTGGGCAGCAGCAGAGCTGCCAGGGCTGGGCTGGCACTGGGCTGGCACTGCCTGGGCAGCAGGAGAGCTGCCAGGGCTGGGCTGGCTCTGGGCAGCAGGAGCAGAGCTGCCAGGGCTGGGCTGGCACTGCCTGGGCAGCAGGAGCAGAGCTGCCAGGGCTGGGCTGGCTCTGGGCTGGCACTGCCTGGGCAGCAGGAGAGCTGCCAGGGCTGGGCTGGCTCTGGGCTGGCACTGCCTGGGCAGCAGGAGAGCTGCCAGGGCTGGGCTGGCACTGGGCTGGCACTGGGCAGCAGGAGAGCTGCCAGGGCTGGGCTGGCACTGGGCTGGCACTGCCTGGGCAGCAGGAGAGCTGCCAGGGCTGGGCTGGCACTGGGCTGGCACTGCCTGGGCAGCAGGAGCAGAGCTGCCAGGGCTGGGCTGGCACTGGGCTGGCACTGCCTGGGCAGCAGCAGAGCTGCCAGGGCTGGGCTGGCACTGGGCTGGCACTGCCTGGGCAGCAGGAGGGGGAGCTGAACCTTGCTCTGCTTGCTTTGGTTGCTGTTTCCCCCTCCCCAAGCCCTTCCTGCTGCTCTCCACACAGGGCTCAGGGGCACTGCAGGGCCTGGGCCAGAGGGCTCTTGGCTTCTGCAGCCTCAGGAGGACCTTCTGCCTCTCCTGGGGCTTGAGGGGGGCACTGCCTTTGCCAGCTCCTGAGGCCATTCCCCTCCCTGGCTCAGCAAACCTCCACCCTGCCAAGGAGGAGAAAGCAGCCTTGGGGCTTGGGACTCTGACACCCCCTGAGCTCAGGAGCCTCTGTGCTCAGCTCTGGAGGGGCTGTGGGGTGAGGGGTCCCTGCCCAGGGCAGGGGCTGGGAGCTGGCTGAGCCCTGAGCTCCCTCCCAGCCCTGGGGCTCTGTGAGTTGAGGCCAAGAAAGGTCTCAAGCTGGGCTGGGAGGCCTGGCCAGGGATCCCTCAGAGCTGGAAGGCTTCATCCTGCTGAGCTGAAGGGAAGATCCTCTGCTCTTGCTGGCACAGCAGGGGGAGGAAGCAGTTTTGGGCTCCTGGTGGCAGCCTTGGGGGTGCTGGGGGAGGAGAAGCTCAGCAGCAGCCAGCAGGGAGCACTTGCAGCCCAGAGAGCCAAGCAGAGCCTGGGCTGCAGCAGCAGAAGTGTGGCCAGCAGGGCCAGGGAGGGGATTCTGCCTCTCTGCTCCACTCTGCTGAGCCCACAGCTGCAGCTCTGTGCCCAGCTCTGCAGCCTCTGTGCCAGGAAGGCTCTGGAGGGGCTGGAAGGTGTCCAGAGCAGGGCCAGGATGGGGAGCAGAGGGCTGGAGCTGCTCTGCTCTGAGCACAGCCTGAGAGAGTTGGGGTTGTGCAGGCTGCAGAGGAGAAGGCTCCAGGGAGACCTTCTGGTGGCCTTCCAGGAGCTGCAGGGGGCTGCAGGAAAGCTGGGGAGGGACTTTGGAGGGGGTGAGGGAGGGCCAGGACTGGGGGGATGGAGCAAAAGGAGAAGTGGGGAGCTGGAGATTGGCTGTGGGGAAGAAGTTGTTGGGCAGGAGGGTGGTGAGAGCCTGGCCCAGGCTGCCCAGGGAGGTGGTGGAAGCCTCCTGCTCAGCCCTGGAGGTGTTTGCAGCCAGGCTGGAGGGGGCTGTGAGCAAATCCTTTCTCCTGGGGCCCAGGCTGGTGTCCCAGCTGGCTGAGCCTGGGGCTCCTCACCCTCTGCTTGCCCCCTGGGGAGGCAGTGGGGAGCCCTGTGGCCCAACCTGTGCAGCAGAATCAGGCTCTCAGCTGGCTGCAGGCTGGGGAGAGGAGAGAACTCCTCCCTCCCCTCCCCCTGCAACGCTGCTCAGCCCCTGAGCCTGCTCCTGCTGGCAGCCCCTTGGGCTGGCAGGGGGCTGGGAAGTGCTGCTGCCCCCTCCCCAGGCCTGGGCAGCTGCTCAGCTCAGCCTTTCCTTCTCCACAGGTCTCCCACGAGTTTGCCATCAACTTCAACCCCACCAACCCCTTCTGCTCAGGTAAGGCCTCAGGAAGCCCTCAGGTGCCTGCAGGCTCTGCCTTGCTGCCTCCCCCCCCAGCTCAGGCAGGTGCTGGAGGTCCCCTCTGAGGCAGGGGGAGCAGGGCTGGGGGGCTGGGGCCGCAGGCAGGGCAAGCAGAGAGCCCTGGGGAGGGAGCAGGGAGGCCCAGGGGGGAAAGCAGCTGGGTCCAGGCAGCCTCAGAGCCACCTTGGGTGCTGCTGGCTCTGCTGTGCCCTACCAGCAGCTGCTCCTCCTGCAAGCTGCTGGGGGGCACCAGGGCAGGGACTCAGCCTCAGCTCCCCACAGCCTCTCAAAGCTTCTCCAGGCTGACTCCAGGCTGGTCCATGGCATCCCCAGAGCCTCTCAGACAGCTCCAGAGCCTCTCAAACAGCTCCAGGCTGACTCCAGGCTGGTCCATGGCATCCCCAGAGCCTCTCAGACAGCTCCAGAGGCTCTCAAACAGCTCCAGGCTGACTCCAGGCTGGTCCATGGCATCCCCAGAGCCTCTCAAACAGCTCCAGGCTGACTCCAGGCTGGTCCATGGCATCCCCAGAGCCTCTCAAACAGCTCTAGGCTGACTCCAGGCTGGTCCATGGCATCCCCAGAGCCTCTCAAACAGCTCCAGGCTGACTCCAGGCTGGTCCATGGCATCCCCAGAGCCTCTCAAACAGCTCCAGAGGCTCTCAAACAGCTCCAGGCTGACTCCAGGCTGGTCCATGGCATCCCCAGAGCCTCTCAAACAGCTCCAGAGGCTCTCAAACAGCTCTAGGCTGACTCCAGGCTGGTCCATGGCATCCCCAGAGCCTCTCAAACAGCTCCAGGCTGACTCCAGGCTGGTCCATGGCATCCCCAGAGCCTCTCAAACAGCTCTAGGCTGACTCCAGGCTGGTCCCTGACATCCCCAGAGCCTCTCAAACAGCTCCAGGCTGACTCCAGGCTGGTCCATGGCATCCCCAGAGCCTCTCAAACAGCTCCAGAGGCTCTCAAACAGCTCCAGGCTGACTCCAGGCTGGTCCATGGCATCCCCAGAGCCTCTCAGACAGCTCCAGAGCCTCTCAAACAGCTCCAGGCTGACTCCAGGCTGGTCCATGGCATCCCCAGAGCCTCTCAGACAGCTCCAGAGCCTCTCAAACAGCTCCAGGCTGACTCCAGGCTGGTCCATGGCATCCCCAGAGCCTCTCAAACAGCTCCAGAGGCTCTCAAACAGCTCCAGGCTGACTCCAGGCTGGTCCATGGCATCCCCAGAGCCTCTCAAACAGCTCCAGGCTGACTCCAGGCTGGTCCATGGCATCCCCAGAGCCTCTCAAACAGCTCTAGGCTGACTCCAGGCTGGTCCATGGCATCCCCAGAGCCTCTCAAACAGCTCCAGGCTGACTCCAGGCTGGTCCATGGCATCCCCAGAGCCTCTCAAACAGCTCCAGAGGCTCTCAAACAGCTCCAGGCTGACTCCAGGCTGGTCCATGGCATCCCCAGAGCCTCTCAAACAGCTCCAGAGGCTCTCAAACAGCTCCAGGCTGACTCCAGGCTGGTCCATGGCATCCCCAGAGCCTCTCAAACAGCTCCAGGCTGACTCCAGGCTGGTCCATGGCATCCCCAGAGCCTCTCAAACAGCTCTAGGCTGACTCCAGGCTGGTCCCTGACATCCCCAGAGCCTCTCAAACAGCTCCAGGCTGACTCCAGGCTGGTCCATGGCATCCCCAGAGCCTCTCAAACAGCTCCAGAGGCTCTCAAACAGCTCCAGGCTGACTCCAGGCTGGTCCATGGCATCCCCAGAGCCTCTCAGACAGCTCCAGGCTGACTCCAGGCTGGTCCATGGCATCCCCAGAGCCTCTCAAACAGCTCCAGAGGCTCTCAAACAGCTCTAGGCTGACTCCAGGCTGGTCCATGACATCTCCAGAGCCTCTCAAACATCTCTAGGCTGACTCCAGGCTGGTCCATGACATCTCCAGACCCTCTCAGACAGCTCTAGGCTGACTCCAGGCTGGTCCATGGCATCCCCAGAGGCTCTCAAACAGCTCCAGAGCCTCTCAAACAGCTCTAGGCTGACTCCAGGCTGGTCCATGGCATCCCCAGAGCCTCTCAAACAGCTCTAGGCTGACTCCAGGCTGGTCCATGACATCTCCAGAGCCTCTCAAACAGCTCTAGGCTGACTCCAGGCTGATCCCTGACATCTCCAGACCCTCTCAAGCAGCTCTAGGCTGACTTCTGCCTGGTCCATGGCATCTCCAGACAGCAGAGATGCTGCTGCCCAGGGAGGCTCCTGAGCCACTGGGATGCTCTGCCCAGGGCAGTGCTGCAGTCCCCAGCCCTGGGGGGGGATGTCCCAGCAGCTGTGGAGCTGGGGCTGAGGGTTTGGTGCTGAGCCTGCAGGGATGGCTCAGAGGCTTGGGCTGAATGTGCTGGGAGAGGCCACACCTGCAGTGCAGGGGCCAGGGCTGGGGCCCTCAGGTCAGGAAAGAGGTTGAGCTGCTGGAAGGTGTCCAGAGAAGGGCAACAAAGCTGGGGAGGGGTCTGGGGCACAGCCCTGGGAGGAGAGGCTGAGGGAGCTGGGGTTGGAGCCTGCAGAAGAGGAGGCTCAGGGGAGACCTTCTTGCTCTCTGCAACTCCCTGCAGGGAGGTTGGAGCCAGGTGGGGGTTGGGCTCTTCTCCCAGGCCCCCAGCCCCAGAACAAGAGGCCACAGCCTCAAGCTGTGCCAGGGGAGGTTTAGGGCTGGAGGGGAGGAAGAAATTCTCCCCAGCCAGAGAGCTTGGCCCTGGGGCTGTGCTGCCCAGGGGTGGGGGTGGCGGAGTCCCCAGCCCTGGGGGTGCTCAGCCAGAGCCTGGCTGAGGCTCTCAGGGCCATGGCTGGGTGCTGCTGGCTGCTAGGTTGGGCTGGCTGAGCTCTGAGCTCCCTCCCAGCCTGGTTAATTCTAGCCTAGTGTAGCCTAGCCTAACTCTCCCAGCCTGAAAGGTCAGGCTTGTGTTGAGGGGAGGCAAGCAAAGCCACCCTGCCTGCTCTGGGTGCTGTCTCCTCCAGGCTGGGGCTGCCTCTTGCCTGGCTGCAGCTGATGCTGGGCTGCTCCTGGGCTATATTTAGTGGCTGCTGGCAGCCCTGGCTGAGGCAGGGCTGGGCTGTGGCAGCAGCTGACAGCTCTTGGTAGGTCGCAGACAGCTGGGGTGAGCCTGGTTGAGGCTGCCAGGGCCGCGGCTGGGTGCTGCCGGCTGCTAGGTTGGGCTGGCTGAGCTCCGAGCTCCCTCCCAGTCCCTGCCCGCGGAGCTCTCCTCCCGCCGGCCGCATCCTGCGCTGCTGGGCCGGGGGCCGGTGCTGAGGCCTCTGCTCCTTGCGCTCCGCCCGCAGGCGTGGAGGGCATCGTCCAAGCCTACTCGGCCTGCCTGCCCCACATCCGCTTCTACGGCCCCACCAACTTCTCCCCCATCGTCAACCACGTCGCTCGCTTCGCCCAGCAGGCAGCGCAGCAGCAGGCGGCGGCCGTGAGTCACAGCCCCCGCCCCCGACAGCCCCTCCCCCGACAGCCCCTCCCCTGACAGCCCCCGCCCCCGACAGCCCCTCCCCTGACAGCCCCTCCCCCGACAGCCCCCGCCCCCGACAGCCCCCGCCCCCGACAGCCCCCACCCGACAGCCCCCACCCGACAGCCCCTCCCCTGACAGCCCCTCCCCTGACAGCCCCCGCCCCCGACAGCCCCCACCCGGACAGCCCCCGCCCCCGACAGCCCCGCCCCCGACAGCCCCTCCCCTGACAGCCCCCACCCGACAGCCCCCGCCCCCGACAGCCCCCACCCGACAGCCCCCACCCGACAGCCCCACCCGACAGCCCCGCCCCTGCCAGCCCCTCCCCTGCCAGCCCCCGCCCCCGACAGCCCCGCCCCCGACAGCCCCCACCCCCGACAGCCCCTCCCCCGACAGCCCCCACCCGACAGCCCCCACCCGGACAGCCCCGCCCCGGACAGCCCCGCCCCCGACAGCCCCGCCCCCGACAGCCCCTCCCTCGATAGCCCCCACCCGGACAGCCCCTCCCCCGACAGCCCCCACCCGGACAGCCCCCACCCGACAGCCCCTCCCCTGACAGCCCCTCCCCCGATAGCCCCCTCCCCTGACAGCCCCCACCCGACAGCCCCTCCCCTGACAGCCCCCGCCCCCGACAGCCCCCACCCGACAGCCCCTCCCCTGACAGCCCCCGCCCCCGACAGCCCCTCCCCTGACAGCCCCTCCCTCGATAGCCCCCACCCGGACAGCCCCTCCCCTGCCAGCCCCTCCCCCGATAGCCCCCACCCGGCCAGCCCCCACCCGGACAGCCCCCACCCCCGACAGCCCCCACCCGGACAGCCCCCACCCGGACAGCCCCCCGACAGCCCCCACCCTGCCAGCCCCTCCCTTGTCAACCCCTCCCCTGCCAGCCCCGCCCCTGACAGCCCCTCCCCTGACAGCCCCTCCTCTCAGAGCCCCTCCCCTGTCAGCCCCTCCCCGACAGCCGCCCCCCCATCCCTGCCCCTGACAACCCCCCCCGACAGCCCCCACCCGACAGCCCCCACCCGACAGCCCCTCCCCTGACAGCCCCCACCCGACAGCCCCTCCCCTGACAGCCCCTCCCCTGACAGCCCCTCCCCTGACAGCCCCTCCCTCGATAGCCCCCACCCGACAGCCCCTCCCCTGACAGCCCCCGCCCCCGACAGCCCCTCCCCTGACAGCCCCCACCCGACAGCCCCCACCCGACAGCCCCCACCCGACAGCCCCTCCCCTGACAGCCCCTCCCCCGACAGCCCCTCCCCTGACAGCCCCTCCCTCGATAGCCCCCACCCGGACAGCCCCTCCCCTGACAGCCCCTCCCCCGATAGCCCCCACCCGGCGAGCCCCCACCCGGACAGCCCCCCGACAGCCCCCACCCTGCCAGCCCCTCCCCCGATAGCCCCCACCCGGACAGCCCCTCCCCTGACAGCCCCCACCCCCGACAGCCCCCACCCGGACAGCCCCCACCCGGACAGCCCCCCGACAGCCCCCACCCTGCCAGCCCCTCCCTTGTCAACCCCTCCCCTGCCAGCCCCGCCCCTGACAGCCCCTCCCCTGACAGCCCCGACCCGGCCAGCCCCTCCCCCGATCGCCCCCACCCTGTCAGCCCCTCCCCTGCCAGCCCCTCCTCTCAGAGCCCCTCCCCTGTCAGCCCCTCCCCGACAGCCGCCCCCCCATCCCTGCCCCTGACAACCCCCCCCGACAGCCCCCTCGATAGCCCCCACCCTGTCAGCCCCGCCCCTGTCAGCCCCGCCCCTGTCAGCCCCGCCCCTGACAGCCCCCGACACCGCCCCCGCCAGCCTCCCATAGCCCCCCCCGCCAGCTCCCCCGTCAGACCCATCCCTGTCAGACCCTGTCAGACTCTCCCCATCCCTTTCCTCTCCCCTTCCCTTTCCTCTCCCCATCCCCTTCCTCTCCCCTTCCCCTTCCTCTCCCCTTCCCCTTCCTCTCCCCTTCTCCTTCCCCTTCCCCTCCCCTTCGCCCTCCTCTCCCCTTCCCTTTCCTCTCCCCATCCCCTTCCTCTCCCCATCCCCTTCCTCTCCCCTTCTCTTTCCTCTCCCCTTCCCCTTCCTCCCCCTTCCCCTTCCTCCCCCTTCCCCCTGCCTTTTCCTCTCCCCTTCCCCTTTCCTCTCCCCTTCCCCCCTCCCCCTTTTCCTCCTGCCCTTTCCTCTCCCCTTCCCCTTCCTCTCCCCTTCCCCTTCCTCTCCCCATCCCCTTCCTCTCCCCTTCCCCTTCCTCTCCCCATCCTCCTCCTCTCCCCATCCTCCTCCTCTCCCCGTCGCCTTCCTCTCCCCGTGGCCCTCCCCTCCCCGTCGCCCTCCACCCGAGGACAATGGCCCCTAATGGCTCTCCCCCTCCGCCCCGCCCTTCCCTCCCCCTCCGCAGCAATACTTCATCCTCCTCATCATCACGGACGGGGTGATCAGCGACATGGAGGAGACGCGGCAGGCGGTGGTGCAGGCCTCCCGGCTGCCCATGTCCATCATCATCGTCGGGGTGGGCAACGCCGACTTCGCGGCCATGGAGTTCCTGGACGGGGACAGCCGAGTGCTGCGCACCCAGAGCGGGGAGGAAGCCCTCAGGGACATCGTCCAGTTCGTGCCCTTCCGAGACTTCCGCAGCGTGAGCGCCGGCAGGGGGCCGGGGGGAAGGGGGCCGGGGGGAAGGGGGGCCGGGGGGAAGGGGGGCCGGGGGGCGCTCAGCAGAGTGTGGCCAGCAGGGCCAGGCAGCTTCTCCTCCCCCTCTGCTCTGCTCTGCCCTGGGGAGGCCACAGCTGGAATCCTGCCTCCAGCTCTGGGCTCCCCAGCTCCAGAGGGACAGGGAGCTGCTGCAGAGAGGCCAAGGCAGGGCTGCAAGGCTGCTGAAGGGACTGCAGCACTGCCTGGGCAGGAGAGGCTGAGAGCCCTGGGGGGGTGCAGGCTGCAGAGGAGAAGGCTGAGAGGGAGCTGAGCAATGGCCATCAAGAGCTGAGGGCTGGGGGGCAGGCAGGGAGGGCCAGGGCCAGGCTCTGCTCACTGTGCCCTGGGGCAGCACAAGAGCCAAGGGCTGGAAAGTGCAGCCCAGGAGCTTCCAGCTCAGCAGGAGGAAGAACTTCTTGGCTGGGAGGCTGCCAGAGAGGTTGTGGAGTCTCCTGCCCTGGAGCCTGTGCAGCCCTGCCTGGATGTGTCCCTGTGCCCCCTGGGCTGGGTGCTGTGCTCCTGCCCTGGCAGGTTTCTTAGTCTGGATGACCTCCAGAGGTCCCTTCCAACTCCTGCCATGATCCTGGGGGGATCTCTGGCTGGGGTCTGTTAGCTTCCTAGGGTGCTTGAGTTCAAAAGAGGCAGAGATCTGCTGGAGAGAATCCAGCAGAGAGCTACAGGCATGCTGAAGGGCTGGGGGTCAGCACAGCTTGGGGGTCAGCAGAGGCTGGGGCTGGGGCTCAGCACAGGCTGGGGCTGGGGCTCAGCACAGATTGGTGCTTGGGGCTCAGCACAGGCAGGAGCTGGGGCTCAGCACAGATTGGAGCTTGGGGCTCAGCACAGGCAGGGGCTGGGGCTCAGCACAGATTGGAGCTTGGGGCTCAGCACAGGCTGGGGCTGGGGCTCAGCACAGATTGGAGCTTGGGGCTCAGCACAGGCAGGGGCTGGGGCTCAGCACAGGCAGGGGCTGGGGCTCAGCACAGGCAGGGGCTGGGGCTCAGCACAGATTGGAGCTTGGGGCTCAGCACAGGCTGGGGCTGGGGCTCAGCACAGATTGGTGCTTGGGGCTCAGCACAGGCTGGGGCTGGGGCTCAGCACAGATTGGTGCTTGGGGCTCAGCACAGGCAGGAGCTGGGGCTCAGCACAGATTGGAGCTTGGGGCTCAGCACAGGCTGGGGCTGGGGCTCAGCACAGATTGGAGCTTGGGGCTCAGCACAGGCTGGGGCTGGGGCTCAGCACAGGCAGGGGCTGGGGCTCAGCACAGGCAGGAGCTGGGGCTCAGCACAGGCAGGGGCTGGGGCTCAGCACAGGCTGGAGCTTGGAGCTCAGCACAGGCTGGGTCTGGGGCTCAGCACAGGCAGCACTGGGGTGGGCTCTGACTCTGCTGTGTCTCTCCTCTCCCCTCAGGCTCCCAAGGAGACCCTGGCCAAGGCTGTGCTGGCAGAGCTGCCCCAGCAGGTCGTGCAGTACTTCAAGCACCAGAACCTGGCCCCCATCAACTCGGAGCCAGCCTAGAGCCGAGCCCAGGCCCTGCCCTCTGCCAGCTGCTGGAGCCTGCTGGCTCCCCCTGCCTGCAGCAGAGGAGTTCTCCTCCCTGCTGCCACACTTTGTACTCCTTAATTTAATTGCTACCTTCTCCAGCCTCCCCCCAGGGCAGCCCCGGGGGTCCCTTTGTACAGCCCCAGCCCACGGGGGGGGGGGGGTAAGGGGGGCAGGCATGCAGCAGCCCAGGCCCTGCCCCCCAGCCAGGCCCTGCTGCCCAGGCCAGCTCCTGCCCAGTCCCCCCAGGTCCTCCCTGCCCTCTCTGCTCCTGTTCCAGGGCTGGATGTCCTTTGGCTCACTGCAGTGGGGCAGGGAGGAACAAAAGGACAAACCAGATCCCTCTGATGAGCAGAACCTGGCTGGTTGGATTTATCCCCCCAAGAAGGCAGCCAAGTGCTGCCCACCCTCCTGCCCCTGGCTCTGGTGTCTGTGCTGTGCCAGCCCTGCTCCCCTGGGCCTTTTTACATCCTCTCTGTGTTGCATTTGTTATACTCAGGTGAATAAAGAACCACCCCCCTGGAGATTTCAAACCAGGCTCTGCTGGCTGGGGAGGAAGGGGCTGGGATGGAAGGGGTTGAGAGTGTGGGGCTGGGAGGCACCAGCAGGGAGCACTTGCAGCCCAGAGAGCCAAGCAGAGCCTGGGCTGCAGCAGCAGAAGTGTGGCCAGCAGGGCCAGGGAGGGGATTCTGCCTCTCTGCTCCACTCTGCTGAGCCCACAGCTGCAGCTCTGTGCCCAGCTCTGCAGCCTCTGTGCCAGGAAGGCTCTGGAGGGGCTGGAAGGTGTCCAGAGCAGGGCCAGGAGGGGGAGCAGAGGGCTGGAGCTGCTCTGCTCTGAGCACAGCCTGAGAGAGTTGGGGTTGTGCAGGCTGCAGAGGAGAAGGCTCCAGGGAGACCTTCTGGTGGCCTTCCAGGAGCTGAAGGGGGCTCCAGGAGAGCTGGGGAGGGACTGTGGGCAAGGGCTGGGAGTGCCAGGAGCAGGGAGAATGGCTTGGAGCTGGCAGAGGGCAGAGGGAGAGTGGAGAGGAGGAAGGAATGGTTGGCAGGGAGGCTGGGGAGAGCCTGGCCCAGGCTGCCCAGGGAGGCTGTGGCTGCCCCCTGCCTGGAGGTGCTGAGGCCTAGGCTGGATGAGGCCTGGAGCAGCCTGGGCTGGGGGCAGGGGTCCCTGGGCATGGCAGGGGGCTTGGGCACTTCCAAGCCAACCCAACTCATTCTCTCACTCTATGAATGACCTCAGAGGACCTCAGCCAAAGCAAGCAGCCCCCATCCTGCTGCAGCCCTGGCTGGCTGGAGCCAGCTGCTCCCCTGCCTGGGGGCCCTGGGGCAGGGTTAGTGCCACAGCTGCTGCTTCCAGCAGCTCTGGTCTGGCCTCCCTCCCTGGCAGGCTCTGTGTCCCTGCTTGGCCCTCTGCCCTTCAGTGCTTCAGCATCAGATGGCTTCTGCCTGCAGGGAGGTGGCTGGGAGCAAGGCTGAAGGGATGAGCTGGGGCAGCTCTGTGCTTTGTGCCAGGCTGTGCCAGCTCTGTGCTTTGTGCCAGGCTGTGCCAGCTCTGTGCTTTGTGCCAGGCTGTGCCAGCAGCAGAGACCCAGAGCCTTGGGGCAGCTAAAGGCCTTCCCCAGGAGCTCCTGGGAAGCAGAGGGAAGCAGAGGCTTGAGTGGGGCAACAGCAACCCCCACAGAGGTCCCTCCCAACCCCCAACATCCTGTGAGCCCCTCCTGGTGCCCAGGGAGCTGCAGCAGAGGAGGCTGAGGGAGACCTCCTTGCTCTCTGCAGCTCCATGGGGGGAGGCTGCAGCCAGCTGGGGCTTGGGCTCTGCTCCCCAGGCTCAGGGGACAGGAGGAGAGGACCTGGCCTGGAGCTGTGCCTGGGGAGGCTGAGGTTGGAGAGGAGGAACAATTCCTTTGGTGCCAGAGGGGTCAGGGCCTGGCAGAGGCTGCCCAGGGAGGTGGTGGAGTCCCCATGGCTGGAGGGGTTGCAGAGCCCTGTGGCCATGGCCCTGGGGGGGGTTGGGTTGGTGCTGGCCTGGAGGACCCTGGAGAGCTTCTCCAACCTGTGAGGCTATGAAAGGCTGAGAGCTGAGATGGTTCAGCCTCAAGAGAAGCCTCAGGGGAGGCCTTAGCACCATGAAGCAGGGCACAGAGGGAGGCTGCCAGCAGGATGGAGACTCCCTTGGTCCAAGGGCTGCTGGGGCCAAGTTCCTGCTGGACAGAGTGCCCTGGGGCTCCAGCAGGAGATGTTTCCCCCTGGGCACAGCCAGGCACTGGAAGCAGCTCCCAGGGCCAGCAGTGCAGTTGCCTGGGCTGGGCCCTCCCCAGCCCCAGCTTGCCAGGCTGCAGGGCAGCTGACTGCAGCTCCCCCAGCCCCTGGGGAGCTTGGCCCAGCTGCTCCTTGGGGTCCCTTCCAGCCTGGCACTCTGCCTGCTGTGCTTTCCAGCCCTGCCTGGCTCCCTGGGGCACAGCAGCCACCAACATGCCCCTGGCAGGCTGCTTAAACCCAAGGCAGCTTCACCAAGCCCCAGGGGCCAGGGCTGGATTTGCTCTGCAGCTCCAAGAGCGCCAGGGAGCTCCTCTGAGCTGCCCCAGGACCTGAGCTGTGCCCTGGGAGCAGAGCAGCCTCCTGCAGCTCCTCTGAGCTGCCCCAGGACCTGAGCTGTGCCCTGGGAGCAGAGCAGCCTCCTGCAGCTCCTCTGTGCTGCCCCAGGACCTGAGCTGTGCCCTGGGAGCAGAGCAGCCTCCTGCAGCTTCTCTGTGCTGCCCCAGGACCTGAGCTGTGCCCTGGGAGCAGAGCAGCCTCCTGCAGCTCCTCTCAGCTGCCCCAGCACAGGAGCTGTGCCCTGGGAGCAGAGCAGCCTCCTGCAGCTCCTCTCAGCTGCCCCAGGACCTGAGCTGTGCCCTGGGAGCAGAGCAGCCTCCTGCAGCTCCTCTGTGCTGCCCCAGGAGCTGAGCTGTGCCCTGGGAGCAGAGCAGCCTCCTGCAGCTCCTCTCAGCTGCCCCAGGACCTGAGCTGTGCCCTGGGAGCAGAGCAGCCTCCTGCAGCTCCTCTGTGCTGCCCCAGGACCTGAGCTGTGCCCTGGGAGCAGAGCAGCCTCCTGCAGCTCCTCTGAGCTGCCCCAGGACCTGGGCTGTGCCTCCCCCAGCTCTGCAGGGCTGCTGGCTGCAGGCAGGAACTGCTTGGGGCAGCAGCAGGATCTGCTCCCAGCAGCTGGGCATGGCAGAGGCAGCTCATAAAGCAGGAGCCAAGTGAGGCAGGCAGGGGGGAGGTGCATTCAGAGTGTCTTTAATGATGGACCAGCAGCACTTTGCCCCCCAGGGGGGTGGCAGAGCCCCACTCCCCCCTCTGCTGGGCTCCTGCTGTGCCCCCAGCTCTCCCCTCTGCCATCACAAAGGGATCCCCAAGTGCCAGCAAGGCAACACCCAGGCTCTCCCTGCCAGGCTCCTCTGCTTCCCCTCCCAGGGCTGGTGGGTGGCTGGTTGGGGTTCCCTCTGCTGCTGCTGCTGGGGGGGGGTTGGGGTGGGCTGGGGGTGGGGGGCTGGGGGCTCTTTTGTGCCTGTTAAAAGTCTTGTACAAAGTTGTGGGGCCAGGGAGGTTCTGGGCCCTGGCTGGAAGGGTTGGCCCAGAGCAAAGCTCTCTCCTCCCTCCCTCAGCCCCCTCGGGCTGATTGAAGCCTTTCCTTCCCCCTGGGCTCAGGAGGGAGAGATTGGGGGAGGGGGAGGGGGGGGAGGGGAGGGGGAGGGGGAGGGAAGGCAGGGAGGGAGGGGAGGGGGGAGGGAAGGCAGGGAGGGAGGGGAGGGGGAGGGAAGGCAGGGAGGGAGGGGAGGGGGAGGGAAGGCAGGGAGGGAGGGGAGGGGAGGGGTGGGGAGGGCGGGAAGGGAGGGAAGGGGGGGTGGGAGGGGGAGGGAAGGCAGGGAGGGAGGGGAGGGGGAAGGCAGGGAGGGGAGGGGGAAGGCAGGGAGGGGAGGGGGAAGGCAGGGAGGGGAGGGGAGGGGAGGGGGAAGGCAGGGAGGGGAGGGGAGGGGAAGGCAGGGAGGGGAGGGGGAAGGCAGGGAGGGGAGGGGGAAGGCAGGGAGGGGAGGGGGAAGGCAGGGAGGGGAGGGGGAAGGCAGGGAGGGGAGGGGGAAGGCAGGGAGGGGAGGGGGAAGGCAGGGAGGGGAGGGGAGGGGAGGGGGAAGGCAGGGAGGGGAGGGGAGGGGGAAGGCAGGGAGGGGAGGGGAGGGGAAAGGCAGGGAGGGGAGGGGGATGGCAGGGAGGGGATGGGAGGGGAGGGGGAAGGCAGGGAGGGGAGGGGGATGGCAGGGAGGGGAGGGGAGGGGAGGGGGAAGGCAGGGAGGGGAGGGGAGGGGGAAGGCAGGGAGGGGAGAAAAGAAATCTCCCAGCTCCAGGCGAGCTGCAGGGAGCTGCTGTGGGAGCCCAGGGCAGTGGGGGGAGGGAGAAAGGTTGGAGGGCGGAGGGCAGCATCCGGCAGCCTCCCCCCGGGGCCGCGGCAGAGGCGGGGCGGGGCGAGGGGCGGGGCGCGGGGCGGGGCGCGGGGCGGGGCCTTAGGGCCCGTCGAAGAAGCCGCCGCTGCGGAAGACGGAGGAGACGATCTTGCCGGTGGAGGTGATGGTGCCCTCGCTGTCCGAGCTGGACTCCGAGTCGCTGCTGCCCGAGTAGGCTCCCAGCCCCGGCAGGATCCCGATGCAGACGGCCGCCGAGGGGCAGTGCACCGCCGAGCCCCCCAGGGACCCCCCCAGGGAGCCCCCCAGGGAGCCCCCGCCCAGGGCCACGCAGGAGGCTTTGTCTGCGGGGAGAGGAGAGGGAAAGAGGGGGGAGGGGGGGGGGGGGGAAAGAGAGGGAGGGAGGGAGGGAGGGGGGAGAGGAGGGAGGGAGGGGGGAAAGAGGGGGGAGGGAGGGGGAAAGAGGGGGGAGGGAGGGGGGAAAGAGGGGGGAGCGAGGGAGGGGGGAAGGGGAGGGAGGGAGGGAGGGGGGAAAGAGGGGGGAGGTAGGGAGGGGGGAAAGAAGGAGGAGGGAGGGAGGGGGGAAAGAGGGGGAGGGAGGGAGGGGGAAAGAGGGGGAGGGAGGGAGGGGGGAAAGAGGGGGGAGGGAGGGAGGGGGGAAAGAAGGAGGAGGGAGGGAGGGGGGAAAGAAGGAGGAGGGAGGGAGGGGGGAAAGAGGGGGAGGGAGGGAGGGGGGAAAGAGGGGGAGGGAGGGAGGGGGGAAAGAGGGGGAGGGAGGGAGGGGGGAAAGAGGGGAGGGAGGGAGGGGGGAAAGAGGGGGGAGGGAGGGAGGGGGGAAGAAGAGGGAGGGAAGGAGGGAGGGAGGGAAGGAGGGAGGGAGGGAAGGAGGGAGGGAGGGAAGGAGGGAGGGAAGGAAGGAGGGAGGGAGGGAGGAGGGAGGGAGGGAGGAGGGAGGGAGGGAGGAGGAGGGAGGGAAGGAGGGGAGAGGAGAAGCCACAGTCAGAGGGGAGGCTGCAGAGAGCTGGGGGCAAGGTTCCCCCTGCAGAGCCCCCAGCAGCTCCCCTCCTGCCCCCAGCTTGGTGTCCTCTGCAGACTTGCTGCTGGAGGACTCAGCTCTCCTCACCCAGATGATCAATAAAGACATTGAACACGGCAGGGGCTGGAGCTGGCTGAGCCCTGAGCTCCCTGCCAGCCCTGACCCTGCAATGATTCTGCTGAGCCCACAGCTGCAGCTCTGTGCCCAGCTCTGCAGCCTCTGTGCCAGGAAGGCTCTGGAGGGGCTGGAAGGTGTCCAGAGCAGGGCCAGGAGGGGGAGCAGAGGGCTGGAGCTGCTCTGCTCTGAGCACAGCCTGAGAGGGTTGGGGTTGTGCAGGCTGCAGAGGAGAAGGCTCCAGGGAGACCTTCTGGTGGCCTTCCAGGGGCTGCAGGGGGCTGCAGGAAAGCTGGGGAGGGACTTTGGAGGGTGCCAGGGAGGGCCAGGACTGGGGGGGATGGAGCAAAAGGAGAAGTGGGGAGCTGGAGATTGGCTGTGAGGAAGAAGTTGTTGGGCAGGAGGGTGGTGAGAGCCTGGCCCAGGCTGCCCAGGGAGGTGCTGGAAGCCTCCTGCTCAGCCCTGGAGGTGTTTGCAGCCAGGCTGGAGGTGGCTGTGAGCAACCTGCTGTGGGCTGAGGTGTCCCTGCCCAGGGCAGGGGCTTGGAGCTGGCTGAGCCCTGAGCTCCCTCCCAGCCCTGGGGCTCTGTGACTCTGAAGAGCCCAGGGGGCAGATGCAGAGCAGTGAGCAGGGGGGACCCTGGGGAGGGGAGGTGCTGGGACCAGAGCTGATGAACACAGTGCTGGCCCCTGGGACTGAGGCAGCCTCAGCAGGGCTGCAGCTGGCACCCAGCTCTGCTGGCACAGGGGAAGGCAGGATCCAGCCAGAGGCACCAGCTGGGAGCCCCTCTGCCACAGGCCAGCTGCAGGCTGTGCTGAGCAGCAGGAAGGAGCCAGAGGAGCAAACCCCCTCTCAGACCTCAGCCCCCACCCTGCAGGCACCTACCTTGGCTCTTCTCCTCGTGGTCAGGGTCTAGCTTCAACCTCTTCACACTGTTGCCAGCCTCTGAGCTGTGGAAACAAATCAGGAAGGGTCCTGGTCCTCAGAGGGGCAACCCCCCCAAAGCCCTGGGAGCAGCCCCCAGCCTGCCTCAGTGCCAGCAGCAGCCCCCCCAGCACCTCAGCCTGCTGGCCCCTGGGGGGCAGCCAGCAGCCCAGGGGGAGCCAAGCATCAGCTGCTGGCCTGGGAGGCACAGGCAGGCCCTGGGAGCCCTCCTGCACTGCTACCCCGAGCCTGGCAGCACCCCAGGGATGACTGCAGGGATGCAGGCAGCCCCCAGGGCCCCAGGCTGGCAGCTGGGGGAGGGGGGAGATGCCCCTGGGGCAAGCTCTGCACAGGCTGCTGAGGCTCCAGCCCTGCAGACACTGCAGAGCACTCTGGCTGTGGCCCTGGGCAGCCTGCCCCAGCTGGAGCTGTCCCTGCAGGGCCTTGGCCAGGAGACCCTTGGAGGCTCCCTGCCAGCCCAGGGCCAGCTGAGGAGCTGGGAACTACCACCCCTGCAGCTGGCATGGACCCATGGAGGGGTTGGGCTGGAAGGGAGCTCAGAGCTCAGCCAGCTCCAGCCCCCTGCCATGCCCAGGGACCCCTGCCCCCAGCCCAGCCTGCTCAAGGCCTCATCCAGCCTGGTCCTGAGCACCTCCAGGCAGGGGGCAGCCACAGCCTCCCTGGGCAGCCTGTGCCAGGCTCTCCCCAGCCTCCCTGCCAACCATTCCTTCCTCCTCTCCACTCTCCCTCTGCCCTCTCCCAGCTCCAAGCCATTCTCCCTGCTCCTGGCACTCCCAGCCCTTGCCCACAGTCCCTCCCCAGCTCTCCTGCAGCCCTTCAGCTCCTGCAAGGTTGCTCTGAGCTCTGCCTGCAGCCTTCTCTGCTGCAGGCTGCACAGCCCCAACCCTCCCAGCCTGGCCCCACAGGGGAGGCTCTGCAGCCTCTCAGCATCTCTGTGGCCTCCTCTGGAGCCTCTGCAGCAGCTCCAGGTCCTCCTTGTGCTGGGGGCCCCAGAGCTGGGGGCAGTGCTGCAAGGGGGCTCTGAGCTGAGCAGAGCAGGGCAGAGGGGCAGAATCCCCTCCCTGTGCTGCTGCTCTCCCTGCTCTGGCTGCAGCTCAGCACTCAGCTGCCTCTGGGCTGCCAGGGCCCAGTGCTGGCTCCTGGGCACCTTGGCACCCCCTGGCACCCCCAAGGCCTCCTCCTGCAGGCTGCTCTCAGCCCCTCCTGCCCCAGCCTGGCTCTGGCCTTGGCACTGCCCTCAGCCAGCTGCAGGACCTGGCTCTTCTCAAGCCCTTTCTCTGCTCCTTGCTGAGCTCCTGCAGCTCTGCCCTGGCAGCCTGCTGGGGGCAACTCCTCCTCCCCTTCCCCCACAGCTGTCAGCCACCACTTGCTTTCCTGGAGGCCCCTTCAGCTCTGTGCCCTCCCTAAGGGTCCCTTCCCCTCCTTCAAGCCCCCAGAGAGCTGCCCCAGAGCTGCTGAGCCCCAGCAGGAGCTGCAGCCCTTCACCCAGAGCAGGCAGGAGCCCAAGGGGGTGCAGGGGGAAGGGAGCACTGCCTGGGTTCCTGCTCCTGGCTCCTCCTTGGGCACTGCTCAGTCTCTTTCTGCCCATCCTGCATCCTTGAGGCATCCACACAGACAGAAGCCTCCCAGCCTGAGCTGTGCTGAGTGCCTGGGTGTGAGCATCTCCAGCAGCAAGCCTTTGCTGCCCCTGCCAGAGCAGCTAAGAGCTTCCCCTGCACAGGGACCTTGGGTGTCTGACCTCTCCTTCAGGGGCAGCCCCAAAGCTGAGGGCAGGAGCAGCTCCCCCCTTCTCCTTTTGCTCCATCCCCCCCAGTCCTGGCCCTCCCTCACCCCCTCCAAAGCCCCTCCCCAGCTTTCCTGCAGCCCCCTGCAGCTCCTGGAAGGCCACCAGAAGGTCTCCCTGGAGCCTTCTCCTCTGCAGCCTGCACAACCCCAACTCTCTCAGGCTGTGCTCAGAGCAGAGCAGCTCCAGCCCTCTGCTCAGCCTCCTGGCCCTGCTCTGGACACCTTCCAGCCCCTCCAGAGCCTTCCTGGCACAGAGGCTCCAGAGCTGGGCACAGAGCTGCAGCTGTGGGCTCAGCAGAGTGGAGCAGAGAGGCAGAATCCCCTCCCTGGCCCTGCTGGCCACACTTCTGCTGCTGCAGCCCAGGCTCTGCTTGGCTCTCTGGGCTGCAAGTGCTCCCTGCTGGCTGCTGCTGAGCTTCTCCTCCCCCAGCACCCCCAAGGCCTTTGCTCCAGGGCTGCTCCCCAGCCAATCCCTGCAGACACAGGGTTGGGTTTTCCCTCCTTCCCTCCCCCCAGCAGGCCCAAGGCTGGCAGAGCTCCTTCCCTGCAGGCCTTTCTGCCCTGGCCCCCTGTTCCCTGCTCCCCCTGCACTTGGGGAGGTGTGAAACCAACCTTCTGTGCTTCACAGCTCCTGCCAGCAGCTTGGCCTGAGAGAATTTGTTCTTGCTTTCCACTGCCTTCACAGGCAGCTTCTTCTCAGCCTCCTTCTTGGGGTCCATGCTGGCTCCCACCTTGGTGAGAGTGCTGTGAGTGAAGGGTTAAGGAGCAGCAGGGAAGGGCTGGAGGGCACTGAGGGAAGCCTCAGGCTGACAGCACTGACCCAGGGGTCCCTCCCAGCACCACCAGCTTCAGGGCTGGGCTCAGGCTTCCCCCTGGGCTCCAGAGCCTTCTGGAGGGGACAGCAAGAGCAGCTCCAGCTGCAAGGAGGGAAGGGACTGGCCCCTGCTGCCCTGCTCTGCTGAGACCTCAGCAGGGCTCAGCCCAAGCCAAGCTCCTCCAGGCCAACAAGGCCAAGGGCAAGGTCCTGCAGCTGGCTGAGGGCAGTGCCAAGCCCAGAGCCAGGCTGGGGCAGGAAGGGCTGAGAGCAGCCTGCAGGAGGAGGCCCTGGGGGTGCCAGGGGGTGCCAAGGTGCCCAGGAGCCAGCCCTGGGCCCTGGCAGCCCAGAGGCAGCTGAGTGCTGAGCTGCAGCCAGAGCAGGGAGAGCAGCAGCACAGGGAGGGGATTCTGCCCCTCTGCCCTGCTCTGCTCAGAGCCCCCCTGCAGCACTGCCTCCAGCTCTGGGGCCCCCAGCACAAGGAGGACCTGGAGCTGCTGCAGAGGCTCCAGAGGAGGCCACAGAGATGCTGAGAGGCTGCAGAGCCTCCCCTGTGGGGCCAGGCTGGGAGGCTTGGGGCTGTGCAGCCTGCAGGAGAGAAGGCTGCAGGCAGAGCTGAGAGCAACCTTGCAGGAGCTGAAGGGCTGCAGGAGAGCTGGGGAGGGACTGTGGGCAAGGGCTGGGAGTGCCAGGAGCAGGGAGAATGGCTTGGAGCTGGCAGAGGGCAGAGGGAGAGTGGAGAGGAGGAAGGAATGGTTGGCAGGGAGGCTGGGGAGAGCCTGGCCCAGGCTGCCCAGGGAGGCTGTGGGGAGAGCCTGGAAAGCAGAAGGCTGGCAGGGGCAGGCCCAAAGGGGGGGCCCAGGCCCTCCCCTGCCCCTGCAGGCAGGCAGCAAAGGATATCCTGTACTCCTTGAGCTCCTTCAGCTCCTCCTCCCTGCGCTGCTTCTCCAGCAGCTCCTGCTGCCGCGACACCTCGTCCAGGAAGTGCGTCTCCTCCTCGTCCAGGCCCCTCACCATGTTCTCTGCAGGGGAGAAGGAGGCAGCCTGAGCAGCCACAGCCAGCTGGGAAGCAGCCCCCTGCTGCCAGGGAGCCAGCCCAGCAAGCATGGCTGGCAGCCAGCCCCCCCCAGGGCAGGCAGCTCCCAGCCAGCCCCGCAGCACCACCGGGGCTGGAAGAGACCTTGGAGGGCACCGAGCCCAAGCTGGCACCACAGAGCCCCTGGCTACAGCATGGCAGCCAGGGCCACATCCAGCCCCCTCCTGAGCACCTCCAGCCATGGGCACTCCACCACCCTCCCTGGGCAGCACAGCCCCAGGGCCAACAACTCTCTCTGGGAAGAACTTTCTCCTCCCCTGGCACAGCTTGAGGCTGTGGCCTCTTGTTCTGGGGCTGGGAGAAGAGCCCAACCCCCACCTGGCTCCAACCTCCCTGCAGGCAGTTGCAGAGAGCAAGAAGGTCTCCCCTGAGCCTCCTCTTCTGCAGGCTCCAACCCCAGCTCCCTCAGCCTCTCCTCCCAGGGCTGTGCCCCAGACCCCTCCCCAGCTTTGTTGCCCTTCTCTGGACACCTTCCAGCAGCTCAACCTCTTTCCTGACCTGAGGAGCCCAGAGCTGGACACAGGACTCCAGGTGTGGCCTGAGCAGTGCTGAGCACAGGGCAGGATCAGCTCCCTGCTCCTGCTGGCCACACTCTGCCTGCTGCAGGCCAGGCTGCCCTTGGCCTTCTTGGCCCCCTGGGCACACTGCTGGCTCCTGTTCAGCTGCTCTCCACCACTCCCCCCCAGGTCCCTCTCTGCCTGGCTGCTCTCAGCCACTCTGCCCCCAGCCTGCAGCACTGCCTGGGGTTGCTGTGGCCAAAGTGCAGCCCCTGGCACTTGGCTGTGTTCAATCTCCTGCCCTTGGCCCCTGCCCCTCTGCCCAGCCTGTTGAGGTCCCTCTGCAGAGCTCTGCTGCCCTCTCCCAGCTCAGCTCCTGCCCCCAGCTTGCTGTCAGCTGCAAACTCACTGCTGAGGGACTCCATCCCCTCCTCCAGATCATCAATGAGGATATTGATCAGGCTGGGGCCCAGCACTGCTCCCTGGGGCACCCCACTGGTGCCTGGCTGCCAGCTGGCTGTGGCACCATTCACCACCACCCTCTGGGCTCAGCCTCCAGGGCTGGGGGCTCCAGCAGCTCCCCCTGGGCAGCCACAGCCTCTGCAGCTCAGGAGCTACCAACAGAGCTGCCTGAAGCCTGGGGGGTGGCTGAGGGTCCCTGGGACACCAGCAGGGGCAGCCTGGGCAGCACTGTGCCCAGGGCACAGCCACTCACCCTGGCAGCAGCTGAAGCCCTCTGCCTGGGGCCTGCTGGCTGCTTGCCCCAGCCCCAGCCCAGAGCCCCCCAGGGCCTGCCCAGAGCCTCCCAGCCCCAGCCTAGAGCCACCCAGGCTCTCCCCACAGCCCCCCAGCCCCAGCTCACAGCCCCCCAGGCTCTCCCCACAGCTCCCCAGCCCCAACCCCCAGCCCCCCAGGCCCTGTCCAGAGCCACCCAGTTCAGCCCACAGCCCCCCAGCCCCTGTCCAGAGCCCCCCATGCCCTGCCCACAGCCCCCCAAGCTCAGCCCCCAGCCCCCAGCCCCTGTCCAGAGCCCCCCATGCCCTGCCCACAGCCCCCCAAGCTCAGCCCCCAGCCCCCAGCCCCTGTCCAGAGCCACCCAGGCCCTGCCCACAGCCCCCCAAGCTCAGCCCCCAGCCCCTGTCCAGAGCCACCCAGGCCCTGCCCACAGCCCCCCAAGCTCAACCCACAGCCCCCAGCCCCTGTCCAGAGCCCCCCATGCCCTGCCCACAGCCCCCCAAGCTCAGCCCCCAGCCCCCAGCCCCTGTCCAGAGCCCCCCATGCCCTGCCCACAGCCCCCCAAGCTCAGCCCACAGCCCCCAGCCCCTGTCCAGAGCCCCCCAGGCCCTGCCCACAGCCCCTCAGGCTCTCCCCACAGCCCCCAGCCCCTGTCCAGAGCCCCCCAGGCCCTGCCCACAGCCCCTCAGGCTCTCCCCACAGCCCCCAGCCCCTGTCCAGAGCCCCCCAGGCCCTGCCCACAGCCCCTCAGGCTCTCCCCACAGCCCCCAGCCCCTGTCCAGAGCCCCCCAGGCCCTGCCCACAGCCCCTCAGGCTCTCCCCACAGCCCCCAGCCCCTGTCCAGAGCCCCCCAGGCCCTGCCCACAGCCCCTCAGGCTCTCCCCACAGCCCCCAGCCCCTGTCCAGAGCCCCCCAGGCCCTGCCCACAGCCCCCCAAGCTCAGCCCACAGCCCCCAGCCCCTGTCCAGAGCCCCCCATGCCCTGCCCACAGCCCCCCAAGCTCAGCCCCCAGCCCCCAGCCCCTGTCCAGAGCCACCCAGGCCCTGCCCACAGCCCCTCAGGCTCTCCCCACAGCCCCCAGCCCCTGTCCAGAGCCCCCCAGGCCCTGTCCACAGCCCCTCAGGCTCTCCCCACAGCCCCCAGCCCCTGTCCAGAGCCCCCCAGGCCCTGCCCACAGCCCCCCAAGCTCAGCCCCCAGCCCCTGTCCAGAGTCCCCCAGGCCCTGCCCACAGCCCCTCAGGCTCTCCCCACAGCCCCCAGCCCCTGTCCAGAGCCCCCCAGGCCCTGCCCACAGCCCCTCAGGCTCTCCCCACAGCCCCCAGCCCCTGTCCAGAGCCCCCCATGCCCTGCCCACAGCCCCTCAGGCTCTCCCCACAGCCCCCAGCCCCTGTCCAGAGCCCCCCAGGCCCTGCCCACAGCCCCTCAGGCTCTCCCCACAGCCCCCAGCCCCTGTCCAGAGCCCCCCAGGCCCTGCCCACAGCCCCTCAGGCTCTCCCCACAGCCCCCAGCCCCTGTCCAGAGCCCCCCAGGCCCTGCCCACAGCCCCTCAGGCTCTCCCCACAGCCCCCAGCCCCTGTCCAGAGCCACCCATGCCCTGCCCACAGCCCCTCAGGCTCTCCCCACAGCCCCCAGCCCCTGTCCAGAGCCACCCATGCCCTGCCCACAGCCCCCCAAGCTCAGCCCCCAGCCCCCAGCCCCTGTCCAGAGCCACCCAGGCCCTGCCCACAGCCCCTCAGGCTCTCCCCACAGTCCCCAGCCCCTGTCCAGAGCCACCCAGGCCCTGCCCACAGCCCCCCAGCCTCTTCCCACAGCCCCCCAAGCTCAGTCCACAGCCCCCCTGCCCCAACCCCCAGCCCCCAGCCCCCCAGGCTCTCCCCCCAGCCCCTGAGCACAGCCCCTGCAGCGGTGGGGGTTTGTTTTGGGGGGGGGCGGAAGGAGGGCGACAGCTTCACCACAGGGGCCCCCCCTTCCCCCTCCCCTCCCCCTCCCCCTCTCGTGGTGCTCACTGAATTTGAACTGCTCCTCGAACTCCTGCTGCTTCCTCTCCCTCTGCTCCTGCAGCCGCTCGTAGAGGGAGCGAGGGTCGTAGGCCTCCTCGGGGCACTCTGCAAGGCACCAGGGGAGGGGGAGGGCAGCACAGCGCGCCCCCCACCCCTCCCCACCCCCTCCCCACCCCCCAGGCCCAGCCCCCTACCTACCTTCTGGGTCCTCAGGCTTCCGAACCTTCTCCCACTCCTCCTGCCGCCGGCGGCGCCGCTCGGCCAGCTCCGCCTCCGACACGAACCTCTTGTTGATCACCAGCTCGGCGCTGCCGTCCCCCCCCTCCATGCTGCCACAGCCTGGCCTGGGGAGGGGGGGAAAGAGGGGCAGCGGGGCCCCCGGATGGCACAGCTGGCACAGGGCAGGAGGGGTTGGCAGGCGGCTGGGCGTGCGCCGGGAGCGGGGAGGGCAGGGAGGGCATTCTGCCCCTCTGCCCCTCTGCCCTGCCCCCCGCCTGCAGCACTGCCTCCAGCCCTGGGGGGTGGCCAGGGGGTGCCCAGGAGCCAGCCCTGGGCCCTGGCAGCCCAGAGGCAGCTGAGTGCTGAGCTGCAGCCAGAGCAGGGAGAGCAGCAGCACAGGGAGGGGATTCTGCCCCTCTGCCCTGCCCTGCCCAGCCCAGCCCAGCCCTGCCCAGCCCAGCTCAGCCCAGCCCAGCCCTGCCCAGCTCTGCCCTGCCTGGCCCTGCTCAGCCCTGCCCAGCCCAGCCCAGCCCTGCTCTGCCCTGCCCTGTCCAGCCCAGCCCAGCCCAGCCCTGCTCTGCCCTGCCCAGCTCAGCCCTGCCCAGCTCAGCCCTGCTCAGCCCTGCCCAGCTCAGCCCTGCCCTGCCCTGCCCAGCTCAGCCCTGCCCTGCCCAGCTCAGCCCTGCCCTGCCCTGCCCAGCCCAGCCCAGCCCAGCCCTGCCCAGCCCAGCTCAGCTCAGCCCTGCTCTGCCCTGCCCAGCTCAGCCCTGCCCAGCTCAGCCCTGCCCTGCCCTGCCCAGCTCAGCCCTGCCCAGCTCAGCCCTGCCCTGCCCTGCCCAGCTCAGCCCTGCCCAGCTCAGCCCTGCCCTGCCCTGCCCAGCTCAGCCCTGCCCAGCTCAGCCCTGCCCTGCCCAGCCCAGCCCAGCCCTGCCCAGCCCAGCTCAGCTCAGCCCTGCTCTGCCCTGCCCAGCTCAGCCCTGCCCAGCTCAGCCCTGCCCTGCCCTGCCCTGCTCTGCCCTGCCCTGCCCAGCCCAGCCCAGCCCTGCCCAGCCCAGCTCAGCCCTGCTCTGCCCTGCCCAGCTCAGCCCTGCCCAGCTCAGCCCAGCCCAGCCCAGCTCAGCCCAGCTCAGCCCTGCCCAGCTCAGCCCTGCTCTGCCCTGCCCTGCCCAGCCCTGCCCTGCCCAGCCCAGCCCAGCCCTGCCCAGCCCTGCCCAGCCCAGCCCAGCCCTGCCCCTCCCTGCCCTGCCCAGCCCCCCCCTGCAGCACTGCCTCCAGCTCTGGGACCAGAGCTGGACACAGGACTCCAGGTGTGGCCTAAGCAGTGCTGAGCACAGGGCAGGATGAGCTCCCTGCTCCTGCTGGCCACACTGTTCCTGCTGCAGGCCAGGCTGCCCTTGGCCTTCTTGGCCCCCTGGGCACACTGCTGGCTCCTGTTCAGGCAGCTGTCAATCAGCACCCCCAGGTCCCTCTCTGCTTGGCAGCTCTCAGCCACTCTGCCCCCAGCCTGTAGCTCTGCCTGGGGTTGCTGTAGCCAAAGTGCAGCCCCTGGCACTTGGACTTGTTGAATGCCATCCTGTTGGCCTCTGCCCCTCTGCCCAGCCTGGCAAGGTCCCTCTGCAGAGCCCTTCTGCCCTCTAACTGACCAACATCTGCTCCCAGCTTGCTGTCAGCTGCACATTTGCTGATGGCTGACTCAATGCCCTCCTCCAGCTCATCAATGAGGATATTGATCAGGCTGGGGCCCAGCACTGCTCCCTGGGGCACACCACTGGTGCCTGGCTGCCAGCTGGCTGTGGCACCATTCACCACCACTCTCTGGGCTCAGCCTCCAGCCAGTTCCTCACCCAGCTCAGAGCTGCTGTCCCAGCCAGGGGCTGACAGCTTGGCCAGGAGCTTGCTGTGGGGGATGGTGGCAAAGGCCTTGCTGGGGTCCAGGCAGACCACATCCACAGCCTGCCCCACAGCCACCAGGCAGTGCCCTGGGCATGGAAGGAGCTCAGGTTGCTCAGGCAGGACCTGCCCTGCCTAATTCCCTGCTGGCTGGGCCTGAGCCCTTGGCCATCCTGCAGGTGTGCAGGGACTGCCCCCAGGATGCTCTGCTCCATCACTTTCCCTGCCACTGAGGAATGTCCTTCCTCAACCCAGGGCAGGTTCCCTCCCCAGGTGCTGTGCAGGCAAGACAGAGCTGCTGCTGCTTCTCCTGAGCCAGCCCAGCCTGCCCACATGGAGAGGGAAGGAAAGAGCTCCAACAGGATGGGGACAGAAAGGTCCCAAAGCCACACTGACAAGAGAGGGACCCAGCAGCATCTGGGGACTAAAGGCTGCAAGGGCAACCCCCCTGCCCTCTGGCTCAGCCAGGCCACTCAGACACCAGGGGGTTTAAGATACAGAAGCACCCAGGCTGGAGCTGAGCCTCAGGAGCACCCAAGTCCAACCCAGAGCCCTGCTCTGCAAGGCTCAGCCCCAAGCACCACAGCCCCAAGCACCACAGCCAGGCCTGGGGACTCCACCACCTCCCTGGGCAGCACTTTCCAGGCCCTGAGCACTCCTGCTGGGAACAACTCTGCCTCCTGCCCAGTCTGACCCTGCCCTGCTGCAGCCTGAGGCCATTGCCTCTCTTCTGGCACCAGGTCCCTCTGAGCAGAGCCCAGCAGCAGCCTCTCCACAGCCTCCTCTCAGGCAGCTGCAGGCAGCAGTGAGGTCTCCCCTCAGCCTCCTCTGTCTCTCCCTGACCATCCCCAGCTCCCTCAGGCTCTCTCCAGCAGATTTCTTCCCCAGGCCCTTCCCAGCTTCCCTGCCCTGCTCTGCCCTGGCTCCAGCACCTCCACAGCTCTCTTGGGCTGAGGTGCCCAGAGCTGGACCCTGAGGTGCCCAGAGCTGAGCCCCAGGGCACAATCCCCTCCCTGCTGCTCTGGACACAGCATTGCTGAGCCCAGCCAGGAAGCCTTTGGCTCTCTGGGCCCCCTGGGCACACTGCTGGCTGCTGTTCAGCTGCTTGGCCATCAGCACCCCCAGGTCCCTTCCTGCCAGCAGCTCTCCAGCCCCACTGCCCCAGGCCTGCAGCACTGCTTGGGGTTGTTGTGCCCCAGGTGCAGGCCCTGGCCCTTGTTGAAGGCCTGCTCATGTTGGCCATGGATCCAATCCATGAAGCCAAGGCTCAGGAGTCATGAGATGCTGGGTGAGAGGTTGGACTTGGTGGTGGTTTGAGCCTTAACTGGGAGCTAAGAGCTCAGATGGGGGCAAGGGGCCTCAAAGAGTGGAAGAGGCTCCTCAGGGAGGGGGGGGTTTGACTCTCCCCCCATCCCTGGAGGGTGTTTCCAAGAGGCAGAGCTGTGGTGCTGGGTGGAATGAGGGGGGTGGCTGGGCTCCATGGCTCTGAGCTCTGCCTTGCCACACAGCTCCAGCATTTGCAGCACCAAGCCTGGCAGCTGGGGCCTGATCAAACACCACTTCAGCCTCACTGCCAACCACATCCTGCAGCACCCAGGTGGGGCACAAAACCCCCAGCCCTAACACAGCAGGACCACCTCACAGGTCACTTGCTCTCTGCATTGCTTGCCCTCCTCCCAGCTAAACCACACACACACACGGAGCCTTTCAGACCAAACAAAGCAACCACCATCTGTCTCTCCCTCTGGCGAGTGTGTGTTTGGCGACTACCTTCTCTGCCTCCCTCTGCTGAGCACCTTCCAGCCAGCCACACGCTGAAGTTGGTGTCCCAGCTGCAAACTCCACCCCGATAGGACACTCCCAGCATCAAATCCAGTTCACAGCTCTTGCCACCCGCTAGGCTGGAGCGGATCCGGCGCCGAGACAGCGTCCCGGGGCCCCAGGTGAGGCTCCCAACCCACCCACCCCCCCCAGCCCTGCCCTGACCAACGGAGCTCCTAACCCAGCGCTGCTCCAACCTCGGCCAGGGCTGCGGCGGCTCCGCGGCGCCTCACAGCGCCTGAAGCCAGCCCCGAGCAGGCGCTGAAGAGCCGCTCCCCGCCGCGGTCTGCTCAGCCAGAGGCCAGCTCCCGGGATCCAGCACCGGCTCCACCGGTGCCCGAGAACGCTGCGGACGGCCGAGCTTCCCGGGCGCAGGCCTGGCCTTGCGGGGCCGGGACCTAGCTCCTCTCCGGCGCCGCCGAGCCCTCACCGTGGCCTCTTCTCTTGACCTTCCCTTCACTTGCTCGCTCCGGGAGTAGCCTCCACCCGCGGCCCGACCCGGCCCGCCGCGCTCGCAGGGCCCGGCCCGGCCCTTTCCCACACCGCTCCCGAAGGGCCTCGCAGGCCAGCCGCAACGACTTCCCCCGCCGCGTTCGCAGTGCCCCCGGTCCCCGCGGCAAACTCCGGCCGGCCCGGGGCTCGGGCTGCCGCCAGCACGTACCGCGGCCGCCGGCCCGCTACAGCGAGAGGCAGAGCCCGGAGCAGCGCGCCGCCATTGATCCCCTCGCACGGCCCGTTCCGGTTCGCTGGCCGCTGCCTCTGGCCCCGCCTCTTCCGCCCTCAGAAGCCAACCGAGAGAGCTCTTCCTCAACCGACCCCCTCCCCTAACGTAGCCAATCCTCGCCGCTCTTACAGAAGGCGGGAGCCTCGAGTGACGGGTGACGTCAGGGCGACCCCGAGCCTCCATTGGGCGAAGCGCGGGAGCCGGGGCGGAGCCCGGGGGCGGGGCCGGGGTCGCCCGGGAGACGGCGGGGGGCGCGGCCAGGCGCGGCGGGGCGGGGCCGCGGGGCGCCTCCATCTTTCCGCCGAGCGCCGCCGCGGCACAAAGGAGCGGAGCCGCTGGGCCGGGTCTGGCGGCCGGGGGGGGGCCCCCGCGGCGACCCTGCGGGTTCCCGCTACGGCAGAGGTGAGGCGAAGCGGAGCAGGGCGCGTACTGCCACTGGGGCGGCGGCGGGGCGGGCTGGGCTGGGCCGGTG
Organism: Dryobates pubescens; assembly: GCF_014839835.1. Taxonomy (NCBI): domain Eukaryota; kingdom Metazoa; phylum Chordata; class Aves; order Piciformes; family Picidae; genus Dryobates; species Dryobates pubescens. Next base: position 2,384,362 of record NC_071630.1, read on the forward strand.
CCGCGGGACGGGCGGCGGGCTGGTGCCGAGGGGAAGGGGCAGCGGCGGCTCAGGGCTCCGGTTGGCGGCGGCGGACCCGGTGCGGCGAGCCGCGGCCTTGGGTTAAGGAGGGGAGTGCGCGATGCTGGTCCCGGCCCTTCTCTGCGCGCCTTCGGCAGACACGCGTGCCGCCGCCGGCGGGACAGGGTCCCGGTCGGGGTGGAGTGGGGGCCGGGAGCGGGGCCAGCGCCGCCCGGGGAGGGCTGAGGCAGCCGCCCGCGCTCCCGCCGCCGCCCTTCGTCCCGCGGGGGGTGCCTCGGCGCCCCGGGGCATCGCGCCGCGGCGGGCGGGCGGGAGGGAGCCAGCGGAAGCGGGCGGCGGGGCATGGGCCGGCCCCGCTCGCCCTCTGCCCGCCGGGCTGCCGGGAGCGCTCCCGGGGCCGGGCGGCTAGGCCCGGGGCTGGCAGGAGCTGGGCGGGGAGCGGGGTGTGGAAGTCAAGAGCTCGCAGAAGGAAGCTGCCGAACTTAGGGGGGCCCGAGGGTGCCCCGGGGCTTAGCCGGGCCGGTGAGCGGTTAGGGCTTCCGGAGGGGGCGGCCCCGGTGCTGGGGGCTCCGCCTGGTACCTGTATGACTTGCAAAACGAGGGCTGGGCTCCGGCGGGGCGGTGCGAGCGGGGCTGCGGGGGGCAGGGGCCGGAGGACGTGGCGGTGCCCTGGGCCCCGCCGGGAGCCGAGGATCGCTCGGAAGGGTTTGGTGCTGAGCCCTCGGGTGTTCAGCTCCCGCTGGGAAGCGCCCTCGGGGTACAGATCTCTCCGCCCAGCGCGTTTTCCGGCTCCCGGAGCCAGCCCCGGGAGGTGGAGGGAGCTGTCAAGAGCGGCTCTCTGCCTCGCTCCTGCCTCTCGTCCGCTGGGACAATAGGTTGGACAGGGCCCTGCTGCGCTCTCCTGGCTCAGGGCATGCAGAGCAGGAGCCCTGACTGCCCCTGGGGTGTGCAGCTCTCCCGGGCAGCCCTTTGGAGCTGCCCTCTGCCCTGTTTGTAGCTCACCCATCAGAGTTGTGCCCTTGGGCTTCCTCTGATGCGATGCTGCTGGTTCTGCTCTGCAGCAGCAGCAGAGACTTACAGAAGGCTTTGGGGTGGAGAAGCTCTTCCAGGACTGAGTCCAGCACCAACCCAACCCCAACCATGGCCACCAAAGCCTGGCCCCCAGGGCCATGGCCACAGGGCTCTGCAACCCCTCCAGCCATGGGGACTCCACCACCTCCTTGGGCAGCCTCTGCCAGGCCCTGACCCCTCTGGCACCAAAGGAATTGTTCCTCCTCTCCAACCTCAGCCTCCCCTGGCACAACTCCAGGCCAGGTCCTCTCCTTCTGTGCCCTGAGCCTGGGGAGCAGAGCCCAAGCCCCAGCTGGCTGCAGCCTCCTCCCAGGGAGCTGCAGAGAGCAAGGAGGTCTCCCTCAGCCTCCTCTGCCCCACACCAAACCCCCCAGGGACCTCAGCTGCTCCTCCCCAGCCCTCTTCCCCAGCCCCTTCCCCACCTTGCTTGCCCTTCCCTGGCCCTGCTCCAGCCCCTCAGGCTCCTGCTGGCAGTGAGGAGCCCAGAGCTGAGCCCAGGGCTCAAGCTGTGGCCTCCCCAGTGCCCACTCCGGGGGCACCATCCCTGCCCTGCTCCTGCTGCCCACCCCAGTGCTGCTCCAGGCCAGGCTGCTGGTGGCCTTCCTGCCCCCCCCTGGGCACCCCCTGGGCTCCTCTCCAGCTGCTGCCCCCCAGCACCCCCAGCTCCTTCTCTGCTGGGCACTTTGCAGCCTCTCTGCCCCCAGTCTGGAGCCTTCCTGGGGTGGTTGTGAGCCAAGGGCAGGCCCCAGCTGGGATTCAAGCTGGGCTTCACCTCCAGCTTCCTGGCACCCAGCACCCCCAGGCCTTGCTGGGCTGGGGGCAGTGTCCCTCCCAGCCCAACCCCCTCTGTGCCTCTGCTGATTCTGCAGTCCCTTCGGCTTTCATTTTCTGTTCTGCTGTTGCAAAACCTTCTGCTGAGTCCCTCTGGTGCCTGGCCTGGGCCCAGAGGTCTCTTTGCTGCCTGGCCTGGCTCCTATCACCATTTCTCACAGAGTGGAACTTTGCTCCATGGGGAAGCACAGCCCCAGGAGCTGCTTTTTCCTCCTCCTCTTCTCCTCAGTGCTTTCAGCCTTGGAGCCCCTGCACTGTCCTCAGGGTGCTGCTGGCTTTGGGGGGTTCTTTTCCCCCCCATCCTGTGTCTCTCCTTCCCCACCTAAAGAGGGTTTGTGGCTTCCCCTCCCCCTCCAGCTCCACTCAGCACTCAGCTTTGTCATCTTCCTGCCCTTTTGTCCCCCCAGGGAATTGCTTTGCTTTGCTGCCTTTAGTTGTTGCCTCTCCTGCTCCTCACTTCAGCTCTGCCTTCCTCTGGGCCAGGCTCTCACCACCCTCCTGGGGAGCAACTTCTTCCATGGGCATGGGGCAGGGACACCTCACCCCACAGCAGGCTGCTCACAGCCACCTCCAGCCTGGCTGCAAACACCTCCAGGGCTGAGCAGGAGGCTTCCACCACCTCCCTGGGCAGCCTGGGCCAGGCTCTCACCACCCTCCTGGCCAACAACTTCTTCCTCACAGCCAATCTCCAGCTCCCCACTTCTCCTTTTGCTCCATCCCCCCCAGTCCTGGCCCTCCCTCACCCCCTCCAAAGTCCCTCCCCAGCTTTCCTGCAGCCCCCTGCAGCTCCTGGAAGGCCACCAGAAGGTCTCCCTGGAGCCTTCTCCTCTGCAGCCTGCACAACCCCAACTCTCTCAGGCTGTGCTCAGAGCAGAGCAGCTCCAGCCCTCTGCTCCCCCTCCTGGCCCTGCTCTGGACACCTTCCAGCCCCTCCAGAGCCTTCCTGGCACAGAGGCTGCAGAGCTGGGCACAGAGCTGCAGCTGTGGGCTCAGCAGAGTGGAGCAGAGAGGCAGAATCCCCTCCCTGGCCCTGCTGGCCACACTTCTGCTGCTGCAGCCCAGGCTCTGCTTGGCTCTCTGGGCTGCAAGTGCTCCCTGCTGGCTGCTGCTGAGCTTTTCCTGCCCCAGCACCCCCAAGGCCTTTGCTCCAGGGCTGCTCTGCAGGCAGGGTCTCTGCAGGGCTGTGCCCTGGCATTCACTGAAGAGCTTCAGCTGCTGCCTCAGTGGTTGTTGTGTTTTATCTTCTGTTGCATCTCTCCAAGTGCAAAGCATTGATCTGTTTGCTCTAACCCTGGCCTCTGCTGCTCTGTGGGGCTTTGTTCTCTGCTGCAGCCTGCTCAGCAGAAGCTCCTTCCTGCTGCTGGCCCCCCCTTGCCCTGTCCACTCCCTTGGGATGTGGCTGCTGTGGGTCCCTGCCCCTGGGGCCTGCCCCTGGCCTCCCTGATCTGCTGTCCATCAGCTGGATGTGGCTCTCGGCGCCCAGGGCTGCTCCCTGGGGTGCTGTTGGGTCCCAGGTTGGCCTTGGTGGTCTCAGAGCTCTGCTCCCTGTGGCACTCAGAGCCCAGGGCTGGTCCCTGTGGTGCTGTTGGGTCCCAGGCTGGTCCCTGTGGTGCTGTTGGGTCCCAGGTTGGCCTTGATGGTCTCAGAGCTCTGCTCCCTATGGCACTCAGAGCCCAGGGCTGGTCCCTGGGGTGCTGTTGGGTCCCAGGTTGGCCTTGGTGGTCTCAGAGGGCTGCTCCCTGGGGCACTCAGAGCCCAGGGCTGGTCCCTGTGGTGCTGTTGGGTCCCAGGTTGGCCTTGGTGGTCTCAGAGGGCTGCTCCCTGGGGCACTCAGAGCCCAGGGCTGCTCCCTGGGGTGCTGTTGGGTCCCAGGTTGGCCTTGGTGGTCTCAGAGCTCTGCTCCCTGTGGCACTCAGAGCCCAGGGCTGGTCCCTGTGGTGCTGTTGGGTCCCAGGTTGGCCTTGATGGTCTCAGAGCCCAGGGCTGGTCCCTGTGGTGCTGTTGGGTCCCAGGTTGGCCTTGGTGGTCTCAGAGCCCAGGGCTGGTCCCTGTGGTGCTGTTGGGTCCCAGGTTGGCCTTGGTGGTCTCAGAGCCCAGGGCTGGTCCCTGTGGTGCTGTTGGGTCCCAGGTTGGCCTTGGTGGTCTCAGAGGGCTGCTCCCTGGGGCACTCAGAGCCCAGGGCTGGTCCCTGTGGTGCTGTTGGGTCCCAGGTTGGCCTTGGTGGTCTCAGAGCCCTGCTCCAGCCTCAGGAGCTCTGATTGCCCTCTGCAGCTCCCTGAGGGGAGGTTGGAGTGAGCTGGGGCTGGGCTCTTCTCCCAAGGACCAAGTGCTAGGAGCAGAGGGAATGGCCTCAGGTCCCCCCAGGGGAGGGTCACCTTGGCCTTGAGGAACAATTTCTTCCCCTTGAGGGCTGCCAAGGTCTGGCCCAGGGCAGTGGTGGAGCCTCCAGCCCTGGAGGGGTTTAAAGGCTGTGGAGGGCTGGAGCTGAGGGGCACTGGTGGCCTGGCAGGGCTGGGGGAAGGGTTGGGCTCCACCATCTGAGAGGTCTCTTCCCACCACCACCTCTCTGGGGCTTGTGGGAAGCTCCTCCAGGAGGTTTGCAGGCAGTGGTTTGCATCCTGCACAGCTCCTCTGGCTGCTCCCCAGGGCAGAGCAGGGCAGAGCTCTGGTGCTGGCTGGCAGAGGAGGTTTAGATGGGATGGAGGAACAAGATCCCAGGGTGCCAGGGGCTGGAAGGGACCTCTGGAGAGCTGCCAGTGCCAGCCCCCTGCCAGAGCAGGAGCACAGCACCCAGCCCAGGGGGCACAGGAACACATCCAGGCAGGGCTGCACAGGCTCCAGAGCAGGAGACTCCACAACCTCTCTGGGCAGCCTGCTCCAGGCCTCTGGCAGCCTCCCAGCCAAGAAGTTCTTCCTCCTGCTGAGCTGGAAGCTCCTGGGCTGCAGTTTCCAGCCCTTGGCTCTTGTGCTGCCCCAGGGCACAATGAGCAGAGCCTGTCCCTGGCCCTCCCTTCCTGCCCCCCAGCCCTCAGCTCTTGATGGCCATTGCTCAGCTCCCTCTCAGCCTTCTCCTCTGCAGCCTGCACCCCCCCAGGGCTCTCAGCCTCTCCTGCCCAGGCAGTGCTGCAGTCCCTTCAGCAGCCTTGCAGCCCTGCCTTGGCCTCTCTGCAGCAGCTCCCTGTCCCTCTGGAGCTGGGGAGCCCAGAGCTGGAGGCAGGATTCCAGCTGAGGCCTCCCCAGGGCAGAGCAGAGCAGAGGGGGAGGAGAAGCTGCCTGGCCCTGCTGGCCACACTCTGCTGAGTGCCCCCCAGGACCCCCTTGGCCTTCCTGGCCCCCAGGGCTCATTGCTGTGCCCTGCAGCCCTTGCTGCCCAGCAGCACTCCCAGCTCCTTCTCCTGGGGGCTGCTCTGCAGCAGATCCCCTCCCAGCCTCTGCTGCTGCAGTTTGCTCTTCCTGCCCAGCTGCAGGGCTCTGCTCTCCTCCTGCTTCAGCCTCAGCAGCTTCCTCCCTGCCCAGCTCTCAGCCCCTCCAGGTCTTGCTGAAGAGGAGGAGCCCTGAGCAGTGCTGCCTGCAGCCAGAGGTACCCAGGGGAGGCTTGGCAGGGTAGGAGGCTCTCTGCCAGGCCCCCTTTGGGCACAGGATGAGGTGGGGAAGTGAAGAAGGTCTCTTGCAATCCGTGCTGCAACCTGGGGGTTGCTGTGGCAGCCTCACTGATGGGAAGTGAAAAGAGGAAGCAGAGCAGGGTGCAGCAGGCTGAAACCTGCCCCCCACAGTCAGAGCACAGAGAGGGACCCAGCCCTGCTGGCACTCAGTGGCTGCTGCTGCTTCCCCCTCTGCTGCTGACCACAGCAGGGCAAAGAGATCAGAGCCTTGAGCTGGGATGGCCCTGGACAAGCACAGACTGGGTTGGGCTGGAAGGGAGCTCAGAGCTCAGCCAGCTCCAGCCCCCTGCCATGCCCAGGGACCCCTCCCCCCAGCCCAGGCTGCTCAAGGCCTCATCCAGCCTGGGCCTCAGTACCTCCAGGCAGGGGGCAGCCACAGCCTCCCTGGGCAGCCTGTGCCAGGCTCTCCCCAGCCTCCCTGCCAACCATTCTTTCCTCCTCTCCACTCTCCCTCTGCCCCCTGCCAGCTCCAAGCCATTCTCCCTGCTCCTGGCACTCCCAGCCCTTGCCCACAGTCCCTCCCCAGCTCTCCTGCAGCCCTTCAGCTCCTGCAAGGTTGCTCTGAGCTCTGCCTGCAGCCTTCTCTGCTGCAGGCTGCACAGCCCCAAGCCTCCCAGCCTGGCCCCACAGGGGAGGCTCTGCAGCCTCTCAGCATCTCTGTGGCCTCCTCTGGAGCCTCTGCAGCAGCTCCAGGTCCTCCCTGTGCTGGGGGCCCCAGAGCTGGAGGCAGTGCTGCAGGGGGGCTCTGAGCAGAGCAGGGCAGAGGGGCAGAATCCCCTCCCTGTGCTGCTGCTCTCCCTGCTCTGGCTGCAGCTCAGCACTCAGCTGCCTCTGGGCTGCCAGGGCCCAGTGCTGGCTCCTGGGCACCTTGGCACCCCCAAGGCCTCCTCCTGCAGGAGAAGTTTGGCTTCCCCTGGCTGTGCTTCAGGTGAGGGCAGAAGAAGCTTGGTTGCTCCAAGCAGCAGAACCAGCAGGGCATTAACTCACCCCCTGGAGCCTGTAGTCCTCTCACCCTGCTGGAGGCCAAGCAGCTCTCTCTGCTTCGTTGCTCAGGGCTTGGAGCTGAGGGTTTGGCCTCAGATCTCAGTGTGGCCTCCTGGGAGGCTCAGTTTCCCAGGTGAATTGTCTTTAATTGCCTGGAAACTCCCCCTTGGCATCACCTCCCCTGATCACAGCACTGAGCAGTGCCCAAGGAGGAGCCAGGAGCAGGAACCCAGGCAGTGCTCCCTTCCCCCTGCACCCCCTTGGGCTCCTGCCTGCTCTGGGTGAAGGGCTGCAGCTCCTGCTGGGGTTCAGCAGCTCTGGGGCAGCTCTCTGGGGGCTTGAAGGAGGGGAAGGGACCCTTGGGGAGGGCACAGAGCTGAAGGGGCCTCCAGGAAAGCAAGAGGTGGCTGACAGCTGTGGGGAAGGGGAGGAGGAGTTGCCCCCAGCAGGCTGCCAGGGCAGAGCTGCAGGAGCTCAGCAAGGAGCAGAGAAAGGGCTTGAGAAGAGCCAGGTCCTGCAGCTGGCTGAGGGCAGTGCCAAGCCCAGGGGCAGGAGGGGCTGAGAGCAGCCTGCAGGAGGAGGCCCTGGGGGTGCCAGGGGGTGCCAAGGTGCCCAGGAGCCAGCACTGGGCCCTGGCAGCCCAGAGGCAGCTGAGTGCTGAGCTGCAGCCAGAGCAGGGAGAGCAGCAGCACAGGGAGGGGATTCTGCCCCTCTGCCCTGCTCTGCTCAGAGCCCCCCTGCAGCACTGCCTCCAGCTCTGGGGCCCCCAGCACAAGGAGGACCTGGAGGTGCTGCAGAGGCTCCAGAGGAGGCCACAGAGATGCTGAGAGGGCTGCAGAGCCTCCCCTGTGGGGCCAGGCTGGGAGGCTTGGGGCTGTGCAGCCTGCAGCAGAGGAGGCTGCAGGCAGAGCTCAGAGCAACCTTGCAGGAGCTGAAGGGCTGCAGGAGAGCTGGGGAGGGACTGTGGGCAAGGGCTGGGAGTGCCAGGAGCAGGGAGAATGGCTTGGAGCTGGCAGAGGGCAGAGGGAGAGTGGAGAGGAGGAAGGAATGGTTGGCAGGGAGGCTGGGGAGAGCCTGGCACAGGCTGCCCAGGGAGGCTGTGGCTGCCCCCTGCCTGGAGGTGCTGAGGCCCAGGCTGGATGAGGCCTTGAGCAGCCTGGGCTGGGGGCAGGGGTCCCAGGGCATGGCAGGGGGCTGGAGCTGGCTGAGCTCTGAGCTCCCTTCCAGCCCAACCCCTCCATGGGTCCATGCCAGCTGCAGGGGTGGTAGTTCCCAGCTCCTCAGCTGGCCCTGGGCTGGCAGGGAGCCTCCAAGGGCCTCCTGGCCAAGGCCCTGCAGGGACAGCTCCAGCTGGGGCAGGCTGCCCAGGGCCACAGCCAGAGTGCTCTGCAGTGTCTGCAGGGCTGGAGCCTCAGCAGCCTGTGCAGAGCTTGCCCCAGGGGCATCTCCCCCCTCCCCCAGCTGCCAGCCTGGGGCCCTGGGGGCTGCCTGCATCCCTGCAGTCACCCCTGACCTGCCCTGAGGTGCTCCCAGCCTCGCTTGCCCAGGGAGGGCTGTGGCTGCCCCCTGCCTGGAGGTGCTGAGGCCCAGGCTGGATGAGGCCCTGAGCAGCCTGTGCTGGGGGGAGAGGTCCCTGGGCATGGCAGGGGGCTGGAGCTGGCTGAGCTCTGAGCTCCCTTCCACCCCCCTGCAGTCAGGGCCAGGTGCTGCCCAGCTGAGCTCTGCACCTCAGGGCTGTGTCTCTTCTCCCTTGCCCTATCCAAGTTTGGCAGCCTGCTGCCCTTCCCTTTGTGCCCTCCCTGCTGGAGGCTGAGCTGCAGCAGCTCCTTCCCTCCTGCCTGCTGCCCTCCGGCGGGAGCCGCTGGGGCACAGCTCTGCCGCTGCGGTGTTTGGGGGGTGCCAGGGCTGTGAATCCAGGCTGGCCTCTGCCCAGCCAGCTCTCCACCTCCGCCTGGCAGGGGGCAGGGTGCCCTCTGACGTGCCTGCCGAGGGCTGAGGGGGGCTGCAGCCCCCCTGGGGCTGGGTGGGCTGGCTGCAGGGGGCGGATGGGACCCCTCAGAGTGACTTCTTGTCTCCTTTTGTGCCTGCAGGCAGCCTCTGTCTCTGGCTTCCCGAGGTGCGAGCAGACCCGGCCGTGAGGACAGGCTGCTGCTGCCCCCCACCTGAAGGCTGCAGGGTGCCTCAGGGCTCTGCCCCCTCCCCTGCTCTCTCACAGCACTTGGAGCCAGCCCAGAGGCCCCCCCCCCCCCCAGCCCAGCCCCCCTGGGCCGGCTCTGCCTGAGCTCCCCCCCCCCCAGCCCAGCTCTGCCCGAGGCCCCCTCCCAGCCCCCAGCTCTTCCCACCTCAGGTGAGTTGCTCAGGGGTCCCTTGGGTGTCCTGCTGCTGGGTTCCCAAGGTCCCTTTGGGTCCTGGGGGTCCCTGGGGGGTGTGTGTGTGTGGATGTTCCTGCTCCTCCCTTGGCTTTGGGGCCAAGGCAGATCCCCTGTGGCCAGGCCAGGAGCTGCAGAGCAGCCTTGAGGCAGGCTCCAGGCAGGGCTGTGTGGCTCAGATGCTCTCAGATGGTCTCAGTTCAGAGGTGCTGGGGGGGGGGGGGTTGGGGTTTGGCTGTTGCTCAGGGAGTCTGTGTGTAACAGAGGAGCACAGAAGGGGTTGGGTGGGAAGGGAGCTGCCAAGGGCAGCAGCCAGCCCCAGCCCCTGCAGCCAGCAGGGACATCCTCCCCTGCAGCAGGCTGCTCACAGCCTTCCCAAGCCTGACCTTCAATACCTCCAGGGCTGAGGCCTCAAGCACCTCCCTGGGCAGCCTGCTGCAGGACTCCAGCAGCCTCCTGGGGCAGAGCTTGTTCCTCACATCCAATCCCAACCTGCTCTGCTCTCATCCCAAACCTCTGCCCCTGGCCCTGCAGGCCTGTGGGGACAGTCCCTCTGCAGCCCTCTTGCAGCATCCTTCAGGTCCTGGAAGGTTGCTCTGAGCTCTGCCTGGAGCCTTCTCTTCTCCAGGCTCAACAACCCCAACTCCCTCAGCCTGGACCCACAGGAGGGCTACAAAGGGCCAGAGGAGGCCACAGAGATGCTGAGAGGCTGCAGAGCCTCCCCTGTGGGGCCAGGCTGGGAGGCTTGGGGCTGTGCAGCCTGCAGGAGAGAAGGCTGCAGGCAGAGCTCAGAGCAACCTTGCAGGAGCTGAAGGGCTGCAGGAGAGCTGGGGAGGGACTGTGGGCAAGGGCTGGGAGTGCCAGGAGCAGGGAGAATGGCTTGGAGCTGGCAGAGGGCAGAGGGAGAGTGGAGAGGAGGAAGGAATGGTTGGCAGGGAGGCTGGGGAGAGCCTGGCCCAGGCTGCCCAGGGAGGCTGTGGCTGCCCCCTGCTTGGGGGTGCTGAGGCCCAGGCTGGATGAGGCCTTGAGCAGCCTGGGCTGGGGGGAGGGGTCCCAGGGCATGGCAGGGGGCTGGAGCTGGCTGAGCTCTGAGCTCCCTTCCAACCCACCCCCTCCATGGATCCATGCCAGCCGCAGGGGTGGTCATTCACAGCTCCTCAGCTGCCCTCCCCTGAGCCGCCTGGGCTGGGGGGAGGGCTCCCTGCCCCTCGTCGGCACTGGGCGATGACCTCTGAGGGTCCCTTCCCTCCTGAGCCGCCCCAGGGCCCCGTGCTGAGGCTTTGCAGGACCCGGGGGGCTGCAGCGCTGACCCCTGTGCTGGGTTTCTTTTGCAGCCCCCCCACCCCTCCTCGCTGGCTGCCCCATGCCCGCCGCGGCCCCGGCCGGCGGAAGCTGAGGCTGCCCCCGGCCCCGGCGGGCGGCGGCGATGCGGCAGCAGCCTGCCGGCGCCCCCCGCGCCCCGGGCTCGGCCCCTCCGGCCTCCTAGATGATCGTAGCGGCCGCGGCTGCGCTCCACGCTAGCGGAAGCCTTCTCCAAGGGCTGCTGCCGACCCTCGGGCACCGCCTCCCGCCCCGGCCGGCCGCGCCGGGGGTCGGCAGGATGGGCAACTCCTGCGTCTGCCGCGACGACAGCGCGGCCGAGGAGGGCGGCGGCGGCGGCGGAGCCGGAGCCTCCCGCGGCCGCCAGGCGGAGGGCGGCCGGGCGCAGGCCCCCGAGGCCCGCAGCCACCCCCGGGACCCCGTCCGACCCCCCAGGAGGGGGCGAGGGCCCCACGAGCCCCGGAGGAAAAAGCAGAACGTGGACGGGCTGGTGCTGGACACCCTGGCGGTGATTCGCACGCTGGTCGATAAGTAAGTGGCTGCTGCGCCGGGGCCGCCCCTCCCCTGCCCTCCCCGTGCCGCCCCGCCCCTGCCCTCCCCCTGCCGCCCCTGCCCTGCCCCTCCCCTGCCGCCCCTGCCCTGCCCTCCCCCTGCTGCCCCGCTCCTCCCCTCCCCTGCCCTCCCCCTGCCGCCCCGCTCCGCCCCTCCCCTGCCCTCCCCCTGCCGCCCCTGCCCTGCCCTCCCCCTGCTGCCCCGCTCCTCCCCTCCCCTGCCCTCCCCCCTGCCGCCCCGCTCCGCCCCATCCCCTGCCTCCCCCCTGCCGCCCCTGCCTGCCCTCCCCTGCCGCCCCGCTCTCCCCTCCCCTGCCCTCCCCCTGCCGCCCCGCTCCGCCCCTCCCCTGCCCTCCCCCTGCCGCCCCGCTCCTCCCCTCCCCTGCCCCTCGCCCCTGCCGCCCCGCTCTGCCCCTACCCTGCCTCCCCTGCCGCCCCGCTCCGCCCCTCCCCCTGCCCTCGCCCCTGCCGCCGCCGCTCCGCCCCTCCCTGCCCTCCCCCTGCCGCCCCGCTCCTCCCCTCCCCTGCCCTCCCCCTGCCGCCCCGCCCCTGCCCTCCCCCTGCCGCCCCGCTCCTCCCCTCCCCTGCCCTCCCCCTGCCGCCCCGCTCCTCCCCTCCCCTGCCCTCCCCCTGCCGCCCCGCTCCTCCCCTCCCCTGCCCTCCCCCTGCCGCCCCGCTCCTCCCCCTGCCCTCCCCCTGCCGCCCCTCCCCTGCCCTCCCCCTGCCGCCCCGCTCCGCCCCTCCCCTCCCCTCCCCCTGCCGCCCCTCCCCTCCCCCTGCCGCCCCTCCCCTCCCCCTGCCGCCCCTCCCCTGCCCCTGCCGCCCCTCCCCTGCCCCTGCTGCCCCTGCCCCTGCCGCCCCGCCCCTCCCCCTGCCCTCCCCCTGTCGCCCCGCCCCTCCCCTGCCCCCCCCCCCTCCCCCGGCCGCCCCGCCCCTCCCCTGCCCCCCCCCTGCCCCGGCCGCTCCTGCCCTGCCCTCCCCCTCCCCCGGCCGCCCCTGCCCTCCCCCTCCCCCGGCCGCCCCTCCTTGCCCCCCGCTGGCCTTGCAGGGCTGGAAGGGACTCTCCAGAAAGCTGGGGACAGAGTTTGGAGCAGGCCCTGTGGCGCCAGGCCCAAGGGGGAGATGGTTTGAAGTGGAAGAGGGAGGTGGAGGGAAGGGAGAAGTGTTTGACAGCAAGTCAGAGGGAGGCAGGGGCTGCCCCAGGCCTGGATCCCTTCCTGGTGAGCTTGGCTGGGGGCTCTGAGCCAGCTGCTGGAGCTGCAGAGGTCCTTGCTGAGCTCAGGGGGGTTGGGTTAGATGCCCTTGAGAGGTCCCTTCCAACCTGAAGCATGCACAGCTGCATAGCTGGCCCTGGGCTGGCAGGGAGCCTCCAAGGGCCTCCTGGCCAAGGCCTGCAGGCAGCAGGGCCAGCTCCAGCTGCAGCAGGCTGCCCAGGGACACAGCCAGGCTGAGCTGGAAGGGCTGCAGGGATGGAGCCTCCACCACCTCCCTGGGCAGCATGGGCCAGGCTCTCCCCAGCCTCCCTCTGCACAGCTTCCTCCTCAGCTCCAACCTAACTCTGCCCTGCTCCAGCTCCAAACCATTGCCCCTGGGCCTATCCCCACAGCCCCTTCTCAGCAGTCCCTGCCCAGCCTGCCTGCAGCTGCCCTGCAGCTCTGCAGCTGCAGCTCTCAGCTCTGCCTGCAGCCTTCTCTGCTGCAGGCTGCACAGCCCCAACCCTCCCAGCCTGGCAGACTTAACCCACAGCTCACAGCTGTTTTTGGAGCTCTCCTCTCTAGAGCTGTCTGCTTCCTGGGAGGAAAGGGTTGAGTTTGTGAAGGGCAAATGCTGCTTGGTGGAGCTGCTGTGCAGCTGCTGCTTTGCACCTGAAGGAGTTAGGAGGAGCAGAGGGCTGAAGCTGCTCTGAGCACAGCCTGAGAGAGTTGGGGTTGTGCAGGCTGCAGAGGAGAAGGCTCCAGGGAGACCTTCTGGTGGCCTTCCAGGAGCTGCAGGGGGCTGCAGGAAAGCTGGGGAGGGACTTTAGAGGGTGCCAGGGAGGGCCTGGAATGGGGGGGGATGGAGCAAAAGGAGAAGTGGGGAGCTGGAGATTGGCTGTGAGGAAGAAGTTGTTGGGCAGGAGGGTGGTGAGAGCCTGGCCCAGGCTGCCCAGGGAGGTGGTGGAAGCCTCCTGCTCAGCCCTGGAGGTGTTTGCAGCCAGGCTGGAGGTGGCTGTGAGCAACCTGCTGTGGGGTGAGGTGTCCCTGCCCAGGGCAGGGGCTTGGAGCTGGCTGAGCCCTGGGGTCCCTTCCAGCCCTGCCAGCCCTGGGGTTCTGTGGCCTCTGACACATAAACTTTATCCTTCCTCTGGGGAGCTCTGCTAATGACTCCTCCTGAGCCTAAGCCATTCTGTGGAGCTTTTTGAGGGGCAGCTGTGGATCAGCCTTCTGATCTCACCTGTTGGAGACAAGCAGAGGTTGAGTGGGAGGTACAGGAAGACTTTAAATCCCAGCTGGGTTTCAGCTCTACAGCTGTAGCCTGCAGGACTTCCTTTTGTTAAAGGCTTCCCAGATTCTCTCTCTGCCTGCACTTTAGGTGCAGTTGGTTCACAGCCTCACAGCTCCCAGGGTGTGAGGGGCTGGGAGGGGCCTCTGGAGAGCTGCCAGTGCCAGCCCCCTGCCAGAGCAGGAGCACAGCACCCAGCCCAGGGGCACAGGAACACATCCAGGCAGGGCTGCACAGGCTCCAGAGCAGGAGACTCCACAACCTCTCTGGGCAGCCTGCTCCAGGCCTCTGGCAGTCTCCCAGCCAAGAAGTTCTTCCTCCTGCTGAGCTGGAAGCTCCTGGGCTGCAGTTTCCAGCCCTTGGCTCTTGTGCTGCCCCAGGGCACAGTGAGCAGAGGCTTTCCCTGGCCCTCCCTTCCTGCCCCCCAGCCCTCAGCTCTTGATGGCCATTGCTCAGCTCCCTCTCAGCCTTCTCCTCTGCAGCCTGCACCCCCCCAGGGCTCTCAGCCTCTCCTGCCCAGGCAGTGCTGCAGTCCCTTCAGCAGCCTTGCAGCCCTGCCTTGGCCTCTCTGCAGCAGCTCCCTGTCCCTCTGGAGCTGGGGAGCCCAGAGCTGGAGGCAGGATTCCAGCTGTGGCCTCCCCAGGGCAGAGCAGAGGGGGAGGAGAAGCTCCCTGGCCCTGCTGGCCACACTCTGCTGAGCGCCCCCCAGGACCCCCTTGGCCTTCCTGGCCCCCAGGGCTCATTGCTGTGCCCTGCAGCCCTTGCTGCCCCCCAGCACTCCCAGCTCCTTCTCCTGGGGGCTGCTCTGCAGCAGATCCCCTCCCAGCCTCTGCTGCTGCAGTTTGCTCTTCCTGCCCAGCTGCAGGGCTCTGCTCTCCTCCTGCTTCAGCCTCAGCAGCTTCCTCCCTGCCCAGCTCTCAGCCCCAGGAGGAAGCCTGCAGCAGGTTGCCCAGGGAGGGAGCTGTGGCCTCATCCCTGCAGCTGTGGGAGGCCAGGCTGGGCACTGCAGTTGGCTCCACAGCACCTCCCTGCCTGGTGCCAGCTGCAGCCTTGCTGAGGCTGTGCTCAGTGTCTCTGTTGGTGGCAGAGATGCCCAGGAGCACTGCCCCCAGCAGAGAGCCCTGGGGGGCTCAGCCTCTGCTGCTCTCTGCTGCTCCCCAGCCCTCTGCCAGCCCTCCCAGGCAGTGCTGCAGGCCCTTCCTTGCCCCTTTGTCCCTTCAGTGCCTTGCTGTTGCCTCCTTTGTTCCTTCAGTGCATGCTGGTGCTGACTCTGCCTGCATTTGTGACCTCTGTGCTGTCTCTTGCAGTGACCAGGAGCCTCCATATTCCATGATCACCTTGCATGAGATGGCAGAAACAGGTACCTCAGGGCCCTGTGGTGGGCACTGCAGCCCCAGGCCCCCACCCCCACGCCCCTGCCCTCCCCCTCTGTCTGCAGTGCAGCCCAGGATCTGCTCTGGGGGGGTCCCAAGCACAGCTCTGAGCTTCACTGAACTCCTGGAGTTTTCCCTGAGGGTTTCCCAGGCCCCAGAAGCAGCCCAGAGGTGGCCACAAAGCCACTGGGATGGCATCAAGCCCTGAGGCACTGAGGATGGCTGCTGCAGAGAGGCAGAAACAGCCCTGGGGTGTGGGGGGCCCTGGCAGGCACCCATGGGCCCCAGTGCTGGGAGGCAGCACAAGCCTTGGGCTTGGCTTTTGCTGGCCCTGGGCATCAGCTTTTATTCACAGAGCCACAGAATGGGCTGGGCTGGAAGGGAGCTCAGAGCTCAGCCCCAGCCCCCTGCCATGCCCTGGGACCCCTGCCCCCAGCCCAGGCTGCTCAAGGCCTCATCCAGCCTGGGCCTCAGCACCGCTAGGCAGGGGGCAGCCACAGCCTCCCTGGGCAGCCTGTGCCAGGCTCTCCCCAGCCTCCCTGCCAACCATTCCTTCCTCCTCTCCACTCTCCCTCTGCCCTCTGCCAGCTCCAAGCCATTCTCCCTGCTCCTGGCACTCCCAGCCCTTGCCCACAGTCCCTCCCCAGCTCTCCTGCAGCCCTTCAGCTCCTGCAAGGTTGCTCTGAGCTCTGCCTGCAGCCTTCTCTGCTGCAGGCTGCACAGCCCCAAGCCTCCCAGCCTGGCCCCACAGGGGAGGCTCTGCAGCCTCTCAGCATCTCTGTGGCCTCCTCTGGAGCCTCTGCAGCAGCTCCAGGTCCTCCTTGTGCTGGGGGCCCCAGAGCTGGAGGCAGTGCTGCAGGGGGGCTCTGAGCAGAGCAGGGCAGAGGGGCAGAATCCCCTCCCTGTGCTGCTGCTCTCCCTGCTCTGGCTGCAGCTCAGCACTCAGCTGCCTCTGGGCTGCCAGGGCCCAGTGCTGGCTCCTGGGCACCTTGGCACCCCCTGGCACCCCCAGGGCCTTCTCCTGCAGGCTGCTCTCAGCCCCTCCTGCCCCAGCCTGGCTCTGGGCTTGGCACTGCCCTCAGCCAGCTGCAGGACCTTGCCCTTGGCCTTGTTGGCCTGGAGGAGCTTGGCTTGGGCTGAGCTCTGCAGCCTGCCCAGGTGCCCTCTGGCTGGATCCTTCCCTCCATCACCTTTCCTGCTCTGGCTGTGCCAGCCCTGTCCCCAAGCACTGCTGCAGGCCTGAGCCCTGGCTGTGCCAGGCTCTCAGCAGGAGGGCTGGGGGCTCTCAGCAGCAGGCTGGGGGCTCTCAGCAGGTTGATGTTCTCCCAGCTCCAGCCCTGCACCAAGAGTGAGGCTTGGCTGAACTTTTCCCTTGGCAGCCTTGGTTCTGCTGCTGGGGAAAGGACTTTTGGGTGGCAGTAACCACCCTGGGGAGGTGTTCAGAGCAGTGGAGTAACCTGGGGGTGGGGAGGGGGTGCTGGCACTGCTCCAGCCCCACTCTGGGGCTTGCATGGGCCTGGCCCTTGCTGAAAGGGGGCTCCAAGGCTCCCAGCTCTTGGGGCCAGGGGCAGACTCTGCCTTTATTTACTCTTCCAAGGGAGCTGCTGTCTGCTCCACCCAGATCTGTGCCTTGGCAGCTTCAGCTCTCCCGTGTGGATTGTTGTCTGCTGGCCAGGGTAAGCCCTTGGCCCCTCAGGGAGCAGCAAAGGCTGTTCCTGAGGGCAGCAGAGTGCCTGTGGGCCAGCAGGCAGGGGCCAAGCTGAGGCAGCTCCTCTGAGGTCCAAGTTGCTTGAGGCAACTCAAGAAGAGTGCTCTGGTGCTGGCTGGCAGAGGAGGTTTAGATGGGATGGAGGAACAAGATCCCAGGGTGCCAGGGGCTGGAAGGGACCTCTGGAGAGCTGCCAGTGCCAGCCCCCTGCCAGAGCAGGAGCACAGCACCCAGCCCAGGGGGCACAGGAACACATCCAGGCAGGGCTGCACAGGCTCCAGAGCAGGAGACTCCACAACCTCTCTGGGCAGCCTGCTCCAGGCCTCTGGCAGCCTCCCAGCCAAGAAGTTCTTCCTCCTGCTGAGCTGGAAGCTCCTGGGCTGCAGTTTCCAGCCCTTGGCTCTTGTGCTGCCCCAGGGCACAGTGAGCAGAGGCTGGCCCTGGCCCTCCCTTCCTGCCCCCCAGCCCTCAGCTCTTGATGGCCATTGCTCAGCTCCCTCTCAGCCTTCTCCTCTGCAGCCTGCACCCCCCCAGGGCTCTCAGCCTCTCCTGCCCAGGCAGTGCTGCAGTCCCTTCAGCAGCCTTGCAGCCCTGCCTTGGCCTCTCTGCAGCAGCTCCCTGTCCCTCTGGAGCTGGGGAGCCCAGAGCTGGAGGCAGGATTCCAGCTGTGGCCTCCCCAGGGCAGGGCAGAGCAGAGGGGGAGGAGAAGCTGCCTGGCCCTGCTGGCCACACTCTGCTGAGTGCCCCCCAGGACCCCCTTGGCCTTCCTGGCCCCCAGGGCTCATTGCTGTGCCCTGCAGCCCTTGCTGCCCCCCAGCACTCCCAGCTCCTTCTCCTGGGGGCTGCTCTGCAGCAGATCCCCTCCCAGCCTCTGCTGCTGCAGTTTGCTCTTCCTGCCCAGCTGCAGGGCTCTGCTCTCCTCCTGCTTCAGCCTCAGCAGCTTCCTCCCTGCCCAGCTCTCAGCCCCAGGAGGAAGCCTGCAGCAGGTTGCCCAGGGAGGGAGCTGTGGCCTCATCCCTGCAGCTGTGGGAGGCCAGGCTGGACAAGGCTGTGAGCAGCCTGACCTAGGAGCAACCTGCTGACTGCAGGGGGGTTGGGCTGGATGCCCTTTGGAGCTCCCTCCCAACCCTTCCATGGTTGCATTTCTTCAGTGTCATTGTGGATGCAGCTCTCAAGAGCTGCCCTTGGGCACTGAGTCCCCCCCTGGAGCAGAGCAGTTGCCCATGGTGGTGCTGAGTGGGAGCTGAAGGTCCCCTGAGGCCTTGAGCAAGCTGGGGCTGGTGGGAGGTGTCCTGTCCATGGCAGGGGCTTGGAGCTGGCTGAGCTTTGAGGTCCCTTCCAGCCCATTTCAGGAAGGAAGGAACCTCTGACCCCCCCCCCTGGCCTGGCCCAGGCTGCTGCCCACCCCCAGAGCTCCTCACTCTGCCCCAAGCTGCTCTAAAGCTCTTCTGAGTTTTACCTTCTTCCCTCCCTCCAAGCCAAGCCCCTGAGGTACCAGGGGGGAGCTGCTGGGGTTTGGTTTGCTTGGCCCTGATCTCTCCCCAGCCTCAGCTGGGGTCCTGCTGGGGCCTTTCCCAGCCTGCAGCTCCTGCTGAATGTCTTGTGCAAGCCTTCAGCCCCTGCCAGCCTCGACTCTGAGCCTGCCTTCTGCTTTGTGGTTGACAGATGAAGGTTGGTTGGAGGTTGTCCAGTCTCTAATTAGAGTTATCCCATTAGAAGACCCCCTGGGACCAGCTGTCATAACTCTGCTCCTTGATGAATGTCCACTGCCAACAAAAGTGAGTCCAAAGCCTCTGCCTGCAGCTGGGGCTCAGCCTCAGCTCCCTGTGGTAGCTGCTGGGGGTGTGGGGAGGGGAAGGGTTTCAGCGGGGGGGGGGGGGGGGGGGCAAGGCTCTGCTCTTCAGCAAAGAGAAGTGAGGAAGAAGTTGTTGGCCAGGAGGGTGCTGAGAGCCTGGCCCAGGCTGCCCAGGGAGGTGGTGGAAGCCTCCTGCTGATGCCTGGAGGTGTTTGCAGCCAGGCTGGAGGTGGCTGTGAGCAACCTGCTGTGGGGTGAGGTGTCCCTGCCCATGGCAGGGGCTTGGGGCTGGCTGAGCCCTGAGCTCCCTGCCAGCCCTGGGGTTCTGTGACTCTAAAGGGCTGAGAAGTGCAAGGTGGAGTCCCTGGGCAGACTTTGGTGTCTGCTGTTTGTCACTGCAGGGCTTCTAGCATCAAACAATTCATCAAAGCTGGGAGAGGGGAGGTTGAGGCTGGAGAGGAGGAAGAAGTTGTTGGCAGGGAGGCTGGGGAGAGCCTGGCACAGGCTGCCCAGGGAGGCTGTGGGGTGCTGCTGGCACCTGGAGAGTCATAGACTCACAGAATGGGTTGGGTGGGAAGGGAGCTCAGAGCGCAGCCAGCTCCAGCCCCCTGCCATGCCCAGGGACCCCTCCCCCCAGCCCAGGCTGCTCCAGGCCTCATCCAGCCTGGGCCTCAGCACCTCCAGGCAGGGGGCAGCCACAGCCTCCCTGGGCAGCCTGGGCCAGGCTCTCCCCAGCCTCCCTGCCAACCATTCCTTCCTCCTCTCCACTCTCCCTCTGCCCTCTCCCAGCTCCAAGCCATTCTCCCTGCTCCTGGCACTCCCAGCCCTTGCCCACAGTCCCTCCCCAGCTCTCCTGCAGCCCTTCAGCTCCTGCAAGGTTGCTCTGAGCTCTGCCTGCAGCCTTCTCTCCTGCAGGCTGCACAGCCCCAAGCCTCCCAGCCTGGCCCCACAGGGGAGGCTCTGCAGCCTCTCAGCATCTCTGTGGCCTCCTCTGGAGCCTCTGCAGCAGCTCCAGGTCCTCCTTGTGCTGAGGGTCCCCAGAGCCTTCTGGCCAGGTTCAAAGCAAGTTTTCCCTAGGCCTCCCCTGAGTCTCCTGAGTGAGCTCAGTGCTTGCTGAGGGTTGTCAGAGGAACTGCAAAGTGGTTTGGAAAGCCAAGCTGTGAGCTGAGGCTTTGCCTGCTGGGGAAGAGAATGCAGCACCTGGGGACCTCTGTCAGTGCCCCTGGTGGGGGGGCTGGGGGTGAGGGAGAGTTGGGATGTAGCTGCTTGGCTCTGCAGTGGACCTGGAAGTCAAAGGGTTGGTTTCTTCAGAGCCCTCTTGACTTCCCTTGGAGGTGCCCTGAGGAGTTAGCTGTGAGGGGCTTGGCCTCAGCTGCCTGCTGGGGCTGTGCCCAGAGGGTGGTTGCTCTCCTCCTGCAGTCCCTGTCTGCACACAGGGAGCTGCAGCTGGGGCCTCTGCTGCTCCCATGCAGCCCAGGCAAGGCTTTCACAGAGTCAGTAAGGTTGGAAGAGACCTCAGAGAGTACCAAGGCCAGCCTGGCACCCAGCTCCTCCTGACAACTCCACCATGGCTCCAAGGGCCACATCCAATCCCCCCTTGAACACCTCCATGGGTGGGGACTCCACCACCCCCCTGGGCAGCACAGCCCAGTGGCCAACAACTCTCTCTGGAAAGAACTTTCTCCTCCCCTCCAGCCCAAACCTCCCCTGGCACAGCTTGAGGCTGTGTTCTCTTGTTCTGGTGCTGGGTGCCTGGGAGAAGAGCCTGGAGAAGAGAAGGCTCCAGGCAGACCTCAGAGCAGCCTTCAGTACCTGCAAGGGGCTCCAGGAAGGCTGCAGAGGGACTGTCCCCACAGGCCTGCAGGGCCAGGGCCAGGAGCAGTGCAGGATGAGAGCAGAGCAGGCTGCACAGCCCCAACCCTCCCAGCCTGGCCCCACAGGGGAGGCTCTGCAGCCCTCTGAGCATCTCTGTGGCCTCCTCTGGCCCTTTGTAGCCCTCCTGTGGGGCCAGGCTGAGGGAGTTGGGGTTGTTGAGCCTGGAGAAGAGAAGGTTCCAGGTAGAGCTCAGAGCAACCTTCCAGGACCTAAAGGATGCTGCAAGAGGGCTGCAGAGGGACTGTCCCCACAGGCCTGCAGGGCCAGGGGCAGAGGTTTGGGATGAGAGCAGAGCAGGTTGGGATTGGATGTGAGGAACAAGCTCTGCCCCAGGAGGCTGCTGGAGCCCTGCAGCAGGCTGCCCAGGGAGGTGCTTGAGGCCTCAGCCCTGGAGGTATTGAAGGTCAGGCTTGGGAAGGCTGTGAGCAGCCTGCTGCAGGGGAGGATGTCCCTGCTGGCTGCAGGGGCTGGGGCTGGCTGCTGCCCTTGGCAGCTCCTTCCCAGCCCATCCCCTGCCTCCCCCTCCGCTCCCCTCCCTCGAGGCACAGCCTGCCCGCGGCGCTGAGGGCAGCCAGGCCTCTGCTGGGCCCTGCTGTGCCGAGCTGGGGGCCCAGCTGCAGCTGGCAGTGGCCCTGAGGAGCCTGCCCACTGTTGTGTTTTCCAGGATGCCCTGCAGAAGCTCACAGAGATCCTGAACCTGAGCGGAGCTGCTGCTTGCCAGGACGCCGCTCACCCTGCCAGGCACCGCAACACCACGGCGGTGCTGGGCTGCTTGGCAGAGAAGCTGGCAGGTAAGGCATGGCAGAGCTGCCCCAGGCTGGCCTGGGCCCTGCTCTGCCACCTCCTGCTGGAGGGGCAAAGGGCTGGCAAGGCCACAAATCAATAGCAGTCAGCCATTAAGTGCTTATTGATTTGGCTCTGCCTCCCATGTGGCCTGAGACAAAGAGAGGAGCTCAGAAGCCCAGGGCTGGGAGGGACCCCAAGGCTCAGCCAGCTCCAAGCCCCTGCCATGGGCAGGGACACCTCACCCCACAGCAGGTTGCTCACAGCCACCTCCAGCCTGGCTGCAAACACCTCCAGGGCTGAGCAGGAGGCTTCCACCACCTCCCTGGGCAGCCTGGGCCAGGCTCTCACCACCCTCCTGGCCAACAACTTCTTCCTCACAGCCAATCTCCAGCTCCCCACTTCTCCTTCTGCTCCATCCCCCCCAGTCCTGGCCCTCCCTGGCACCCTCCAAAGTCCCTCCCCAGCTCTCTTGCAGCCCCCTGCAGCTCCTGGAAGGCCACCAGAAGGTCTCCCTGGAGCCTTCTCCTCTGCAGCCTGCACAACCCCAACTCTCTCAGGCTGTGCTCAGAGCAGCTCCAGCCCTCTGCTCAGCCTCCTGGCCCTGTTGCTGTGCCTCTGGCAGTGCCCAGTGGGAGGCAGAGCCTGGTGGCCTCTTCCCTGCAGGCCTCCAGGGGCTCTTTGCAGCAGGCCAGCTGCAGAGGGCTGTGCCCTGCCCCTGGGGCTGGAGTTGAGGGCTGCAGGAGGGTTGGAGAGGGAGCCCTGAGGACTGCTCCTGCCTTGCTGCAGGGTTCCTGGGGTCTCCTTTCAGTTGCTTGCTCCTTTGGCTCTCCCTGCTTGAGGCTGGCTCTGGTGCTGCTCTCCATGGCTGTGTGAAATGGTTTTCCTTCCTCTTCCCCCAGGTCCTGCCAGCATAGGTCTGCTCAGCCCTGGCATCTTGGAGTACCTGCTGCAGAGCTTGGTAAGAGCTTCTCTGTGTGTCCATGCCCTGCAAGTTCTTAGCTCTGGGGGTTGTGAACAGCAAGGGACAGCCCAGGGGAAGCTGTGAGGATGATGAAGGGACCTGCAGCAGCTCTGCTGTGGAGAGAGGCTGAGAGCCCTGGGGGTGGAGAGGAGAAGGCTGAGAGGGACCTGAGCAATGTCTGTGAACATCTGAGGGGTGGGGGGTAGGATGGAGGTGCCAGGGAGAAGGTGCCAGGCTCCTTGGGGTGGTGCCCAGGCACAAGACAAGGCCCAGCAAAGATAAGCTGGAGCCCAGGAGGCTCCACCTCAACAGGAGGAGGAAGTTGTTTGGTGTGGGGCTGCTGGAGGCCTGGAGCAGGCTGCCCAGAGAGGTTGTGGAGCCTCCTGGTGTGGAGAGCTTCCAACCCTCCCCTGGATGTGCTCCTGGGTGCCCTGCCCTGGGTGCCCTGCTCTGGCACAGTCCCTTCCAGGCTCTGTGATTCTGTGCTTAGCAAATCCTGGCAGCACAGAGGGCAGAAAGCTGAGCCTGCAGGGAGCCTCTGGGATCTCCCTCCCGGGGGAGAAGCAGTAGTCAGAGCCCTGAGCAGCCTGATCTGCTCAGGCCACCAGCCTGGAAAGGCTCTGGATGCCCCTGGAGCATTCTGTGTCAGACTCTGCACAGCTCTGCCCACCCCTGCTGGGCAGCCCCTGAGTAACTTCTCTTCTTTCTCCCCTTCAGCACTTCCAGTCCCACCCCACAGTGATGCTCTTTGCACTGATAGCCCTGGAGAAGTTTGCACAGACAAGTGAGTACCAGCCTGGGGCTGCCCGCCCCGGCCCTGCCGTTCCCTGCCGCCTGCCCGCCCTGCCCCGGCCCTGCCCCGGCCCTGCCGCCTGCCTGCCCTGCCCCGGCCCTGCCCCGGCCCTGCTGCCTGCCAGCCTTGCCGCTCCCTGCCGCCTGCCTGCCCTGCCCCGGCCCTGCCGCCTGCCTGCCGCCTGCCTGCCCTGCCCCGGCCCTGCCGCTGCCTGCCGCCTGCCCTGCCCCGGCCCTGCCGCCTGCCTGCCCGCCCCGGCCCTGCCGCCTGCCCGCCCCGGCCCTGCTGCTGCCTGCCGCTGCCTGCCCTGCCGCTGCCTGCCTGCCCGCCCCGGCCCTGCTGCTGCCTGCTGCTGCCTGCCCGCCCCGGCCCTGCTGCTGCCTGCTGCTGCCTGCCCTGCCCCGGCCCTGCTGCTGCCTGCTGCTGCCTGCCCGCCCCGGCCCTGCAGCTGCCTGCTGCTGCCTGCCCGCCCCGGCCCTGCTGCTGCCTGCTGCTGCCTGCCCGCCCCGGCCCTGCTGCTGCCTGCTGCTGCCTGCCCGCCCCGGCCCTGCTGCTGCCTGCCGCCTGCCCGCCCTGCCCCGGCCCTGCTGCTGCCTGCTGCTGCCTGCCCGCCCCAGCCCTGCTGCTGCCTGCTGCTGCCTGCCCGCCCCGGCCCTGCTGCTGCCTGCTGCTGCCTGCCCGCCCCGGCCCTGCTGCTGCCTGCTGCTGCCTGCCCGCCCCGGCCCTGCCGCTGCCTGCTGCTGCCTGCCCGCCCCGGCCCTGCTGCTGCCTGCTGCTGCCTGCCCGCCCCGGCCCTGCTGCTGCCTGCCCGCCCCGGCCCTGCTGCTGCCTGCTGCTGCCTGCCCGCCCCGGCCCTGCTGCTGCCTGCTGCTGCCTGCCCGCCCCGGCCCTGCTGCTGCCTGCTGCTGCCTGCCCGCCCCGGCCCTGCTGCTGCCTGCCGCCTGCCCGCCCTGCCCCGGCCCTGCTGCTGCCTGCTGCTGCCTGCCCGCCCCGGCCCTGCCCCGGCCCTGCCGCTGCCTGCCGCCTGCCTGCCCTGCCCCGGCCCTGCCGCTGCCTGCCCTGCCCCGGCCCTGCCGCTGCCTGCCGCCTGCCTGCCCTGCCGCTCCCTGCCGCCTGCCTGCCCTGCCCCGCCTGCCTGCCCTGCCCCGCCTGCCTGCCTGCCCCGCCGCCTGCCTGCCCCGCCGCCTGCCTGCCCCGCCGCCTGCCCCGCCGCCTGCCTGCCCTGCCTGCCCTGCCGCCTGCCTGCCCTGCCCCGGCCCTGCCTGCCCTGCCGCCTGCCTGCCCTGCCCCGGCCCTGCCTGCCCCGGCCCTGCCCTGCCCCGGCCCTGCCCTGCCCTGCCGCCTGCCCTGCCCTGCCGCCTGCCTGCCCCGGCCCTGCCTGCCCCGGCCCTGCCTGCCCCGGCCCTGCCCCGGCCCTGCTGCCTGCCAGCCCTGCCGCTCCCTGCCGCCTGTCTGCCCTGCCCCGGCCCTGCTGCTGCCTGCCTGGCAGCTCCTGAGCACGAGAGACTGCAGTGGGGGAAGCACAGGCAGAGAGATCTCTGGCCAGGCTCTGCTCAGGGATGGCCACTGCTGGGGCAAGGGGTGCAGAGCTGGAGCAGGGGAGGTGCCAAGGGGAACAGAAAGGAAAACTTTGCTCCTGGAGGCCTGGGGCAGGCTGCCCAGAGAGGTTGTGGAGTCTCCTTCCCTGGAGAGCCTTTACCCCCCCTGGATGTGTTCCTGTGTGCCCTGCCCTGGGTGATGCTGCTCTGGCAGGGGGTTGGACTGGGTGATCTCTGGAGGTCCCTTCAAGCTCTCCCATTCTGGGACTCCAGCAGATCACTTCCTTCTGCCCAGCATGACCCTAGCCTGGGCTGCAGCAGCAGAAGTGTGGCCAGCAGGGCCAGGGAGGGGATTCTGCCTCTCTGCTCCACTCTGCTGAGCCCACAGCTGCAGCTCTGTGCCCAGCTCTGCAGCCTCTGTGCCAGGAAGGCTCTGGAGGTGCTGGAGCATGTCCAGAGCAGGGCCAGGAGGGGGAGCAGAGGGCTGGAGCTGCTCTGCTCTGAGCACAGCCTGAGAGAGTTGGGGTTGTGCAGGCTGCAGAGGAGAAGGCTCCAGGGAGAGCTTCTGGTGGCCTTCCAGGAGCTGCAAGAAAGCTGGGGAGGGACTTTGGAGGGGGTGAGGGAGGGCCAGGACTGGGGGGGATGGAGCAAAAGGAGAAGTGGGGAGCTGGAGATTGGCTGTGAGGAAGAAGTTGTTGGCCAGGAGGGTGGTGAGAGCCTGGCCCAGGCTGCCCAGGGAGGTGGTGGAAGCCTCCTGCTGATGCCTGGAGGTGTTTGCAGCCAGGCTGGAGGTGGCTGTGAGCAACCTGCTGTGGGGTGAGCTGTCCCTGCCCATGGCAGGGGCTTGGAGCTGGCTGAGCCTGGAGCTCCCTCCCAGCCCTGGGCTTCTGTGATTCTTTGGTGTGAGGCTGCTGGAGCCTGGGGCAGGCTGCCCAGGGAGGTTGTGGAGTCTCCTTCCTTGGAGAGCTTCCAGCCCCCCCTGGATGAGTTCCTGTGTGCCCTGCCCTGGGTGCTGCTGCTCTGGCAGGGGGCTTGGACTGGGTGAGCTCCAGAGGTCCCTTCTCAACCCCTCCCATTCAGGGACTCTGATTTATTGCTGTGGTGACATCACTCTGCCCCTCCAAACCCCTCAGGTCCTTGCTGAAGCTCCCCACAGGCCTCCCCTGTCAGGAATTGCTGTTGAAGGAGTTCTGCCATGAGGCCTTTGCCACTGAAGGAAGCCTCTGTCAGAGGTGGGGACCCAGAGCTGCAGCTGTGGTCTCAGCAGAGTGGAGCAGAGAGGCAGAATCCCCTCCCTGGCCCTGCTGGCCACGCTCCTGCTGCTGCAGCCCAGGCTAGGCTCATGCTGGGCAGGAGGAAGTGAGCTGCTTGCAGGCAGCACAGAACATTCCTTGCTTTAATGGCATCCCACACACAGACCCACAGATCTGCTGGCTGCCAGGGGCCTTCTCAGCTTAGCACTTGCTGCACAGAGGCTTCTGACATCAGACCTTTGTTGCCTGAAAGGAAAGAAATCTCTGTCAGAGAGCTGGAGAGGAGCTCTTGCTGGGCTCTGTGCTGAGAAGTGATACACTGGGAGGGGGAGCAGCTGGGCAGGAGCCAGCACTGGGCACTGGCAGCACAGGAGGACAAGGGCAGCCTGGGCTGCAGCCAGAGCAGGGTGGCCAGAGCTGGAGAGAGAGGATCCTGCCCCTCTGCTCTGCTCTGGGGAGACCTCCCCTGCAGGGCTGGGGCCAGCTGTGGGAGCCCAGCACAAGAGAGACCTGGAGCTGAGGGAGAGGCTCCAGAGGAGGCCCCAGAGATGCTCAGGGGGCTGCAGAACCTCTGCCCTGGGGCCAGGCTGGGACAGTTGGGGCTGTTGAGCCCTAGAGAACAGGAAGCTCCAGGGAGACCTCAGAGCAGCCTGCCAGGACCTGAAGAAGGCTACAAGAAGGCTGCAGAAGGACTGATCCTGAAGGCCTGCAGGGCCAGGCCCAGGGGCAGTGGCTTGAAATGAGAGCAGAGCAGATGGGGATTGGATGTGAGGAACAAGTTCTGCAACACTGCCACAGGCTGCCCAGGGAGCTGCTTGAGGCTCCAGCCCTGGAGGTATTCCAGGTGGGGCTGGACAGGGCTCTGAGCAACCTGCTCCAGCTGGGGATGGCCCTGCTGGGTGCAGGGGGTTGGACTGGAGGAGCTCTGGAATTCCCTTCCAGCCCAGAGCCTTCTGTGATTGCTGTGTTGGGGCTGAGCTACCTGTGTGGGGCTGAGCTCCCTGTAACTAAGCTTAGTGTTTGTGCCTGGTTGGGGCTGAGCTGGGCTGTGTGGGGCTGGGCGGGGCTGAGCTCCCTGTAACTAAGCTTAGTGTTTGTGCCTGGTTGGGGCTGAGCTGGGCTGTGTGGGGCTGGGGCTGAGCTGGGCTGTGTGGGGCTGAGCTCCCTGTAACTAAGCTAAGTGTTTGTGCCTGGTTGGGGCTGAGCTGGGCTGTGTGGGGCTGGGGCTGAGCTGGGCTGTGTGGGGCTGAGCTCCCTGTAACTAAGCTTAGTGTTTGTGCCTGGTTGGGGCTGAGCTGGGCTGTGTGGGGCTGGGGCTGAGCTGGGCTGTGTGGGGCTGAGCTCCCTGTAACTAAGCTTAGTGTTTGTGCCTGGTTGGGGCTGAGCTGGGCTGTGTGGGGCTGGGGCTGAGCTGGGCTGTGTGGGGCTGAGCTCCCTGTAACTAAGCTAAGTGTTTGTGCCTGGTTGGGGCTGAGCTGGGCTGTGTGGGGCTGAGCTGGGCTGTGTGGGGCTGAGCTCCCTGTAACTAAGCTAAGTGTTTGTGCCTGGCTGGGGCTGAGCTGGGCTGTGTGGGGCTGAGCTCCCTGTAACTAAGCTAAGTGTTTGTGCCTGGTTGGGGCTGAGCTGGGCTGTGTGGGGCTGGGCTGAGCTGGGCTGTGTGGGGCTGAGCTCCCTGTAACTAAGCTTAGTGTTTGTGCCTGGTTGGGGCTGAGCTGGGCTGTGTGGGGCTGGGGCTGAGCTGGGCTGTGTGGGGCTGAGCTCCCTGTAACTAAGCTTAGTGTTTGTGCCTGGTTGGGGCTGAGCTGGGCTGTGTGGGGCTGGGCTGAGCTGGGCTGTGTGGGGCTGAGCTAACTGTAACTAAGCTAAGTGTTTGTGCCTGGCTGGGGCTGAGCTGGGCTGTGTGGGGCTGAGCTGGGCTGTGTGGGGCTGAGCTAACTGTAACTAAGCTAAGTGTTTGTGCCTGGCTGGGGCTGAGCTGGGCTGTGTGGGGCTGAGCTCCCTGTAACTAAGCTGTTTGTGCCTGGTTGGGGCTGAGCTGGGCTGTGTGGGGCTGAGCTCCCTGTAACTAAGCTAACTGTGCCTGGCTGGGGCTGAGCTGGGCTGTGTGGGGCTGAGCTCCCTGTAACTAAGCTAACTGTGCCTGGCTGGGGCTGAGCTGGGCTGTGTGGGGCTGATCTCCCTGTAACTAAGCTAACTGTGCCTGGCTGGGGCTGAGCTGGGCTGTGTGGGGCTGAGCTCCCTGTAACTAAGCTAAGTGTTTGTGCCTGGTTGGGGCTGAGCTGGGCTGTGTGGGGCTGAGCTGGGCTGTGTGGGGCTGAGCTCCCTGTAACTAAGCTAAGTGTTTGTGCCTGGTTGGGGCTGAGCTAACTGTTTGGGACTAAGCAGACTGTGACTAAACTGTTTGTGCCTAAGCTGACTGTAACCAAGCTAGCTGTGTGTGCCTGAGCTGCCTGTGTGTGTGTGAGCTAGCTGGTTTGGGACTAAGCTAGCTGGTTGTGGCTAAGCTACCTGTGTGGGATAAGCTAACTGTAACTAACCTGTCTGGGGCTGAGCTAACTGCTTGTGCCTCAGCTGCCTCTTTGGGACTGAGCTAACTGCTTGTGCCTAAGCTGCCTGTCTGGGGCTGAGCTGGCTGTGTGGTGCCTCAGCTAGAAGTGTTTGGGACTGAGCTACTTGTGTGGGGCTGAGCCACTGTTTAGTGCCCCAGCTGCCTGTGAGGGGCTGAGCCAGCTGTGTGGGGCTCAGCTACTGTATAGTGCCTCAGCTGCCTGTGTGGGGCTGAGCCACTGTTTAGTGCCCCAGCTGCCTGTGTGGGGCTGAGCTAGCTGTGTGGGGCTAAGCCTCTGTTTAGTGCCCCAGCTGCCTGTGTGGGGCTGAGCTATCTGTGTGGGGCTAAGCCTCTGTTTGGTGCCCCAGCTGCCTGTGTGGGGCTGAGCCAGCTGTGTGGGGCTAAGCCTCTGTTTAGTGCCCCAGCTGCCTGTGTGGGGCTGAGCCAGCTGTGTGGGGCTCAGCTACTGTATAGTGCCTCAGCTGCCTGTGTGGGGCTGAGCCACTGTTTAGTGCCCCAGCTGCCTGTGTGGGGCTGAGCTATCTGTGTGGGGCTAAGCTACTGTTTAGTGCCCCAGCTGCCTGTGTGGGGCTGAGCTGCCTGTTTGGTGCCCCAGCTGCCAGTTTGTGCCTCAGCTACCAGCTTGGGACTGAGCTGGCAGTTTAGGGCTGAGTTAAGTGTTTGGGACTGAGCTAGCTGTGTGGGGCTAAGCCACTGTTTGGTGCCCCAGCTGCCTGTGTGGGGCTGAGCCAGCTGTGTGGGGCTAAGCCTCTGTTTAGTGCCCCAGCTGCCTGTGTGGGGCTGAGCTATCTGTGTGGGGCTAAGCCTCTGTTTGGTGCCCCAGCTGCCTGTGTGGGGCTGAGCCAGCTGTGTGGGGCTAAGCCTCTGTTTAGTGCCCCAGCTGCCTGTGTGGGGCTGAGCCAGCTGTGTGGGGCTAAGCCTCTGTTTAGTGCCCCAGCTGCCTGTGTGGGGCTGAGCTAGCTGTGTGGGGCTAAGCCTCTGTTTAGTGCCCCAACTGCCTGTGTGGGGCTGAGCCAGCTGTGTGGGGCTAAGCCTCTGTTTGGTGCCCCAGCTGCCTGTGTGGGGCTGAGCCAGCTGTGTGGGGCTAAGCCACTGTTTAGTGCCCCAGCTGCCTGTGTGGGGCTGAGCCAGCTGTGTGGGGCTAAGCCACTGTTTAGTGCCCCAGCTGCCTGTGTGGGGCTGAGCTAGCTGTGTGGGGCTAAGCCTCTGTTTAGTGCCCCAGCTGCCTGTGTGGGGCTGAGCCAGCTGTGTGGGGCTAAGCCACTGTTTAGTGCCCCAGCTGCCTGTGTGGGGCTGAGCCAGCTGTGTGGGGCTAAGCCTCTGTTTGGTGCCCCAGCTACCAGCTTGGGACTGAGCTGGCAGTTTAGGGCTGAGCTAAGTGTTTGGGACTGAGCTATCTGTGTGGGGCTAAGCCTCTGTTTAGTGCCCCAGCTGCCTGTGTGGGGCTGAGCTAGCTGTGTGGGGCTAAGCCTCTGTTTAGTGCCCCAGCTGCCTGTGTGGGGCTGAGCCAGCTGTGTGGGGCTAAGCCTCTGTTTAGTGCCCCAGCTGCCTGTGTGGGGCTGAGCCAGCTGTGTGGGGCTAAGCCTCTGTTTAGTGCCCCAGCTGCCTGTTTGGGGCTGAGCCAGCTGTGTGGGGCTAAGCCTCTGTTTGGTGCCCCAGCTGCCTGTGTGGGGCTGAGCCAGCTGTGTGGGGCTAAGCCTCTGTTTGGTGCCCCAGCTGCCTGTGTGGGGCTAAGCCACTGTTTGGTGCCCCAGCTGCCTGTGTGGGGCTGAGCCAGCTGTGTGGGGCTAAGCCTCTGTTTGGTGCCCCAGCTGCCTGTGTGGGGCTGAGCTAGCTGTGTGGGGCTAAGCCTCTGTTTAGTGCCCCAGCTGCCTGTGTGGGGCTGAGCCAGCCAGCTGTTTGGGGCCGGGCTGGCTGTTTGGTGCCTCAGCCTGGTTCCACTTTATCCCAACGCTGCTTGTTCTCTTTGCTTTCCCTCTCTCTGCCCCCCCTTGCCTTGCAGGTGAGAACAAGCTGACAGTCTCTGAGTCGTGCATCAGTGAGCAGCTGGTGCTGCTGGAGAAGTGGACAGAGAACTCAGACTATTTAAAACGCCAGGTTGGCTTCTGTGCCCAGTGGAGTTTGGACAATCTGTGTAGGTATAACAGAGGGATGGACTCGGTTCAGAGCACTCCCTGCTGCAGG
This sequence comes from Dryobates pubescens, assembly GCF_014839835.1. Classification (NCBI taxonomy): domain Eukaryota; kingdom Metazoa; phylum Chordata; class Aves; order Piciformes; family Picidae; genus Dryobates; species Dryobates pubescens. The sequence goes on from NC_071630.1 coordinate 2,414,487, forward strand.
CAGATGGAGCAGGACCCTTTGTGTGCTCTGTGTGAGCACTGCCTGCCCAAATAACCCTGCCTGTGATTGGCATCACTCACTCCTCTGCAGGGGGAAGACAGAGGGGGCAGATAAATGCAGCAGTGTGGTGGAGCTGTATGGAAGGGAGATTCTGCTCTGCTCAGAGCCCCCCTGCAGCACTGCCTCCAGCTCTGGGGCCCCCAGCACAAGGAGGACCTGGAGCTGCTGCAGAGGCTCCAGAGGAGGCCACAGAGATGCTCAGAGGGCTGCAGAACCTCCCCTGTGGGGCCAGGCTGGGAGGCTTGGGGCTGTGCAGCCTGCAGGGGAGAAGGCTGCAGGCAGAGCTCAGAGCAACCTTGCAGGAGCTGCAGGGCTGCAGGAGAGCTGGGGAGGGACTGTGGGCAAGGGCTGGGAGTGCCAGGAGCAGGGAGAATGGCTTGGAGCTGGGAGAGGGCAGAGGGAGAGGAGGAAGGAATTGTTGGCAGGGAGGCTGGGGAGAGCCTGGCACAGGCTGCCCAGGGAGGCTGTGGCTGCCCCCTGCCTGGGGGTGCTGAGGCCCAGGCTGGATGAGGCCTTGAGCAGCCTGGGCTGGGGGGAGGGGTCCCTGGGCATGGCAGGGGGCTGGAGCTGGCTGAGCTCTGAGCTCCCTTCCACCCCAAGCCAGTGTCTGAATGAATCCCTGCCTGAAGCTGTGCTGCAGTCACTCAGAGCCTTCTCTCTGCAGTCCTGAAGGAGGGCAGGCAGCTCACCTATGAGAAGGTTGACCTGAGCAACATCAGGGCCATGCTGAACAGCAATGATGTCAGTGAATACCTGAAGATCTCCCCACATGGACTGGAGGTAGGCTCCCACTGCACCTTCTCCACCTGCAAAGGAGTCTGAGCTGAGGCAGCAGCAGAGGCTGCTGAGTCTGCACTGGGCTTTGGCTCAAGTTGGTGCCAAGGGAGAATCCCTTTTGGTTTGTGCTGGCTGGGCTGGAGGGGCTCCCAGCTGCAGGAGGTCTGCCTCAGCCCTGGGGGTTTGCATTCTGTTTGGCTGCTCCCAGGTGAATCAACACTGACTGCCTCTGGCCTTCAGGAGTCAGCTCACTACCAGGAGGAGGCAGGGAAGGGGAAGGAGGGAAGGGAGGAAGGAGGGAAGGAGAGGGGAAGAAGGAGTGAAGGGGAAGGGGAAGGAGGGAAGGGGGGAAGGGGAAGGAGGTAAGGGGGGAAGGGGAAGGAGAGAAGGGAGGAAGGAGGGAAGGAGAGGGCAACAAGGAGAGAAGGGGAAGGGGAAGGAGGGAAGGGGGGAAGGAGGGAAGGGGGGGCAGGGGAAGGAGGGAAGGGGGGAAGGGGAAGGAGGGAAGGGGAAGGAGAGAAGGGAGGAAGGAGGGAAGGAGAGGGGAAGAAGGAGTGAAGGGGAAGGAGGGAAGGGAGGAAGGAGGGAAGGAGAGGGGAAGAAGAAGGGAAGGGAGGAAGGAGGGAAGGAGAGGGGGGAAGGGGGGAAGCAGGGGAGGAGAGGGGGGAAGGGGGGAAGCAGGGGAGGAGAGGGGAGGAAGGAGAGGGGAAGAAGGAATGAAGGGGAAGAGGGGAAGCAGGGGAGGGGAGGAAGGAGGGAAGAGGAGGAAAGGGGAGGAAGGGGGGGAAGGAGGAAGGAGGGAAGAGAGGAAGCAGGGGAGGAAGGAGAGGGGGAAGAAGGAATGAAGGGGAAGAGGGGAAGCAGGGGAGGGGAGGAAGGAGGGAAGAGGAGGAAAGGGGAGGAAGGGGGGGAAGGAGGAAGGAGGGAAGGAGAGGGGAAGAAGGAATGAAGGGGAAGGGTGGAAGCAGGGGAGGGGAGGAAGGAGGGGAAGGGGGGGAGGGAGGGAGGAAGGAGGGAAGGAGAGGGGAAGAAGGAGTGAAGGGGAAGGGGGAAGGGGGGAAGTAGGGGAGGGGAGGGACGCAGGGGAGGAGGGGGAAGCAGGGGAGGGAGGGAGGGAGGGCAGGGCCCTGAGCTGAGCCCTGCTGCCTGGGCTGGCTGGGGGTTTGCCCTGCAGCTTCCTGTCCATTCCCTGCTGCTTCCCTTCGGGGCCGCTTCCAGCCCCGGGGCTCCCCCGAGAGCTGCTGCCGGGAGCAGGGGGCGCTGGGGGGGCCTGCAGCGCCTGTGGGCCGGCAGGGGCCGGCTGGGGCCGTGGCTGGGCCGGCCCTGAGGCCCTGCTGGCTGCCCCCCCAGGCCCGCTGCGATGCCTCCTCCTTCGAGAGCGTTCGCTGCACCTTCTGCGTGGACTCTGGGCTCTGGTACTACGAGGTGACGGTCATCACCTCGGGGGTGATGCAGATCGGCTGGGCCACCAAAGACAGCAAGTTCCTCAACCATGTGAGTGTGGGGGTGGGGGTAGGGGGCTGCCACCCAGCCAGTGCCCTGCCTCTGGGGCTGGGCTGCCGCAGGCAGCTCTCCGGTTCCTCTCCGGTGCTTGGCGGCTGCCTCCCGAGGGCTCTGCGCTGCCAGCCAGGGCAGGGCTGCGAGGATCAGAGAGCCACAGAACCTTGGAGGGCTGCAGGGGACCTCCAGAGGTCATTCCAGAGCAGGGGCACCCAGGGGAGTCCACACAGGAAGGCATCCAGGTGGGGGTTGGAAGCTCTCCACACCAGGAGGCTCCACAGCCTCTCTGGGCAGCCTGCTGCAGGCCTCCAGCAGCCTCACCCCAAACAACTTTCTTCTCCTCTTGAGGTGGAGCCTTCTGTGGCCAAGTTTGCATCCATTGCTCCTTGGCTCATTGCTGTGCAGCACCCAAAGGAGCTTGGTCCCCTCCACCCTGCCCCCCAGCCCTCAGCTATTGACAGACATTGCTCAGATCCCTCTCAGCCTTCTCCTCTGCACACTGAGCACCCCCAGGGCTCTCAGCCTCTCTCCACAGGGCAGAGACTCCGGCCCAGGGGGCACAGGAACACATCCAGGCAGGGCTGCACAGGCTCCAGAGCAGGAGACTCCACAACCTCTCTGGGCAGCCTGCTCCAGGCCTCTGGCAGCCTCCCAGCCAAGAAGTTCTTCCTCCTGCTGAGCTGGAAGCTCCTGGGCTGCAGTTTCCAGCCCTTGGCTCTTGTGCTGCCCCAGGGCACAGTGAGCAGAGCCTGTCCCTGGCCCTCCCTTCCTGCCCCCCAGCCCTCAGCTCTTGATGGCCATTGCTCAGCTCCCTCTCAGCCTTCTCCTCTGCAGCCTGCACCCCCCCAGGGCTCTCAGCCTCTCCTCACAGGGCAGAGACTCAAGCCCCCAGATCCTCCTCCTGGCTCTCCCTTGGCCTCTCTCCAGCAGGTCTCTGTCTCTCTGGGGCTGGGGAGCCCAAAAGAGAAGAGGCTTTGTTGTCAGTGCTGCAGCCTGGCACTGCCCACAGCAGCCTGGCACTGCCCACAGCAGCCGTGTGTGTCTGGCAGCTTCTTGTCTGCTTGCTGCTGGCTGGAAGCTAAGGGCAGAAGGCTGCTTCTCTCTTCTGATTTCTTCTCCTCCTCTCTCCTTGGAGATCCTTCAGCCCCCAGCAGTGGCTTCTGTCTGCTCTGGGAAGGAAGCAGTTAGAAGGAGCTGCAGGCCCTCAGGCACTCACTGACACAGGTCACCATTTGCTTGCCCTCTTGTCACACACTCACAGAATGGGTTGGGACCTCAGAGCTCAGCCAGCTCCAAGCCTCTGCCCTGGCCAGGGACCCCTCCCCCCAGCCCAGCCTGCTCAAGGCCTCATCCAGCCTGGGCCTCAGCACCTCCAGGCAGGGGGCAGCCACAGCCTCCCTGGGCAGCCTGGGCCAGGCTCTCCCCAGCCTCCCTGCCAACCATTCCTTCCTCCTCTCCACTCTCCCTCTGCCAGCTCCAAGCCATTCTCCCTGCTCCTGGCACTCCCAGCCCTTGCCCACAGTCCCTCCCCAGCTCTCCTGCAGCCCTTCAGCTCCTGCAAGGTTGCTCTGAGCTCTGCCTGCAGCCTTCTCTCCTGCAGGCTGCACAGCCCCAACCCTCCCAGCCTGCCCCACAGGGGAGGCTCTGCAGCCTCTGAGCATCTCTGTGGCCTCGTCTGTGGAGGGAGCTGGGAGCTGAGTGAGGAGGGAGCAGCGCTGGGAGCTGCCAGAGGAGGGAGCAGGGAGCTGAGGGAGGAGGGAGCAGCGCTGGGAGCTGCCAGAGGAGGGAGCAGGGAGCTGAGGGAGGAGGGAGCAGCGCTGGGAGCTGACCGAGGAGGGAGCTGGGAGCTGACCGAGGAGGGAGCAGCGCTGGGAGCTGCCAGAGGAGGGAGCAGGGAGCCGAGGGAGGAGGGAGCAGCGCTGGGAGCTGCCAGAGGAGGGAGCAGGGAGCCGAGGGAGGAGGGAGCAGCGCTGGGAGCTGCCAGAGGAGGGAGCAGGGAGCCGAGGGAGGAGGGAGCTGCGCTGGGAGCTGCCAGAGGAGGGAGCAGGGAGCTGAGTGAGGAGGGAGCAGCGCTGGGAGCTGCCAGAGGAGGGAGCAGGGAGCCGAGGGAGGAGGGAGCTGCGCTGGGAGCTAACAGAAGAGGGACCTGGGAGCTGACCGAGGAGGGGGCAGCGCTCTCGGGGAACTGCATTTCGGTTGTTCCCTCTCCCCCGCCGCCAGCCCAACTGCTTTTGCTGTGGAACCGAAAGCGCTGGGGAGCGGAAGGGCGCCCGGGGGGGCGGGGGGCAGGCTGCCTGGCGGCGCCGGGCCGCGGCAGGGGGGCTGCAGGGCTCGGCTCTCCCCCGCAGGAGGGCTACGGCATCGGCGACGATGAATACTCCTGCGCCTACGACGGCTGCCGGCAGCTGATCTGGTACAACGCCAGGAGCAAGCCGCACTCCCACCCCTGCTGGAAAGAAGGTACCCAGCCCCTCCCCCCCTGCTCTCTGTCCCGCCCCGGGGGGGCTGCAGGGGGTCCCCCCGCAAGGGCGGAGGTGGAGCCGAGCTGGCCCTGCCGGCTGCCCATGCTGCTGAAGGGTCAGCAATGGCTGAGTGGCCTCAGGCTCCTGTTCCACAGCCTGTGGGAAGGGAACCTTCCTCCTGAAAGGCCTTTTTTTTCCCCCCTTCCCAAAGGCAGAGTAGAATCCCAGGCTCCCAGGAGGTTAGGGGTTGGAAGGGAGCTCTGGAGCTCACCCAGTCCGAGCCCCCTGCCACAGCAGCAGCACCCAGGGCAGGGCACACAGCCAGGGGGGGCTGGAAGCTCTCCAAGGAAGGAGACTCCACAACCTGCCTGGGCAGCCTGCCCCAGGCTCCAGCAGCCTCACACCAAAGGATCACAGAAGCCCCAGGGCTGGAAGGGAGCTCCAGGCTCAGCCAGCTCCATGCCCCTGCCACGGGCAGGGACACCTCACCCCACAGCAGGTTGCTCACAGCCACCTCCAGCCTGGCTGCAAACACCTCCAGGGCTGAGCAGGAGGCTTCCACCACCTCCCTGGGCAGCCTGGGCCAGGCTCTCACCACCCTCCTGGCCAACAACTTCTTCCTCAGGACCAGAATCATTTCCATTCTGGTTTTACTCTTCCATCCTTTCTTTGTTTTTCCTTCAGTTCCTGCCTGCAGCAGCAGTTCTTCTTCCTCTGTGCTTTTGTAAGCAGTTCCTTCTCAGTCTGCCCAAAGGCCTGCAGGGCCAGGCCCAGGGGCAGAGGTTTGGGATGAGAGCAGAGCAGGTTGGGATTGGATGTGAGGAACAAGCTCTGCCCCAGGAGGCTGCTGGAGCCCTGCAGCAGGCTGCCCAGGGAGGTGCTTGAGGCTCCAGCCCTGGACAGCCTCAAGGTGAGGCTGGAGAGGGCTGTGGGCAGCCTGCTGCAGCTGGGGATGGCCCTGCTGGGGGCAGGGTCCTGGACTGGCTGAGCTTTGGAGCTCCCTTCCAAGCCAAACCATTCTGTGATTTCCACTCCCTGTTAGACTTAGCCCAAATGAGATCCTGGGTCTGCTTTTGATAGAATCAGAGAATCAAGAGGGTTGGAAAAGACCTCAGAGCTCACCCAGCACCTCCTGACAACCCAGCCATGGCTCCAAGTGCCACATCCAAGCCTTTTCTGAACACCTCCAGGGCTGGGGACTCCACCACCTCCCTGGGCAGCACATCCCCAGGGCCAAGCTCTCTGGCTGGGGAGAACTTTCTCCTCACCTCCAGCCCAAACCTCCCCTGGCACAGCTTGAGGCTGTGTCCTCTTGTTCTGGGGCTGGGTGCCTGGGAGAAGAGCCCAACCCTCACCTGGCTACAACCTCCCTGCAGGGAGTTGCAGAGAGCAATGAGGTCTCCCCTGAGCCTCCTCTTCTGCAGGCTCCAACCCCAGCTCCCTCAGCCTCTCCTCCCAGGGCTGTGCCCCAGACCCCTCCCCAGCTTTGTTGCCCTTCTCTGGACACCTTCCAGCAGCTCAACCTCTTTCCTGACCTGAGGAGCCCAGAGCTGGACACAGGACTCCAGCTGTGGCCTGAGCAGTGCTGAGCACAGGGCAGGATGAGCTCCCTGCTCCTGCTGGCCACAACTCTTCCTGCTCCAGGCCAGGCTGCCCTTGGCCTTCTTGGCCCCCTGGGCACACTGCAGGCTCCTGTTCAGCTGCTCTCCACCACTCCCCCCAGCTCCCTCTCTGCCTGGCTGCTCTCAGCCACTCTGCCCCCAGCCTGCAGCACTGCCTGGGGTTGCTGTGGCCAAAGTGCAGCCCCTGGCACTTGGCTGTGTTCAATCTCCTGCCCTTGGCCTCTGCCCCTCTGCCCAGCCTGTTGAGGTCCCTCTGCAGAGCTCTCCTGCCCCAGCAGGCCTGGCCTGGTGCCCTCAGCCTCTCCTCCCAGGGCTGTGCCCCAGCCCCCTCCCCAGCTTGGTTGCCCTTCCCTGGCCCCCTTCCAGCACCTCACCATCTTTCTTGACTCAAGGAGCCCAGAGCTGGACTCAGGCCTCCAGCTGTGGCCTAAGCAGTGCTGGGCACAGGGCAGGATGAGTTTTGCCTCAGTGGACCTGCACCCAACCCATTCTTTGCTCCTGTGGTGAGACACAGGACCCCCCCCAGGCAGTGCCTCTTGCAGCTGGTGGCAGTTGCAGCCAAGTGAAGGCCTTAAACCCTCTTCTGTTTTGCCCTGGAAGGGGACACAATAGGATTCCTCCTGGACCTGCAGGAAAAGCAGATGATCTTCTATCTGAATGGCAACCAGCTGCCTGCTGAGAAGCAAGTGTTCTCCTCTGCTGTGTAAGTACTGCTCCTCTGCAGGGCCAGCCCCCTGCCTGCCAGGCAAGGCCTGGAGTCAGCTGCAGGCTCTCTCTGGAGGTGGCACTTGCTGCTTGCTGCTGACCTGAGGCCATCCTCAAGCAGCTTTGCCCCCCAGGGAAAGCTCCTTGGGAGGGAGTGAGAAGCAAAAGGGGGAAGAGTGCAGTTGCAGGGCTCCCAAATGAGCACTGGGACCAGCTGGGGGCTTTCTGCTGGGGATGGACTGAGCCTGGAGCAAAGGGGGAACAGGCTTCCAGAGGAGCTTCCAGAGGAGCTTCCAGAGGAGCTTCCAGAGGAGCTTCCAGAGGAGCTTCCAGAGGAGCTTCCAGAGGAGCTTCCAGAGGAGCTCCTGTTTTCTGTTGATCATTTCACAGGGGAAGGCTCAGTCTGCACAGCTGGCCCTGGGCTGGCAGGGAGCCTCCAAGGGCTTCCTGCCCAAGCCCCCTGCAGGGAGCAGGGCCAGCTCCAGCTGCAGCAGGCTGCCCAGGGACACAGCCAGGCTGAGCTGGAAGGGCTGCAGGGATGGAGCCTCCACCACCTCCCTGGGCAGCCTGGGCCAGGCTCTCCCCAGCCTCCCTCTGCACAGCTTCCTCCTCAGCTCCAACCTAACTCTGCCCTGCTCCAGCTCCAAACCATTGCCCCTGGGCCTATCCCCACAGCCCCTTCTCAGCAGTCCCTGCCCAGCCTGCCTGCAGCTGCCCTGCAGCTCTGCAGCTGCAGCTCTCAGCTCTGCCTGCAGCAGCTCTCAGCTCTGCCTGCAGCCTTCTCTGCTGCAGGCTGCACAGCCCCAAGCCTCCCAGCCTGGCCCCACAGGGGAGGCTCTGCAGCCTCTGAGCATCTCTGTGGCCTCCTCTGGAGCCTCTGCAGCAGCTCCAGGTCCTGCCTGTGCTGAGGGGCATGAAGCTGAGGGCTTGCTGAAGCCCTTCTCCAACTCCTGCTGTCCACCCTGTTGCAGATCTGGCTTCTTTGCTGCAGCCAGCTTCATGTCCTACCAACAATGTGAGTTCAACTTTGGGGCAAAGCCTTTCAAGTACCCCCCAGCACTGAAGTTCAGTACTTTCAATGACTATGCCTTCCTGACAGCAGAAGAGAAAATCATCCTGCCCAGGTAAGCCTCCTCCTGCCTGCCTGCAGCCTCTGCATGCAGAGCAGCAAACCCCTTCCTTGGCTTCTGACCTGTGCACTCCTGGCACCACAGAAGCCTGCAGCTGTTTCACCTCTTGAGATCCCTGCCCCCTGCCTGGAGGGGTTCCAGGCCAGGCTGGGTGAGGCCTTGAGCAGCCTGGGCTGGGGGGAGGGGTCCCTGCCCATGGCAGGGGGTTGGAGCTGGCTGAGCCTTGAGCTCCCTTCCAAGCCAAAGTATTCTGTGAATGGTGGAGTCCAGCCAGCAGCCCAACCTCCCCCCTGGCCATCAGACCATGGCCAGAGGGCTCAGCAACCCCTCCAGGGATGGAGACTCCACCACCTCCCAGCCTGCTCCAAAACCTCTGCTCAGCAAAGTTACCTTTCAGGGGCTCAGACCTCCATTGCTCACTGCAGGGCAGGATCAGAGCACAAACCCCACAGCAAGATAGAGAATGGTCAGGGCTGGAAGGGACCCCAAGGCTCAGCCAGCTCCAAGCCCCTGCCATGGGCAGGGACACCTCACCCCACAGCAGGTTGCTCACAGCCACCTCCAGCCTGGCTGCAAACACCTCCAGGCATCAGCAGGAGGCTTCCACCACCTCCCTGGGCAGCCTGGGCCAGGCTCTCACCACCCTCCTGCCCAACAACTTCTTCCTCACAGCCAATCTCCAGCTCCCCACTTCTCCTTTTGCTCCATCCCCCCCAGCCCTGGCCCTCCCTCACCCCCTCCAAAGTCCCTCCCCAGCTTTCCTGCAGCCCCCTGCAGCTCCTGGAAGGCCACCAGAAGGTCTCCCTGGAGCCTTCTCCTCTCCAGCCTGCCTCAGGGAGCTGCAGAGAGCAAGGAGGTCTCCCTCAGCCTCCTCTGCTCCACACCAAACCCCTCCAGGGCCCTCAGCTGCTCCTCCCCAGCCCTCTTCTCCAGACCCTTCCCCACCTTGCTTGCCCTCCTCTGGCCCTGCTCCAGCTCCTCAGGCTCCTGCTGGCAGTGAGGAGCCCAGAACTGAACCTAGTGGAACAGAGACAATAGCAGGAATGTGGATATTGGGTAGCCCAGACTGGGGCTGCTCTGAGGTCTGCTGAGTGTCCTCTCCTCCAGCCTAAGCTTGTGCCCTGTGCTCAGTACTGCTCAGGCCACCCCTTGAGTCCTGTGTCCAGCTCTGGGCTCCTCAGGTCAGGAAAGAGGTTGAGCTGCTGGCAGGTGTCCAGAGAAGGGCAACAAAGCTGGGGAGGGGTCTGGGGCACAGCCCTGGGAGGAGAGGCTGAGGGAGCTGGGGTTGGAGCCTGCAGAAGAGGAGGCTCAGGGGAGACCTTCTTGCTCCCTGCAACTCCCTGCAGGGAGGTTGGAGCCAAGTGGGGGTTGAGCTCTTCTGCCAGGCCCCCAGCCCCAGAACAAGAGGCCACAGTCTCAAGCTGTGCCAGGGGAGGTTTAGGGCTGGAGGGGAGGAGAAAGCTCTTCCCAGAGAGAGTTGTTTGCCCCTAGGGATGTGCTGCCCGGGGGAGGGTGCTGCAGTCCCCACCCCTGGGGGCGTTCAGGAGGGGCTGGGACGTGTGGGCGCCGGGGCTTGGTCCGGAGGTCTGTGGTGCCAGGTGGGAGCTGCTGGGGCCTGAGGGCTCTGCCAGCCATGGGGGCGCTGGGCAGGGCGCTGGCTGCGTGCTGGGGAGCTGCCAGGTGCCTGTCCCCCCGCAGACACCGGCGCCTGGCGCTGCTGAGGCAGGTGAGCATCCGGGAGAACTGCTGCACGCTCTGCTGCGACGAGCTGGCCGACACCGAGCTGCGGCCCTGCGGGCACAGGTACGGCCCTCCCGCCCCCAGGGGGGCAGAACTTACCCTCACAGCCACGGGGCTGGGCTGGCAGGGGCCTCCAGGGTCACCCAGTGCCAGCCCCCACCCACGGGCAGGGACAGGGCTCAGCAAGGAGTTCATCGAAGCCTGACTTCAGCAGAAGGGGTTGGGTGGGAAGGGGTCTCCGAGATCACCCAGTGCCAGCCCCCTGCCCTGGGCAGGGACAGAGCTCATCAGAAGGGGTTGGGTTGGAAAGGACCTCCAGGATCACCCAGTGCCAGCCCCCTGCCCTGGGCAGGGACAGAGCTCATCAGAAGGGGTTGGGTTGGAAAGGACCTCCAGGATCACCCAGTGCCAGCCCCCTGCCCTGGGCAGGGACAGATCTCATCAAAGCCTGACTTCAGCAGAAGGGTTTAGGATGGAAGGGGCCTCCAAGATCACCCAGTGCCAGCCCCCTGCCCTGGGCAGGGACAGAGCTCATCAAAGCCTGACTCCATCAGATGGGGTTGGGTTGGAAGGGGCCTCTGAGATCACCCAGTGCCAGCCCCCTGCCCTGGGCAGGGACAGAGGTCATCAAAGCCTGACTCCATCAGATGGGGTTGGGTTGGAAGGGGCCTCCAAGATCCCTTCCCAGCCCCCTGCCCATCAAAGCCTGACTCCATCAGATGGGGTTGGGTTGGAAGGGACCTCCGAGATCCTTCCCTTCCCAGCCCCCTGCCCTGGGCAAGGATAGAGCTCATCAGAAGGGTTTGGGTTGGAAGGGGCCTCCAAGATCACCCAGTGCCAGCCCCCACCCATGGGCAGGGGCAGAGCTCATCAGAAGGGGTTGGGTTGGAAGGGGCCTCCAAGATCACCCAGTGCCAGCCCCCACCCATGGGCAGGGACAGAGCTCATCAGAAGGGGTTGGGTTGGAAGGGGCCTCCAAGATCACCCAGTGCCAGCCCCCTGCCCTGGGCAGGGACAGAGCTCATCAAAGCCTGACTCCATCAGATGGGGTTGGGTTGGAAGGGGCCTCCAAGATCCTTCCCTTCCCAACCCCCTGCCATGGGCAGGGACAGAGCTCATCAAAGAGTTCATCAAAGCCTGACTTCAGCAGAAGGGTTTAGGATGGAAGGGGCCTCCAGGATCACCTAGTGCCAGCCCCCTGAGTCACTGCACAGCTCCAGCTGCCACCAAGCCCCACCAGCCCCACAGGCACTGCTGGCAGAGGCAGATCCTGCTCAGCCCAAACAGGAGCCTGCAACACCCCCAGGGCTCTGCTGGCCTCAGGCCTGAAAGCATCACTGAGCAGAACCAGCTGGGAAGCCTTCATGGAATGGCTTGGAAGGGACCTTAAAGATCAGCCAGCTCCAGCCCCCTGCCATGCCCAGGGACCCCTCCCCCCAGCCCAGCCTGCTCAAGGTCTCATCCAGCCTGGGCCTCAGCACCTCCAGGCAGGGGGCAGCCACAGCCTCCCTGGGCAGCCTGTGCCAGGCTCTCCCCAGCCTCCCTGCCAACCATTCCTTCCTCCTCTCCACTCTCCCTCTGCCCTCTGCCAGCTCCAAGCCATTCTCCCTGTTCCTGGCACTCCCAGCCCTTGACCAGAGTCCCTCCCCAGCTCTCCTGCAGCCCTGCAGCTCCTGCAAGGTTGCTCTGAGCTCTGCCTGCAGCCTTCTCTCCTGCAGGCTGCACAGCCCCAAGCCTCCCAGCCTGGCCCCACAGGGGAGGCTCTGCAGCCCTCTGAGCATCTCTGTGGCCTCCTCTGGCCCTTTGTGGCCCTCCTGTGGGGCCAGGCCGAGGGAGTTGGGGTTGTTGAACCTGGAGAAGAGAAGGCTCCAGGGAGAGCCCTCCAGGACCTGAAGGATGCTGCAAGAAGGCTGCAGAGGAACTGTCCCTGCAGGGCCAGGCCCAGGGGCAGTGGTTTGAAGTGAGAGCAGAGCAGGCTGAGTTTGGATGTGAGCAACAAGTTGTGCCCCATGTGTTTCCATCCTCCCAGCCTCAACCTCCCCAAGGAGGGGCAGGCGTAGGCTGGAGGTTAGAGCAGATGCAGCCCCTGCTTGTCTTGCTCAGCTGCCCCAGCAGAAAGGGCAGCAGCCCTGCTTGGAAGGAGCTGACAGGCTGAGGTGAAGAGCTTCCCACTGCTGCCCTCCCCCTAGACCTGAGCAGATTTCCTCCCCTCCCCTCCCCGGGCGACAGACAGAGCTCCCTGCAGAGTGTGTCCAGCCGGCCAAGCAAGCTGCTTCGATGCTTGGGGGGGGAGGGGAGGCAGGGGCTGGGGGTGGGGGGTGGGGGGGTTTAATTTGCCCTGCTCTCAATGCAGCCCCCTTCAGCTGCTTTTTCTCCCCCTGCTGCTGCAGTGACCTGTGCATGGAGTGTGCCTTGCAGCTGGAGACCTGCCCTTTGTGTCGCCAGGAGATCCAGACCCGCGTCAGACAGATCTCCCACATCTCATGACACAGGGGGAGGAGGAACACCGCAGGACTTTGCCTCCTTGGGGAGGGGGTTGGGTTGGGGTGTGGTGGTGTTTGTTTTTTTGCTTTCCTTTTCTTCTTGGTTTTGTTTTGAGGCAAACTCCAACCAGAAAGAGGGCGGCGGGGTGGTGGTGGTGGGGGGCAAACCCACCCCCAGCCTCTCTTGCCTCCCGTAGCCGCGGGCTGCCCCCTTCCGCGATGCCACCTCAGCCTGCCAGCCACGGGGCCCCAGCGAGGAGGAGCTGGTGCCAGAGGTTCAGCCTGTGCTGCCGGCTCTCGGTTCCTCCGAGCAAGCCTCCCCCCCAGCCCCGGGCGCGGGAGCGGCGTCTCTCTTCCTGCCCCTTCCCTCTCGCCCCCCAGCATCGCCCCCGCCGGGGCTGCGGCGGCTGCGGCGCAGCCAAGCGGCGGCTCCGGGGCAGCCACCCGCAGCTCCTGCTCTCCGGCCTCTCTGCTCGGCCCCTTGAACCGAACAAAGAGAAGGGCTGATGGAAGATCTTCCCCCGCTCGCTGGAAGCCTCCCGCGGGGTGGCAGCCGCTCCGGAGCCAGCCCGAGGAGGGCGGCGCGGAGCCGGCTCCCAGCTCCCTTGCCCCCGGGGGCAGGGGGTGGGGAGGGATCCCGAAGCCCCTTCTGGGCCGGGTTGGTTTTTTCTTTTCCATTAAGGATGCTTTTTAAACTTCAGAAGCCCCCCCTCCCCCATCTTTGGGGGGGGGTTGGAGTGGGTTTGGAGGGGTTGGGGTGGGTTTTTTTTTTGGGGGGGGGGGGGGATGGGGGTGGCGTGGATCTCGTTTCCAGGAGGGAATTCCTCACAACTTCAATCCTTAAGGGCAAGGCCTGGAATTGATTTGATAATTCTGGGGCCTTGGCTGGTTTGTTTTCAAGTCTCATCAAAGCTCTTTTGTTGTTTTTTTAACCAGGTTTGGGGGTTTGGTTGTGGTTGTGTGTTTTATTTTGGGGGGGGGGTTGGAGGGGGAGAGAGTTCTGTTCACTTGAAGCAATTTGGGTTCAGCCTCCTCCTGCTGTGACTCCTTCCCCACCTTGCTTGCCCCTGCTCTGACTCCTTCCCCACCTTGCTTGCCTCCTGCTCTGCTCCTTCCCCACCTTGCTTGCCCCCTGCTCTCCTCCTTCCCCACCTTGCTTGCCCCCTGCCCTCCTCCTTCCCCACCTTGCTTGCCCCCTGCCCTCCTCCTTCCCCACCTTGCCTGCCCCCTGCCCTCCTCCTTCCCCACCTTGCTTGCCCCCTGCCCTCCTCCTTCCCCACCTTGCTTGCCCCCTGCTCTCCTCCTTCCCCACCTTGCTTGCCCCCTGCTCTCCTCCTTCCCCACCTTGCCTGCCCCCTGCCCTCCTCCTTCCCCACCTTGCTTGCCCCCTGCCCTCCTCCTTCCCCACCTTGCTTGCCCCCTGCTCTCCTCCTTCCCCACCTTGCTTGCCCCCTGCTCTCCTCCTTCCCCACCTTGCTTGCCCCCTGCTCTCCTCCTTCCCCACCTTGCTTGCCCCCTGCTCTCCTCCTTCCCCACCTTGCTTGCCCCCTGCTCTCCTCCTTCCCCACCTTGCTTGCCCCCTGCCCTCCTCCTTCCCCACCTTGCTTGCCCCTGCTGTGACTCCTTCCCCACCTTGCTTGCCCCTGCTGTGACTCCTTCCCCACCTTGCTTGCCCCCTGCCCTCCTCCTTCCCCACCTTGCTTGCCCCCTGCCCTGCTCCTTCCCCACCTTGCTTGCCCCCTGCTCTCCTCCTTCCCCACCTTGCTTGCCCCCTGCTCTCCTCCTTCCCCACCTTGCTTGCCCCCTGCTCTCCTCCTTCCCCACCTTGCTTGCCCCCTGCTCTCCTCCTTCCCCACCTTGCTTGCCCCCTGCTCTCCTCCTTCCCCACCTTGCTTGCCCCCTGCCCTCCTCCTTCCCCACCTTGCTTGCCCCTGCTGTGACTCCTTCCCCACCTTGCTTGCCCCCTGCCCTCCTCCTTCCCCACCTTGCTTGCCCCCTGCTCTCCTCCTTCCCCACCTTGCTTGCCCCCTGCCCTGCTCCTTCCCCACCTTGCTTGCCCCCTGCCCTCCTCCTTCCCCACCTTGCTTGCCCCTGCCCTCCTCCTTCCCCACCTTGCTTGCCCCCTGCCCTCCTCCTTCCCCACCTTGCTTGCCCCCTGCCCTGCTCCTTCCCCACCTTGCTTGCCCCCTGCTCTCCTCCTTCCCCACCTTGCTTGCCCCCTGCCCTGCTCCTTCCCCACCTTGCTTGCCCCCTGCCCTGCTCCTTCCCCACCTTGCTTGCCCCCTGCCCTGCTCCTTCACCTCCTTGCTTGCCCCCCTTGCTCTCAGCAGGTTTGGGGCCACACTGGATGGTGGGGGTGGGAGGTTTGTTGGGGGTTGGTTTTTTTCCCAGGGTAGGGACCTCTGGCCCAGTGGAAGTGCAGCTCCTGGGATGGTTTTGTCCTGCTGAGGATGCAGCTCTCAGCAGGCAGCCCCTGGGTTCCTGCCACAGCAGCCAAAGGAGCACAAAAAGCAGCAGTGGAGGTTTCTGCTGCTTTGGCACCAGCTTCCCAGCCTCTCTCGTCCAAGACCCTGCAGAGGTGGTGCTGGGTTGGAGAAACTAAGAGTAGGACAAAGGAAAAGCTTTGCGACCCCAAACCCTTCCCCTGCTTGGCAGCAGCCCCCAGGGCCAGGGCCAGCTCCCAGCTAGGCTCAGCTGCTCCAGGCCTCATCCAGCCTGGCAGGAGGCAGCCACAGCCTCCCTGGGCAGCCTGGGCCAGAGCCTCAGCTCCCTCCTGCTGAACAACTTCTGCCTCAGCTCCACTCTTGACCCTGCTCTGCCTCAGCTCCAAACCCTTCCCCCCTGGCCTGGCTCCAGATCCCCTCAGCAAAAGTCTCTCTGCAGCCTCCCTGCAGGATCCCTTCAGCTCCTGGCAGCAGCTCTGAGCTCCCCCTGGAGCCTTCTCCTCCCCAGGCTGCACAGCCCCAGCTCCCTCAGCCTGTGCTCCCAGCAGAGCTGCTCCAGCCCTGGCAGCATCTCTGTGGCCTCCCCTGGCCTCCCTCCACAGCTCTGTGGCCTCCTGCTGCTGGGGACAGCAGAGCTGGAGGCAGGGCTGGAGGGGAGGGCTGAGCAGAGCCCAGGGGCAGGATGCCCTCTGCTGCCCTCTGCCCACCCTGCTCTGGCTGCAGCCCAGCACACAGCTGCCTGGGGCCTGCAGGAGGCACTGCTGGCTCCTAGGGAGCAGCTCAGCAATCACTTCACCGAAGTCTCTTCCTCCAGAGCTGCTCCCAAGGCAAACAGAGGCTGTGGTAGGGAACTCTCAAGCTCCAATGGATGCTTTCAAAACCATTTGTTATCCTTCTGGTGCTATGAACAGAGCAGAGCTGAGGCTGCTGCTTCCTGCTGAGCACTATTTGCTTCCTCCCAACCTAAAGAGAAGCTGTGAGAGGGTTCCAGATGGACTCCTTTCACCTTCTGCCTTTGCTAACTCAAGGGTACTGAGTTTCCCAGGCTCAGAGGCTCCCAGGCCCAGCTAGGTGGGTCGCTCCCCGCTGCCCTCAGCCCTCCCGGCCCTGCACCGTGAGGGGAAGCCTCGCTGCAGCCATGGAGACAGGGAGAGGGTTAAGGCGTCCCTGCCGCCAGGCTTCCCGCCCAGCCCGGCCGCGCTCTCCCATTGGGCCTTCGGGCGCGTGGGCGGGCTCTGCGCGGCCGCCTCCGCTCTCCGATTGGCTGCGAGGGGAGAGGGGGCGGAGGAAAGCGTTTCCAGGGCGGCGGGCAAGGCCGAGGCCTGGGGTGCCTCCAAATCAGGCCCAGCTAGGTGGGTAGCCCCCCGCTGCCCTCAGCCCTCCCGGCCCTGCTCCGTAAGGGGAAGCCTCGCTGCAGCCATGGCGACAGGGAGAGGGTTAACCTGTCCCAGCCACCAGGCTTCCCGCCCGGCCCGGCCGCGCTCCCCCATTGGGCCTTCGGGCGTGTGGGCGGGCTCCGCGCGGCCGTCTCTGCTCTCCGATTGGCTGCGAGGGGAGAGGGGGCGGGAGGAAGCGTTCCCAGGGCGGCGGGCAGGGCCGAGGCCTGGGGTGCCTCCAAATCAGGCCCAGCTAGGTGGGTAGCCCCCCGCTGCCCACAGCCCTCCCGGCCCTGCTCCGTGAGAGGAGGCCTCGCTGCAGCCATGGCGACAGGGAGAGGGTTAACCTGTCCCAGCCGCCAGGCTTCCCGCCCGGCCCGGCCGCGCTCCCCCATTGGGCCTTCGGGCGTGTGGGCGGGCTCCGCGCGGCCGCCTCCGCTCTCCGATTGGCTGCGAGGGGGCGGGAGGAAAGCGTTTCCAAGGCGCCGGGAAGGGCCGATGCCTGGGGTGCCCCCAAATCAGGCCCAGCTAGGTGGGTAGCCCCCCGCTGCACTCAGCCCTTCCGGCCCCGCTCCGTGAGAGGAGGCCTAGCTGCAGCCATGGCGCCGGGGCGAGGGTTAAGGCGTCCCAGCCGCCAGGCTTCCCGCCCAGCCTGGCCGCGCTCTCCCATTGGGCCTTCGGGCGTGTGGGCGGGCTCCGCGCGGCCTTCTCTGCTCTCCGATTGGCTGCGAGGGGAGAGGGGGCGGAGGAAAGCGTTCCCAGGGCGGCGGGGAAGGCGGCGCGGGCAGGGCCGAGGCCTGGGCCCAGCTCCGGGCCCGGCGGGAGGTGAGGCAAGCCCCAGGCTCCTGTTCCTCGGGAAGCGGGAGGTCTGCCGAGGGCGCGTCGCCCGCCGCCTCCCGGAGCGGGGCAGGGAGGGCCCGCTTGTCTGCGTGGCGTTGAGGAGGGGCTGGTGAGGGTCCCGCAGGAGCCGGGGCTGAGCGCGGGGAGGCTGCGCCTCTGCCGCCGGCTGATGCCTTGGAGCTCGCTCCCACCCCCGGCCGGGTGGAACCCAGGAAGGGTGGTGGCAGCAGGGTGTCCCTTAAGGCAGCTGGCCTGCCTCAGCGGCCCCGGGGCGCTGCGGGCCCTGTCCTGGCTGCAGCTGCTCACCGCCGCGGCCTGGGGGCCTGGGCCGCACACAGCCCAGCAGGGCCGCAGGGGAGGGCCAAAGCCCGGCCTGAGAGCTCGCCAGCACGTAGTGGACCCGGCTGGCATCTTCAGCGTTGCCTTGTGGCGTGGTAGGGTTGTCAGGCATAGATGCTTCAGGAGGAAAGATGTGAAGGGTCACCTGAAACCCCTTCACAGAGGCTGGCTGCAGGGGATGGGAGTGCTGAGGCTGCCCTCTGAGGAGGTAAAGCCCCTAGAGAGTTTGGGTCATTGCAGGAAAGAAGCAGCAGTAACTTTGGGAGAGCATGGTACTGAAATGGAACAAGGAGTCCCTCCTGATCTGTGGTTGCAGCCAGCTGGGGGTTGGGCTCTTCTCTCAGGCAAGCAGCACCAGAACAAGAGGACACAGTCTCAAGCTGTGCCAGGGGAGGTTTAGGCTGGAGGTGAGGAGAGCTTGGCCCTTGGGATGTGCTGCCCAGGGGGGTGGTGGAGTCCCCATCCCTGGGGGTGCTCAGTAAGAGCCTAGCTGAGGAACTCAGGGCCATGGTTGGGTTGGTTGGGTGGTGCTGGCTGCTAGGTTGGACTGGATGAGCTCTGAGGACATTTCCAGCCTGGCTGATTCTGTGTTCTGTAAGTGCAGGGCAGTTTAACAGCTGAATTTGCATGAGTGCTAAGTGCCATGGTTAGGTTGGAGAGGAGGAACAATTCCTTTGGTGCCAGCCTGGCAGAGGCTGCCCAGGGAGGTGGTGGAGTCCCCATGGCTGGAGGGGTTGCACTTCTGGGCTCCCCACTGCCAGCAGGAGCCTGAGGGGCTGGAGCAGGGCCAGGGAAGGGCAAGCAAGGTGGGGAAGGGGCTGGGGAAGAGGGCTGGGGAGGAGCAGCTGAGGGCCCTGGGGGGGTTTGGTGTGGAGCAGAGGAGGCTGAGGGAGACCTCCTTGCTCTCTGCAGCTCCCTGGGAGGAGGCTGCAGCCAGCTGGGGCTTGGGCTCTGCTCCCCAGGCTCAGGGCACAGAAGGAGAGGACCTGGCCTGGAGCTGTGCCAGGGGAGGCTGAGGTTGGAGAGGAGGAACAATTCCTTTGGTGCCAGAGAGGGGTCAGGGCCTGGCAGAGGCTGCCCAGGGAGGTGGTGGAGTCCCCATGGCTGGAGGGGCTGCAGAGCCCTGTGGCCATGGCCCTGGGGGCCAGGGGCTGGTGGCCGGGGGGGGTTGGGCTGGAGGTTGGCCTGGCTGACCTCAGAGGCCTTTTCCATCATCAATGATTGTCTGGTTCTGTGTTCCTTAGCATTTCCTCCAGCGAGAAGTAAGCCCTGAGAGCAGCAGGACAGCAGTCTGCCTCCCCTCCAGCACTGATGCAGTGACCATGGCAGCCTCTGAGGAAGAGAACTTGGTGGTAGCCACGTGAGTATGGCACCTCCTCTGCCAGGCTTGCTGGGAGCTGCCTCCTTTAAACACCTCAAGGGGCATGTGAGCATCCCAGTGGCTTCAAACCATGCTGCAGGAGGCAGGTTCTGCCTCTCAGGAGCTGAAGAGCTCCAGGGAGGAGTAAGATGAGGGTTAAGGTGAAGTCCAGCCACACACAGCCAGAGTGAGGGCAGCACCAGGCAGCTCTGGCTGAGGGGGCAGAACAAAGGCCTGGGAGGAGGCTGGGGAGGGGTTGGCTTTGTTTTCACTTCAGGGTTTCTCCTTTTCAAGAGCATTTCTGGTCTCCCATCCTGGAGCTGAAGGAGAGACTGGGCCTGGATGGCAAGGCCCAAAGAGTGGTGGGGCTTGGAGTGGACTCCAGGTGGCAGCTGGGCACCAGTGGTGTTCCCCAGGGCTCAGTGCTGGGGGCAGCTCCCCTTGATACCCTGAGCAAGGACTTGGCTGAGGGGATCAGGGCACCTTCAGGCTCTCTGCAGAGCACACCAAGCTGGCTGGCAGTGGTGATCTGCTGGAGGGGTGGGAGGCTCTGCAGAGGGCCCTGGCCAGGCTGGATGCAAGGCTGAGGCCAAGGGGATGAGGTTCAACAAGGCCAAGGGCTGGGTCCTGCTCTTGGCTCACAGCCACCCCAGGAGCACTCCAGGCTGGAGCCTGACTGGCAGAGAAGGAGCTGGGGGTGCTGGGGGGCAGCAGCTGCAGGGCAGCCCAGGGGGTGCCTAGGGGGGCCTGGAGCAGCACTGGGGTGGGCAGCAGGAGCAGGGCAGGGATGGTGCCCCCGGAGTGGGCACTGGGGAGGCCACAGCTTGAGCCCTGGGCTCAGCTCTGGGCTCCTCACTGCCAGCAGGAGCCTGAGGGGCTGGAGCAGGGCCAGGGAAGGGCAAGCAAGGTGGGGAAGGGGCTGGGGAGGAGGGCTGGGGAGGAGCAGCTGAGGGCCCTGGGGGGGTTTGGTGTGGAGCAGAGGAGGCTGAGGGAGACCTCCTTGCTCTCTGCAGCTCCCTGAGAGGAGGCTGCAGCCAGCTGGGGCTTGGGCTCTGCTCCCCAGGCTCAGGGCACAGAAGGAGAGGACCTGGCCTGGAGTTGTGCCAGGGGAGGCTGAGGTTGGAGAGGAGGAACAATTCCTTTGGTGGCAGAGGGGTCAGGGCCTGGCAGAGGCTGCCCAGGGAGGTGGTGGAGTCCCCATGGCTGGAGGGGCTGCAGAGCCCTGTGGCCATGGCACTGTGGGCCAGGGGCTGGTGGCCTGGGGGAGGGTTGGGTTGGTGCTGGGCTGGATGCTCCTGGAGGCCTTTCCCACCCCAAACCTCAGAGCTCAGCCAGCTCCAGCCCCCTGCCATGCCCAGGGACCCCTCCCCCCAGCCCAGGCTGCTCAAGGCCTCATCTAGCCTGGGCCTCAGCACCTCCAGGCAGGGGGCAGCCACAGCCTCCCTGGGCAGCCTGTGCCAGGCTCTCCCCAGCCTCCCTGCCAACCATTCCTTCCTCCTCTCCACTCTCCCTCTGCCCTCTGCCAGCTCCAAGCCATTCTCCCTGCTCCTGGCACTCCCAGCCCTTGCCCAGAGTCCTTCCCCAGCTCCCCTGCAGCCCTTCAGCCCCTGGCAGGCTGCTCTGGGTGTCAGATGCTGGCTGGCAGGCAGGAGCCCAATCACCCAGGGGTGCTCCAGCAGCACCTCTGATCTGTTCAGCCTTGGGAGGGCAGCAGACCCCAGGCAAGGGCCTGGCAAAGCTGCTCTGGCAGCAGAGGGCACAGCAGCAGCAGCACAGCCCCTGAGCATCCCACTGAGGCCTCCAGGCCCCAGGGGCTTCCACTGCCCTGCAAGGACAGGAGGCTGGCTGGGGGCAGCTGCCTCTCCTTGGCCCCCTCCAAAGAAGAGCTGCCCTGAGCTTCAGCTCTCAGCCTCCCAGCACAGGCCAAGGGGCAGCAATTCCTCCAGGCTCTGCTTTGAGCCTGCCAGGCAAAGCATGGGATGGGCACTGCTTCAGGACTGCAGCCACAGCAGGGGGCTGGGAAAGGGCCTCCAGGAGCAACCAGGCCAGCACCAACCCAACCCCCCCCTGGCCACCAGCCCCTGGCCCCCAGGGCCATGGCCACAGGGCTCTGCAGCCCCTCCAGCCATGGGGACTCCACCACCTCCCTGGGCAGCCTCTGCCAGGCCCTGACCTCTCTCCCACCTCATCTCTTTTCTCCTCTCCAACCTCAGCCTCCCCTGGCACAGCTCCAGGCCAGGTCCTCTCCTTCTGTGCCCTGAGCCTGGGGAGCAGAGCCCAAGCCCCAGCTGGCTGCAGCCTCCTCCCAGGGAGCTGCAGAGAGCAAGGAGGTCTCCCTCAGCCTCCTCTGCTCCTCCCCAAACACACAGAAGGGTTTGGCTTGGCAAAGGCCTCCAGGGGCATCCAGGCTGCTCACAGCCACCTCCAGCCTGGCCTTCCAAAGCTGCAGGCCTGAGGCTCCTCAGTGCCTGGATTGCTTTGCAGGCTGAAGGAGCAGCAGCAGGCCCCAGGGCAGGTTGGAGGTTGCCCTGCTGCAGAGCAGCCCCCAGGGAGAAGGAGCTGGGAGTGCTGCTGGGCAGCAAGGGCTGCAGGGCACAGCAATGAGCCCTGGGGGCCAGGAAGGCCAAGGGGAGCCTGGGGGGCACTCAGCAGAGTGTGGCCAGCAGGGCTGGGGAGGTTCTGCTGCCCCTCTGCTCTGCCCTGGGGGAGACCTCACCTGGGATGCTGTGTCCACTCCTGGGCTCCCCAGTCCCAGAGAGGCAGAGACCTGCTGGGGAGAGGCCAGGGGAGAGCCAGGAGGATGATCTGGGGACTTGAGAGCCCTGGGGGGGTGTGCAGGGTGCAGAGGAGGAGGCTGAGAGGGATCTGAGCAATGTCTCTCAGGAGCTGAGGGCTGGGGGGCAGGCTGGAGGGGGCCAAGCTCCTTTGGGTGCTGCACAGCAGTGAGCCAAGGAAGAGTGGTTTCAAGCCTGGACAGAGAAGGTTGCAGCTCAGCCTGAGGAGAAACCTTCCAGGGAGAGTCCCAGAGCCCTGGAGCAGGCTGCCCAGGGGGGGGCTGTGGAGTCTCCTGCTGTGGAGCCTTTTAAATCCACCCCCCCCTGGCTGCCTTCCTGGGCAGCCTGCCCTGGGTGGTGCTGCTCTGGCCAGGGGGGGAGGTTGGAGTGGTTGAGCTCTGGAGCTCCCTTCCCAGCTGGGCAGCTCTGCACTTCTGCTGTCCCTGCTGGGGGCCTCTGCTGGGGCTGGCCCAGGTGGTGATGCTTCCCTTTCTGCCTTGCCTTGGCAGCTCTCCCCCTTCTGAGGCAGAGTTTGATGCAGTTGTTGGCTACCTGGAGGCTATCATCATGGGTAAGCTCTGCAGGGGCTTCTGAGCCCTCAAGGTGGGGGGCTGGGGAGGAGTGCAGGCTGCAGAGCCCCAGAGCCTGCTTCCTGGCAGCCCCCAGGGCTGCTGAGTGCTGCAGGCACAGCAGAGGGCTGCTGAGGCTCCACAGCTCTCTGCCCCCACTTAACCCAGCAGCAGGAGAGGCTTGGGAGGCCTCCCAGGGAGCTGTCTGGGGCTGTTCCAGCCTCTCCTGCAGCTCCCTTCAAGGGGTTGAGGGGCTTGAGGGCAGCCTCAGCTTGCAGAGGACTCCAAACTCTTGCAGCTGACTCTGCTGGAGGGCTCTGCAGGGCCCTCTGGCCAGGCTGAAGCCTGGGGGCTGCTCCCTCAGGTTCAGCTTGCAGGTGACACCAAGCTGGGTGGCAGGGTTGGGGGTAGGAAGCCTCTGCAGAGGGACCTGACCAGGCTGGACCCATGGCTGAGGGCAGCTGTGTGAGGTTCAACCAGGCCAAGGGCTGGGTCCTGCTCTTGGCTCCCAGCCACCCCAGGGAGGCTCCAGGCTGGGGGCAGAGAGGCTGCAAAGTGCCCAGCAGAGAAGGAGCTGGGGGTGCTGGGGGGCAGCAGCTGCAGGGCAGCCCAGGGGGTGGCCAGGGGGGGCAGGAAGGCCACCAGCAGCCTGGCCTGGAGCAGCACTGGGGTGGGCAGCAGGAGCAGGGCAGGGATGGTGCCCCTGGAGTGGGCACTGGGGAGGCCACAGCTTGAGCCCTGGGCTCAGCTCTGGGCTCCTCACTGCCAGCAGGAGCCTGAGGGGCTGGAGCAGGGCCAGGGAAGGGCAAGCAAGGTGGGGAAGGGGCTGGGGAAGAGGGCTGGGGAGGAGCAGCTGAGGGCCCTGGGGGGGTTTGGTGTGGAGCAGAGGAGGCTGAGGGAGACTTCCTTGCTCTCTGCAGCTCCCTGGGGGGAGGCTGCAGCCAGCTGGGGCTTGGGCTCTGCTCCCCAGGCTCAGGGCACAGAAGGAGAGGACCTGGCCTGGGGTTGTGCCAGGGGAGGCTGAGGTTGGAGAGGAGGAACAACTCCTTTGGTGCCAGAGGGGTCAGGGCCTGGCAGAGGCTGCCCAGGGAGGTGGTGGAGTCCCCATGGCTGGAGGGGCTGCAGAGCCCTGTGGCCATGGCCCTGGGGGCAGGGTTTAAGGTTGGACTCAGTGGTTGCAGAGCTTCTGCCCAGCCCTAATGATTCCATGACTCTGTCAGGGCTCCCTCAGCCTCCTCTGCTCCACACCAACCCCTCCCAGGGCCCTCAGCTGCTCCTCCCCAGCCCCTTCCCCACCTTCCTTGCCCTGCTTCAGCTCCTCAGGCTCCTGCTGGCAGTGAGGGTCCCCAGCCTGGACTCAGCCTTGCTGCTGTGGCCTCAGCAGTGCCTGGCCCTGAGGGACAATCATTTCCCTGGTCCTGCTGCTTCCACTCTTCTCCCCCCAGGCCAGGAGGCCCTCAGCCATTGGGCCCCCAGGGCACCTGCTGCCAGCTGGGGATCAGCAGCCCCTGGCAGGTTCCCAAGCTGCCAGCACAGGCCCCCTGCTCCCTGAGCCTCAGGCCCCCTCTTTGAGCACCTCCTTCCCAGGGGGGCTGTGCTTTTCCTCACAGCCTTGGGGGCTGTAGCTGAGCCTGGAGCAGCTCTCCCAGAGCTGATTCTCTTCTGGGGAGGGTGGTGTTTGGGAAGCTCAGGCTGCTGAAGGCTCACCCCTGGGGGCAAGGAAGCTGAGCACCTCTCCCCCAGCCTTCCTCCTGGCTCCTTCCCACAGTCAGGCTGCTGAAGGCTCACCCCTGGGAGCAAGGAAGCTGAGCACCTCTCCCCCAGCCTTCCTCCTGCCTCCCTCTCACAGTCAGGCTGCTGAAGGCTCACCCCTGGGGCAAGGAAGCTGAGCACCTCTCCCCCAGCCTTCCTCCTGCCTCCCTCTCACAGTCAGGCTGCTGAAGGCTCACCCCTGGAGCAAGGAGGCTGAGCACCTCTCCCCCAGCCTTCATCCAGGCTCCCTCCCACAGTCAGGCTGCTGAAGGCTCACCCCTGGGGGCAAGGAAGCTGAGCACCTCTCCCCCAACCTCTTTGTGTTCAGTGCTGAGCTGCCAGCTTCATCCTGGTCCTCTCCCAACCTTCATCCAGCTTCATCCTGGTCCTCTCCCAACCTTCATCCAGCTTCATCCTGGTCCTCTCCCACAGTCAGGCTGCTGAAGGCTCACCCCTGGGGGCAAGGAAGCTGAGCACCTCTCCCCCAGCCTTCCTCCTGGCTCCCTCTCACAGTCAGGCTGCTGAAGGCTCACCCCTGGGGCAAGGAGGCTGAGCACCTCTCCCCCAGCCTTCATCCAGGCTCCCTCTCACAGTCAGGCTGCTGAAGGCTCACCCCTGGGATCAAGGAAGCTGAGCACCTCTCCCCCAGCCTTCCTCCTGGCTCCCTCCCTCCCACAGCTGCACCAAAGGGTCCTCAGCCAGCTGCAAGTGGAGCTGGGAGCTGCCCCCTGAGGGCTGCTTTGGGCTCTTTCCCTTCACTTTCCACCTCAGGGAGGGGGAGAGCAGCCTCCCAGTGCTGCCTCAGCACAGCTGCAGTGGGGCTGTGCCAGCTCTGCCCCTGGGCTGCCAGCAGGGCAGCAGAGGGGGGCTGCTGCCTGGGGGGGGGGCTTTGTGTGGGGCAGCAAACTCTGCCTTGGGGCTGCTGCCCTTTCTGTTGTGGCCCAGATGAGGACTTCCAGATGCTGCAGAGGAGCTTCCTGGAGAAGCACTACCAGGAGTTTGATGACTCAGAGGAGAACAAGCTCATCTACACAGCCATCTTCAATGACTATGTAAGAGCCTGGGCCCTCCTCTGGGGCTTGGGCTGGGGGTGAGAGCCTGCCCCTGGCTTTGGCTTCTCTCTGTGGCTGAGGGCTGGGCTCAGCTCCTGGGTTCCCCTCCCCCCAGCTGAAAGCACTGAGTGGATGTGGAGCAGAGATTCCCTACCTGCTGCCTTCTCCTGCAACCCCAAAGTAACCCCAACCCCCTCCTGCAGCTCCTCTCAGCTGCCCCAGGACCTGAGCTGTGCCCTGGGAGCAGAGCAGCCTCCTGCAGCTCCTCTGTGCTGCCCCAGGACCTGAGCTGTGCCCTGGGAGCAGAGCAGCCTCCTGCAGCTCCTCTCAGCTGCCCCAGGACCTGAGCTGTGCCCTGGGAGCAGAGCAGCCTCCTGCAGCTCCTCTGAGCTGCCTCAGGACCTGAGCTGTGCCCTGGGAGCAGAGCAGCCTCCTGCAGCTCCTCTGTGCTGCCCCAGGACCTGAGCTGTGCCCTGGGAGCAGAGCAGCCTCCTGCAGCTCCTCTGTGCTGCCCCAGGACCTGAGCTGTGCCCTGGGAGCAGAGCAGCCTCCTGCAGCTCCTCTGGGGCTGGGTTGGGTTTGCACCCAGGGGGGGCTGGGTTTGGTTTGCTCCCTGGTGGGGGCTGGGCTTGGTTTGCTCCCTAGGGGGGCTGGGTTTGTCCCTAGGGGGGGGCTGGGTTTGTCCCCCAAGGGCTGGGTTTGCCCCTGGGGGGGGCTGGGTTAGTCCCCCAGGGGCTGGGTTTGTCCCTAGGGGGGGGCTGGGTTAGTCCCCCAAGGGCTGGGTTTGTCCCTTGGGGGGGGGCTGGGTTTGTCCCTAGGGGGGGCTGGGTCTGCCTCTAGGGGGGGGCTGGGTTAGTCCCCCAAGGGCTGGGTTTGCCCCTAGGGGGGGCTGGGTTTGCCCCTAGGGGGGGCTGGGTTTGTCCCCCAAGGGCTGGGTTTGCCCCTAGGGGGGGCTGGGTTTGTCCCTAGGTGGGGCTGGGTTAGTCCCTAGGTGGGGGCTGGGTTTGTCCCCCAGGGGCTGGGTTTGCCCCTAGGGGGGGGCTGGGTTTGTCCCCCAAGGGCTGGGTTTGCCCCTAGGGGGGGGCTGGGTTTGTCCCCCAAGGGCTGGGTTTGCCCCTGGGGGGGGCTGGGTTAGTCCCCCAGGGGCTGGGTTAGTCCCCCAGGGGCTGGGTTTGCCCCTGGGGGGGGCTGGGTTAGTCCCCCAAGGGCTGGGTTTGTCCCTGGGGGGGGGCTGGGTTTGTCCCTGGGGGGGGGCTGGGTTTGTCCTTAGGTGGGGGCTGGGTTAGTCCCCCAGGGGCTGGGTTTGTCCCCCAGGGGCTGGGTTAGTCCCCCAGGGGCTGGGTTAGTCCCCCAAGGGCTGGGTTTGTCCCTGGGGGGGGGCTGGGTTTGTCCTTAGGTGGGGGCTGGGTTAGTCCCCCAGGGGCTGGGTTTGTCCCCCAGGGGCTGGGTTTGTCCCCCAAGGGCTGGGTTGGTCCCCCAGGGGCTGGGTTTGCCCCTGGGGGGGGCTGGGTTAGTCCCCCAGGGGCTGGGTTGGTCCCCCAGGGGCTGGGTTTGCTGCCTGGGTGCTTGCTTTGCTCTTTCAGATCTCTCTGGTGGAGAAGTACATCGAGGGGAAGCTGCTGGCCTGGCTCCCTGGCTTCAGCATGGCTGCCTTCACCATGGCCTTGCAGTGAGTCCCTGCTCTGCTCCTGCCCCAGGCCTGCCCCCTGCAAGCCTCCTCCTGGGGCTGCCAGCCAGGCTTTGGCAGCTCTCCCTTTGCAAGGAGGTTTTGCTTTCAGGGGGGGGGAAGAGCCAAAGCTCTGCCTGCAGGCAGCTGAGTGACCTCCCCCCTCTGCCTCTCCCACAGCCAGACATCAGAGTCCCAGCATGGGAGGGCTTGGAAGGGACCTCTGGAGACCACCCAGGGCAGGGCACACAGGGACACAGCCGGGGGGGGGGCTTGAAAGCCTCCAGAGGAGGCTCCACAGCCTCTCTGGGCAGCCTGCTCCAGGCCTCCAGCAGCCTCACAACCAAAGCAGCTTCTGCTGATGTTGAGGTGGAACCTCCTGGGCTGCAGCTCCTCCCTCTTGGTCCCAGGGAGCCTGGCACCTGCAGCCTGGCACCTCCACCCTGCCCCCCAGCCCTCAGCTCTTGACAGACATTGCTCAGGTCCCTCTCAGCCTTCTCCCCTGCACACCCCCAGGGCTCTCAGCCTCTCTCCAGAGCTGTTCCAGGCCCTCACAGCTCCCTCTAGAGCTCTCTGCATGTCCTGAGCTCTCCACAGTAACAGGGACTGCTCTTCAAATGCTGCTGTTGCCCCTCTGCCCTGCCCTCCCTCTGCCCTCCCTCCCTCTGCCCTGCCCTCCCTTCCCTCTGCCCTGCCCTCCCTTCCCTCTGCCCTGCCCTCCCTCCCTCTGCCCTGCCCTCCCTTCCCTCTGCCCTGCCCTCCCTTCCCTCTGCCCTGCCCTCCCTCCCTCTGCCCTGCCCTCCTTCCTTCTGCCCTGCCCTCCCTCCCTCTGCCCTGCCCTCCTTCCCTCTGCCCTGCCCTCCCTCTGCCCTGCCCTCCTTCCCTCTGCCCTGCCCTCCCTCTGCCCTGCCCTCCCTTCCCTCTGCCCTGCCCTCCCTTCCCTCTGCCCTGCCCTCCCTTCCCTCTGCCCTGCCCTCCCTTCCCTCTGCCCTGCCCTCCCTCTGCCCTGCCCTCCCTCCCTCTGCCCTGCCCTCCCTCCCTCTGCCCTGCCCTCCCTCTGCCCTGCCCTCCCTCTGCCCTGCCCTCCTTCCCTCTGCCCTGCCCTCCCTCTGCCCTGCCCTGCCCTCCCTCTGCCCTGCCCTCCCTCCCTCTGCCCTGCCCTGCCCTCCCTCTGCCCTGCCCTCCCTCTGCCCTGCCCTCCTTCCCTCTGCCCTCCCTCCCTCTGCCCTGCCCTCCTTCCCTCTGCCCTCCCTCCCTCTGCCCTGCCCTCCCTCCCTCTGCCCTGCCCTCCCCTCCCTCTGCCCTGCCCTCCCCTCCCTCTGCCCTGCCCTCCCTCCCTCTGCCCTCCTTCCCTCTGCCCTGCCCTCCTTCCCTCTGCCCTGCCCTCCTTCCCTCTGCCTTCCTTCCCTCTGCCCTGCCCTCCTTCCCTCTGCCCTCCTTCCCTCTGCCCTGCCCTCCTTCCCTCTGCCCTCCTTCCCTCTGCCTTCCTTCCCTCTGCCCTGCCCTCCTTCCCTCTGCCCTCCTTCCCTCTGCCCTGCCCTCCTTCCCTCTGCCCTGCCCTCCTTCCCTCTGCCCTGCCCTCCTTCCCTCTGCCCTGCCCTCCTTCCCTCTGCCCTCCTTCCCTCTGCCCTCCTTCCCTCTGCCCTCCTTCCCTCTGCCCTCCTTCCCTCTGCCCTGCCCTCCCTCTGCCCTGCCCTCCCTCTGCCCTGCCCTCCCTCCCTCTGCCCTGCCCTCCTTCCCTCTGCCCTCCTTCCCTCTGCCCTGCCCTCCTTCCCTCTGCCCTGCCCTCCTTCCCTCTGCCCTGCCCTCCTTCCCTCTGCCCTGCCCTCCCTCCCTCTGCCCTGCCCTCCTTCCCTCTGCCCTCCTTCCCTCTGCCCTGCCCTCCTTCCCTCTGCCCTGCCCTCCTTCCCTCTGCCCTCCCTTCCCTCTGCCCTGCCCTCCTTCCCTCTGCCCTGCCCTCCTTCCCTCTGCCCTGCCCTCCTTCCCTCTGCCCTGCCCTTCCCTCCCCCTCCCCCCTCCCCCCTCTCCCCTCCCCCCCTGTCCCCATGCCAGCTGTCTCTGCCACCTCTCTGTTCTGCTGCTTGCCTCCCCCCTGCAGGCAGCACCAGGAGGAGATGGCAGGAGACATCTTTGACATGCTGCTCACCTTCACTGACTTCCTGGCTTTCAAGGAGATGTTCCTGGATTACAGAGCTGTGAGTTGGCTTCCCCTGCTCTGGCTTGGTTGGCACAGGGGCTCTGGGGGTGGTGAGGCTCTGCCTGGCACCAGCCTCACATTCAGAGAGCCATGGATGGGGTTGGGTTGGGAGGGAGCTCAGAGCTCAGCCAGCTGCAGCCCCCTGCCATGCCCAGGGACCCCTGCCCCCAGCCCAGCCTGCTCAAGGCCTCATCCAGCCTGGGCCTCAGCACCTCCAGGCAGGGGGCAGCCACAGCCTCCCTGGGCAGCCTGGGACAGGCTCTCCCCAGCCTCCCTGCCAACCATTCCTTCCTCCTCTCCACTCTCCCTCTGCCCTCTGCCAGCTCCAAGCCATTCTCCCTGCTCCTGGCACTCCCAGCCCTTGCCCACAGTCCCTCCCCAGCTCTCCTGCAGCCCTGCAGCTCCTGCAAGGTTGCTCTGAGCTCTGCCTGCAGCCTTCTCTCCTGCAGGCTGCACAGCCCCAAGCCTCCCAGCCTGGCCCCACAGGGGAGGCTCTGCAGCCTCTGAGCATCTCTGTGGCCTCCTCTGGAGCCTCTGCAGCAGCTCCAGGTCCTCCTTGTGCTGGGGGCCCCAGAGCTGGAGGCAGTGCTGCAGGGGGGCTCTGAGCAGAGCAGGGCAGAGGGGCAGAATCCCCTCCCTGTGCTGCTGCTCTCCCTGCTCTGGCTGCAGCTCAGCACTCAGCTGCCTCTGGGCTGCCAGGGCCCAGTGCTGGCTCCTGGGCACCTTGGCACCCCCTGGCACCCCCAGGGCCTTCTCCTGCAGGCTGCACAGCCCCAACCCTCCCAGCCTGGTCCCACAGGGGAGGTTCTGCAGCCTCTGAGCCTCTCTGTGGCCTCCTCTCATTTTGGATTGGCTGAGAGGGAAAAAAAAGTCATTAAACCCCAAAGAAAAATAACTAAAGCCCAAAGCAAGCTCTGAGACTCCCTGAGCAGCCCAGGGGGGAAAGGTCCTCTAGAAGCCATCTGCAAACCCTGTGCTGAAGCAGGGCTGCTCAGGAGCATGCTGTGCTGTGACAGTAGGTAGCAGCAGGGAGGGGATTCTGCCTCTCTGCTCCACTCTGCTGAGCCCACAGCTGCAGCTCTGTGTCCAGCTCTGCAGCCTCTGTGCCAGGCAGGCTCTGGAGGGGCTGGAAGGTGCCCAGAGCAGGGCCAGGAGGGTCACTGATCCCCCAGATCGTTGATGGAGACACAGAATGGACCTGGCCCCAGCACTGAGCCCTGGGGAGCACCTCTGGTGCCCAGCTGGGGTTACCTCCAGTCCTCCCCAGCCTTTGGGCCTGGCCAGTTGGTAACTCAGCCCCCAGGCAAGCAGTGCCTGCAGTGTCCTCTGTGAGCTTCACTCTGCTTCTGGCAAGCACTTCAGGAGTCAAGGCTTCCTTCTCCCCCCCCTTTCTCCCCCCCCTTTCTCCCCCCCCTTTCTCCCCCCCCCCTTTCTCCCCCCCCTTTCTCCCCCCCCTTTCTCCCCCCCCCTTTCTCCCCCCCCCTTTCTCCCCCCCCTTTCTCCCCCCCCTTTCTCCCCCCCCTTTCTCCCCCCCCCTTCTTCTTTCTCCTCCTTCCTCTCCTTTCTCCTTCCTCCTTCTTCTTTCTCCTTCCTCCTCCCTTCTCCTTTCTCCTTCCTCCTTCTCCTTCCTCTCCTCTCCTCCTCCCTTCTCCTTCCTCTCCTCTCCTCCTCCCTTCTCCTTCCTCCTCCCTTCTCCTTCCTCCTCCCTTCTCCTTCCTCCTCCCTTCTCCTTCCTCCTCCCTTCTCCTTCCTCCTCCCTTCTCCTTCCTCCTCCCTTCTCCTTCCTCCTCCCTTCTCCTTCCTCCTCCCTTCTCCTCCCTCCTCCCTTCTCCTCCCTCCTCCCTTCTCCTCCCTCCTCCCTTCTCCTCCCTCCTCCCTTCTCCTCCCTCCTCCCTTCTCCTCCCTCCTCCCTTCTCCTCCCTCCTCCCTTCTCCTCCCTCCTCCCTTCTCCTCCCTCCTCCCTTCTCCTCCCTCCTCCCTTCTCCTCCCTCCTCCCTTCTCCTCCCTCCTCCCTTCTCCTCCCTCCTCCCTTCTCCTCCCTCCTCCCTTCTCCTCCCTCCTCCCTTCTCCTCCCTCCTCCCTTCTCCTCCCTCCTCC
This sequence comes from Dryobates pubescens, assembly GCF_014839835.1. Lineage (NCBI taxonomy): Eukaryota > Metazoa > Chordata > Aves > Piciformes > Picidae > Dryobates > Dryobates pubescens. The sequence goes on from NC_071630.1 coordinate 2,445,432, forward strand.
CTTCTCCTCCCTCCTCCCTTCTCCTCCCTCCTCCCTTCTCCTCCCTCCTCCCTTCTCCTTCCTCCTCCCTTCTCCTTCCTCCTCCCTTCTCCTTCCTCCTCCCTTCTCCTTCCTCCTCCCTTCTCCTTCCTCCTCCCTTCTCCTTCCTCCTCCCTTCTCCTTCCTCCTCCCTTCTCCTTCCTCCTCCCTTCTCCTTCCTCCTCCCTTCTCCTTCCTCCTCCCTTCTCCTTCCTCCTCCCTTCTCCTTCCTCCTCCCTTCTCCTTCCTCCTCCCTTCTCCTTCCTCCTCCCTTCTCCTTCCTCCTCCCTTCTCCTTCCTCCTCCCTTCTCCTTCCTCCTCCCTTCTCCTTCCTCCTCCCTTCTCCTTCCTCCTCCCTTCTCCTTCCTCCTCCCTTCTCCTTCCTCCTCCCTTCTCCTTCCTCCTCCCTTCTCCTTCCTCCTCCCTTCTCCTTCCTCCTCCCTTCTCCTTCCTCCTCCCTTCTCCTTCCTCCTCCCTTCTCCTTCCTCCTCCCTTCTCCTTCCTCCTCCCTTCTCCTTCCTCCTCCCTTCTCCTTCCTCCTCCCTTCTCCTTCCTCCTCCCTTCTCCTTCCTCCTCCCTTCTCCTTCCTCCTCCCTTCTCCTTCCTCCTCCCTTCTCCTTCCTCCTCCCTTCTCCTTCCTCCTCCCTTCTCCTTCCTCCTCCCTTCTCCTTCCTCCTCCCTTCTCCTTCTTTCCTCTCCTCCCCTCTCCTCCCCTCTCCTCCCCTCTCCTCCCCTCTCCTCCCCTCTCCTCCCCTCTCCTCCCCTCTCCTCCCCTCTCCTCCCCTTGCAGGAAAAAGAAGGTCGAAGCCTGGACTTGAGCAGTGGCTTGGTGGTGACTTCATTAACCAAATCCTCAGTATCCTCCTCCTAGAAGAGTCTGTGCACTGCTTCCCCTCTCCAGCTGGGAGCCCTGCTGTGCTGTGGGCACCAGCCCCCTACAGCTGACTCAGCTCTTGGTTGCTCTATAAACCTGACTGCTCCTTGCTGTGCACACTTCTCTGGTTGCCTTTTGTTCACCCCCCAGGCCTCCCCCCCCTGCCTTCAGCAACCAGGAGAAGCCCAAAGCTGGCCTGGCTCTGCCCTGCTGCCTGCCTTTGCTGCAGTGCCACAGCTGCCTTGGCCCTGGGGAGAGGGGCTGGCCACAGAGGTCTTCAGGGGGTCCTCAGCTGCTCTGCTCTGTGCTGCTGGAGAGCTGGGTGCTGGCTGGCAGGCTCTGGGGTGCAGCCAGGAGTGCAGCACAAAACCACCCAGGCTGGAGCAGAGCCTCAGGAGCACCCAAGTCCAACCCAGGAGCCTGCTCTGCAAGGCTCAGCCCCAAGCACCACAGCCCCAAGCACCACAGCCAAACCACCCTGAAACACAGCCAGGCCTGGGGACTCCACCACCTCCCTGGGCAGCACTTTCCAGGCCCTGAGCACTCCTGCTGGGAACAACTCTGCCTCCTGCCCAGTCTGACCCTGCCCTGCTGCAGCCTGAGGCCATTGCCTCTCTTCTGGCACCAGGTCCCTCTGAGCAGAGCCCAGCAGCAGCCTCTCCACAGCCTCCTCTCAGGGAGCTGCAGGCAGCAGTGAGGTCTCCCCTCAGCCTCCTCTGTCTCTCCCTGACCATCCCCAGCTCCTTCAGGCTCTCTCCAGCAGATTTCTTCCCCAGGCCCTTCCCAGCTTCCCTGCCCTGCTCTGCCCTGGCTCCAGCACCTCCACAGCTCTCTTGGGCTGAGGTGCCCAGAGCTGGACCCTGAGGTGCCCAGAGCTGAGCCCCAGGGCACAATCCCCTCCCTGCTGCTCTGGACACAGCATTGCTGAGCCCAGCCAGGAAGCCTTTGGCTCTCTGGGCCCCCTGGGCACACTGCTGGCTGCTGTTCAGCTGCTTGGCCATGAGAGCCCCCAGGTCCCTTCCTGCCAGCAGCTCTCCAGCCACACTGCCCCAGGCCTGCAGCACTGCTTGGGGTTGTTGTGCCCCAGGTGCAGGCCCTGGCCCTTGGCCCTGGTGCAGCTCATCCCTTGGGCACTGCCCCATGGCTCCAAGCTGTCCCAGGCCCTCTGCAGAGCCTCCCTGCCCTGGTGCAGACCAACCCTCCCCAGACCTTGGTGTCCTCTGCCAGCTTGCTGCTGACACCCTCTGTGCTGGGGCAGGAGGCTGCTCTGCTCCCAGGGCACAGCTCAGGTCCTGGGGCAGCTGAGAGGAGCTGCAGGAGGCTGCTCTGCTCCCAGGGCACAGCTCAGGTCCTGGGGCAGCACAGAGGAGCTGCAGGAGGCTGCTCTGCTCCCAGGGCACAGCTCAGGTCCTGGGGCAGCTCAGAGGAGCTGCAGGAGGCTGCTCTGCTCCCAGGGCACAGCTCAGGTCCTGGGGCAGCACAGAGGAGCTGCAGGAGGCTGCTCTGCTCCCAGGGCACAGCTCAGGTCCTGGGGCAGCACAGAGGAGCTGCAGGAGGCTGCTCTGCTCCCAGGGCACAGCTCAGGTCCTGGGGCAGCACAGAGGAGCTGCAGGAGGCTGCTCTGCTCCCAGGGCACAGCTCAGGTCCTGGGGCAGCACAGAGGAGCTGCAGGAGGCTGCTCTGCTCCCAGGGCACAGCTCAGCTCCTGGGGCAGCACAGAGGAGCTGCAGGAGGCTGCTCTGCTCCCAGGGCACAGCTCAGGTCCTGAGGCAGCTGAGAGGAGCTGCAGGAGGCTGCTCTGCTCCCAGGGCACAGCTCAGGTCCTGGGGCAGCACAGAGGAGCTGCAGGAGGCTGCTCTGCTCCCAGGGCACAGCTCAGGTCCTGGGGCAGCTCAGAGGAGCTCCCTGGGGCTCTTGGAGCTGCAGAGCTCCTCCAGCCCTGGCCCCTGGGGCTTGGTGAAGCTGCCTTGGGTTTAAGCAGCCTGCCAGGGGCATGTTGGTGGCTGCTGTGCCCCAGGGAGCCAGGCAGGGCTGGAAGGGACCCCAAGGAGCAGCTGGGCCAAGCTCCCCAGGGGCTGGGGGAGCTGCAGTCAGCTGCCCTGCAGCCTGGCAAGCTGGGGCTGGGGAGGGCCCAGCCCAGGCAGCTCCACTGCTGGCCCTGGGAGCTGCTTCCAGTGCCTGGCTGTGCCCAGGGGGAAACATCTCCTGCTGGAGCCCCAGGGCACTCTGCCCAGCAGGAACTTGGCAGCAGCCCTGCTCTCCTCTTTTTATGAGCTCTTTCACCTCTTTTTTCCCCAGCTCCTGCACTCCCTTCACCTGTTTATGAGCTCCTGCCAGCCTCTCACCTCTGGTTATGAGCTCCTTCCACCTGTGGTTATGAGCTGCTGCCAGCCTCTCACCTCTGGTTATGAGCTGCTGCCAGCCTCTTCCACCTCTGGTTATGAGCTCCTTCCACCTCTGGTTATGAGCTCCTTCCACCTGTGGTTATGAGCTGCTGCCAGCCTCTTCCACCTCTGGTTATGAGCTCCTTCCACCTCTGGTCATGAGCTCCTTCCACCTCTGGTCATGAGCTCCTTCCACCTCTGGTTATGATCTCCTTCCACCTCTGGTCATGAGCTCCTTCCACCTCTGGTCATGAGCTCCTTCCACCTCTGGTCATGAGCTCCTTCCACCTCTGGTTATGAGCTGCTGCCAGCCCCTTTCACCTCTGGTCACGAGCTCCTTCCACCTCTGGTCATGAGCTCCTTCCACCTCTATGAGCTCCTTCCACCTCTGGTTATGAGCTCCTTCCACCTCTGGTCATGAGCTCCTTCCACCTCTGGTCACGAGCTCCTTCCACCTCTGGTCATGAGCTCCTTCCACCTCTATGAGCTCCTTCCACCTCTGGTTATGAGCTCCTTCCACCTCTGGTTATGAGCTCCTTCCACCTCTGGTTATGAGCTCCTTTCACCTCTCTTTATGAGCTCCTTCCACCTCCCTTTATGAGCTCCTTTCTCCTCTCTTCATGAGCTGCTGCCAGCCTCTCACCTCTTTCCTAGCTGCTGCCAGGAGGGTGTGGAGGGCAGAGCTGCTGTGCCTGCCTGGCCCTTGCTTCTGCCAACCCCCAGCCTGTGACCCTTCTCCTGGGGCCCTGCCCCTGGCTGCCTTCCCCAGGGCCCTTTGCAGGCTTGGGTTTGGCCTTTGAAGGCCACCCCTGGCCCCCAGGCAGAAAGGCCTTGGGGTTGGCAGGGCTGGGGGGGGGTCTTGATGCCCAGCTGCTCCCTTCTTTTCCTCCACACCCTCTTCACAGCTCCTGCAGCTTCAGCTGAGCCTCTGCCTCCATCCCCTGGCCCCTTGTGGTGCAGAGCCAAGGGGGGGGAGGAGGAACCCTCCTGGGGAGAGGCTCAGAGAGGGCTTCAGGGCTCTCCCTGAGCTGCTGGCACAAAGTCCTCCCTGCCCTTGGGGAGCTCTGGGGGCCAAGCAAACTCTCTTCCCTTTGGAAGGAAGTCCTCTGCACTGTGGCCCTGGCTGAGAGGGGGTTCAGAGGTGGTGCTGTGTGTGGTGCTGAGCCCTGGGGAGCAGCACAGCCAAGCCTGGGCTCCTCCCTCCTGCTCTTGCAGCCTGGGCTGCGGCCTCTGTGTGCTGCTTGCTTCCCTCTCTGGGGGTAGGTGAAGCACTGCAAGGGGGGGGATGGCCACAGCAAGTCCCTGGGGGCTGCCTTTGCTCCCCTCCCTTTGCTCCCCTCCCTTTGCTCCCCTTACTCCCTCCCTTTCCTCCCTCCCTCCCTCCCTTCCCTCCCTCCCTCCCTTCCTTCCCTCCCTTCCTTTCCTTCTCACCCTCCCTTCCCTTTCCTCCCCTTCCTCCCTCCCTTTCCTCCCCTCTCTCCCTCCCTTTCCTCCCTCCCTTTCCTCCCTCCCTTTCCTCCCCCCCTCTCCTCCCCTCCCTTCCCTTCCCCTCTCTCCCTCCCTTTCCTCCTCCCTTCCCTCTCCTCCCCTCCCTCTCCTCCCCTCCCTTCCCCTCCCTTCCCCTCCCTTCCCCTCCCTTCCCCTCCCCTTCCCCTCCCTTCCCCTCCCCTTCCCTCCCCTCCCCTCCCCTCCCCTCCCCTCTCCTCCCCTCCCCTCCCCTCCCCTCCCCTCTCCTCCTTCCCCTTCCTCCCTCCTCTCCTTCCCCTTCCCTCTCCTCCCTTCCCTCCCCTTTTCTCCCTCCCCTTCCCTTTCCTCCCTCCCCTTCCCTTTCCTCCCTCCCCTCCGCTCCCCTCCCTTCCTTCCTCCTCTCCCTCCCTTCTCCCTCTCCTTTCCTCCCTCCCCTCTCCTCCTCTCCCCTTTCCCTCCCCCCCCCCCCTCCCCTCCCCACGGTGGTGGCAGTGGGCACAGTCCCCTCTGCCAGGGGCCCCTCTGCTGCCTGCTCAGTGCCACCTCCCCCCAGGACAAACTTGCCCTCAGGAGACTCCAGGGCTGGCTGCAGGGAGAGGTTTTTATTGAGAGCCTCAGATGTGTGCCTCCAAGTGTCAGGAGCCAGGGCAGGAGGAGCTGGGGCTGCTTCCTCTGCTGGGCTTCCAGAGCCTCACCCAAGGGCTGGGGCCGGCAGGGACCTCCCTGCCTGGAGGTGCTCCCAGGCCGGGCTGGAGGAGGCCCTGAGCAGCCTGGGCTGGGGGGAGGGGTCCCTGCCCCTGGCAGTGGGGGTGGGACTGGATGAGCTCTAAGGTCCCTTCCCCCCCCTCACCCATCCTCTGCCTCTATCACCTTAAAGGGTCATCAGCCCAAGCCCCCTGCAGGGGCCAGGGCCAGCTGCAGCAGGCTGTGCCCCCCTGCCCCAACCCTCCTGACCCCTCTGCAGCAGGCTGTGCCCCCCTGCCCCAACCCTCCTGACCCCTCTGCAGGGGCCAGGGCCAGCTGCAGCAGGCTGTGCCCCCCTGCCCCAACCCTCCTGACCCCTCTGCAGTCACAGAAGGGAGCTGGAGAGCTCCTCCAGTCCCACCCCCCCCCTGCCCCAGCAGGGTCACCTGGAGCAGCTCACACAGGAGCTCAGCCAGGCAGGTCTTGAGTACCTCCAGAGGGGAAGGCTCCCCAGCACCCCCCGGGCAGAAGGGAGGCTCCCAACCCCCCCCTGGGCAGAAGGGAGGCTCCCAACCCCCCCCCTGGGGAGAAGGGAGGCTCCCAACCCTCCCTGGGCAGAAGGGAGGCTCCCAACCCCCCCCCTGGGCAGAAGGGAGGCTCCCAGCCCCCCCTGGGCAGAAGGGAGGCTCCCAGCCCCCCCTGGGCAGAAGGGAGGCCCCAGGGAGGTCTCCCCAGAGCCTTGTCCCTGAATGCTGTTAGTTGCAGCTGCAGAGGAGCAGAGGCAGGAGCCCAGGCTCGGGTTAGCGGGTGTTAGTGGGGGCAGGCTGCCAGGCTGGCCAGGTGCCCTGGGCACAGCTGCTCTGGGCAGGGAGCTGGAGGAGCAAACCCCCAGGGGAGGAGCAGGAGCCTCAGCCTCCAGCTGCTGAGTCCAGGTGCTGAGCCTCAGCCTCCAGCTGCTGAGTCCAGGTGCTGAGCCTCAGCCTCCAGCTGCTGAGTCCAGGTCCTGTGCCTCAGCCTCCAGCTGCTGAGTCCAGGTGCTGAGCCTCAGCCTCCAGCTGCTGAGTCCAGGTCCGGTGCCACCCGCGGGGCGCAGCGGCTGGGAGCATCCTCGGGCACCACAGAGCTGCCTCCCCGCTGCCCAGCGCTGCCGGCTCCACGGGCGGGCCCTGGGGGGCAGGCAGGGCAGGCAGGGGGCAGGCAGGAGCCCAGCTGCCCGGGGGGCAGGCAGGGGGCAGGCTGCCCGGGGGGCAGGCAGGGGGCAGGCTGCCCGGGGGGCAGGCAGGGGCCCGGCTGCCCGGGGGGCAGGCAGGGGGGCAGGCAGGAGCCCGGCTGCCCGGGGGGCAGGCAGGGGGCAGGCAGGGGGCAGGCTGCCCGGGGGGCAGGCAGGGGCCCGGCTGCCCGGGGGGCAGGCAGGGGGGCAGGCAGGAGCCCGGCTGCCCGGGGGGCAGGCAGGGGGCAGGCAGGGGGCAGGCTGCCCGGGGGGCAGGCAGGGGGCAGGCAGGAGCCCGGCTGCCCGGGGGGCAGGCAGGGGCCCGGCTGCCCGGGGGGCAGGCAGGGGGCAGGCAGGGGGCAGGCTGCCCGGGGGGCAGGCAGGGGGCAGGCAGGAGCCCGGCTGCCCGGGGGGCAGGCGGGGGGCAGGCAGGAGCCCGGCTGCCCGGGGGGCAGGCAGGGGGCAGGCAGGAGCCCGGCTGCCCGCGGCGCAGGCGCTGCCCTCAGGCTCGGTCGCTCACTTGGCTGCTGGCCGCGTTGCTGCCCAGCCCCTTCCAGGCACGGAAGCTGAAGAAGCTGCTGAGCCCATAGCTGATCATCACCACACAGGCGAAGAACTGGCGGAGGGGGGAAGCAGCGCGGAGTCAATCAGCCGGCCCGGGACAGAGCTCCCAGGTCACCCACGGACAGCCCAGCCCTGGCCCTGAGTGCCTCACCCGGGCTCGTCTTGAACGCCCCCAGGGCTGGGGACTCCACCACCCCCCACCCTGGGCAGCACAGCCCCAGGGCCAAGCTCTCTGCCTGGGGAGAATTTCTTCCTCCCCTCCAGCCCTAAACCTCCCCTGGCACAGCTTGAGGCTGTGGCCTCTTGTTCTGGGGCTGGGGGCCTGGGAGAAGAGCCCAACCCCCACCTGGCTCCAACCTCCCTGCAGGCAGTTGCAGAGAGCAAGAAGGTCTCCCCTGAGCCTCCTCTTCTGCAGGCTCCAACCCCAGCTCCCTCAGCCTCTCCTCCCAGGGCTGTGCCCCAGACCCCTCCCCAGCTTTGTTGCCCTTCTCTGGACACCTTCCAGCAGCTCAACCTCTTTCCTGACCTGAGGAGCCCAGAGCTGGACACAGGACTCCAGGTGTGGCCTGAGCAGTGCTGAGCACAGGGCAGGATCAGCTCCCTGCTCCTGCTGGCCACACTCTGCCTGCTGCAGGCCAGGCTGCCCTTGGCCTTCTTGGCCCCCTGAGCACACTGCTGGCTCCTGTTAAGCTGCTCTCCACCACTCCCCCCCAGGTCCCTCTCTGCCTGGCTGCTCTCAGCCACTCTGCCCCCAGCCTGCAGCACTGCCTGGGGTTGCTGTGGCCAAAGTGCAGCCCCTGGCACTTGGCTGTGTTCAATCTCCTGCCCTTGGCCCCTGCCCCTCTGCCCAGCCTGTTGAGGTCCCTCTGCAGAGCTCTGCTGCCCTCTCCCAGCTCAGCTCCTGCCCCCAGCTTGCTGTCAGCTGCACCTTTGCTGATGGCTGACTCAATGCCCTCCTCCAGCTCATCAATGAGGATATTGATCAGGCTGGGGCCCAGCACTGCTCCCTGGGGCACCCCACTGGTGCCTGGCTGCCAGCTGGCTGCGGCACCATTCACCACCACCCTCTGGGCTCCGCCTGCAGGGCTGGGGGCTCCAGCAGCTCCCCCTTGATCGGTGCCATCCTGTTGGCCTCTGCCCCTCTGCCCAGGCTGGCAGAGCCCCCCCTGCCCCGGCAGGCCTGGCCTGGCGCCCCCCTGTGACTCACGGCGGCGGCAGCCCTGCGGTTGTAGTCCCACTGGCGCCAGGAGGTTGGCTGCACGGCGGCCGCGCTGGTCACGAAGGCTGTCAGGTACAGCACCGTGGCCACCAGGTTGAAGATCATCAGCTGGGGGAAGGCAGAGGGCAGCTTCTGAGCTCTGGGATGAAGGTTCAGGGTGGTGGTGGGGTGTGTGTCCCCCCCCCCACCCTCACCCCAGGGAGAAGCTGAGCAAGCAAAGGCACAGGCTCTGGAGGCGAGCTGTGCCCCTGGCCGGGGGTTTAACCCAGCACAACCACCATGAGGAGGGGAAGTTCAAGGCAGTGGAGGCTCCCAGGGTGCCAGGGGCTGGAAGGGACCTCTGGAGAGCTGCCAGTGCCAGCCCCCTGCCAGGGCAGGAGCACAGCACCCAGCCCAGGGGGCACAGGAACACATCCAGGCAGGGCTGCACAGGCTCCAGAGCAGGAGACTCCACAACCTCTCTGGGCAGCCTGCTCCAGGCCTCTGGCAGCCTCCCAGCCAAGAAGTTCTTCCTCCTGCTGAGCTGGAAGCTCCTGGGCTGCAGTTTCCAGCCCTTGGCTCTTGTGCTGCCCCAGGGCACAGTGAGCAGAGCCTGGCCCTGGCCCTCCCTTCCTGCCCCCCAGCCCTCAGCTCTTGATGGCCATTGCTCAGCTCCCTCTCAGCCTTCTCCTCTGCAGCCTGCACCCCCCCAGGGCTCTCAGCCTCTCCTGCCCAGGCAGTGCTGCAGTCCCTTCAGCAGCCTTGCAGCCCTGCCTTGGCCTCTCTGCAGCAGCTCCCTGTCCCTCTGGAGCTGGGGAGCCCAGAGCTGGAGGCAGGATTCCAGCTGTGGCCTCCCCAGGGCAGGGCAGAGCAGAGGGGGAGGAGAAGCTGCCTGGCCCTGCTGGCCACTCTCTGCTGAGTGCCCCCCAGGACCCCCTTGGCCTTCCTGGCCCCCAGGGCTCATTGCTGTGCCCTGCAGCCCTTGCTGCCCCCCAGCACTCCCAGCTCCTTCTCCTGGGGGCTGCTCTGCAGCAGATCCCCTCCCAGCCTCTGCTGCTGCAGTTTGCTCTTCCTGCCCAGCTGCAGGGCTCTGCTCTCCTCCTGCTTCAGCCTCAGCAGCTTCCTCCCTGCCCAGCTCTCAGCCTGCCCAAGGCTCTGCATGGCCTCACAGCCTGCAGCTGCCTCAGCCAAGCCTCCCAGCTTGGGATCCTCAGCAGCCTTGCTGAGCAGCCTCTGTCTGTCTGTCTGTCCCCTCACCAGTGGCACTGCTGAAGATGCTGAACAGGCCCAGAGCCAGCACTGACCCCTGGGGGCCTCCACTGGTCACAGCTCTCCAGCTGGACTTGGCACCACTGACCACCACTCTCAGCACTCTGTAACCAATTCCCAGCCCACCTCAGTGTCTCTTCTACCCCCCAGGCAGTGCCCAGCCCCAGGCTGGCATCTCACTGAGTGCCCCCCCAGGCTGTGCTGAGGGGTTGTGGCTGGCAGCAGGCCTGCAGCACTGACGTGGTGGCTGCAGCCTTCTGCCCTGACAAAGAGCTCTCTGTGCTGAGCATCCTCTGAGTGATGGAGGAGTAGGATGAAGCAGTGCAGGTGTGCAGGGGCAGGCACCTGCTCCTCTCTGAGCAGCTCCCAAGGCTCCAGGCTGTCCTGGACTGATGGAAATCAGTCCTCTGCACTTTGTTCCACCAGCCCAGGACACCCTGCAGCTCCTCTCTGAGCATCTCCCCAGCAGCAAAGGGCAGAGAGGGCTTTGTTCCACCAGCCCAGGACACCCTGCAGCTCCCCTCTGAGCATCTCCCCAGCAGCAAAGGGCAGAGAGGACTTTGTTCCACCAGCCCAGGACACCCTGCAGCCCTGCTGCTCCTCTCTGAGCATCTCCCCAGCAGCAAAGGGCAGAGAGGACTTTGTTCCACCAGCTCCAGGACACCCTGCAGCCCTGCAGCTCCTCTCTGAGCATCTCCCCAGCAGCAAAGGGCAGAGAGGGGCTTTGTTCCATCAGCTCAGGACACCCTGCAGCCCTGCTGCTCCTCTCTGAGCATCTCCCCAGCAGCAAAGGGCAGAGAGGACTTTGTTCCACCAGCCCAGGACACCCTGCAGCCCTGCTGCTCCTCTCTGAGCATCTCCCCAGCAGCAAAGGGCAGAGAGGACTTTGTTCCACCAGCTCAGGACACCCTGCAGCTCCCCTCTGAGCATCTCCCCAGCAGCAAAGGGCAGGGAGGGCTTTGTTCCACCAGCCCAGGACACCCTGCAGCCCTGCTGCTCCTCTCTGAGCATCTCCCCAGAAGCAAAGGACAGGGAGGACTTTATTCCACCAGCCCAGGACACCCTGCAGCTCCCTTCTGAGCATCTCCCCAGCAGCAAAGGGCAGGGAGGGCTTTGTTCCACCAGCCCAGGACACCCTGCAGCCCTGCTGCTCCTCTCTGAGCATCTCCCCAGCAGCAAAGGACAGGGAGGACTTTATTCCACCAGCCCAGGACACCCTGCAGCTCCCTTCTGAGCATCTCCCCAGCAGCAAAGGGCAGGGAGGGCTTTGTTCCACCAGCCCAGGACACCCTGCAGCCCTGCTGCTCCTCTCTGAGGAGCTCCCCAGGATGTTTCCCACTTTCCTCCCTGCCCCTTCTTGGCCACATACCACCAGGGGCCAGGGGATGACATAGCACTTGAGCTGAAGCTGCAGGAGGTAAGTGATGAAGAGGAGGAGAGTCAGGACCCAGAAGAAGATGGAGACAAACATCACCCAGCCGTAGGCAGCGTGGAGGTAGAAGGTTGTGTCGGCGATGAGGGCCCACACCAGCAAGCCCAGCACCTGGGGGGGCAGAGCACAGAGGCACAGAGGGTTAGGGGCTGGAGGGGGCCTCCAAAGCTCCCCCAGGCCAACCCCCCCCCTGCCAGAGCAGCAGCACCCAGGGCAGGGCCCCCAGGAACACATCCAGGTGGGGGTTGGATAGCTCCACGCAGAGGAAGGCTCCACAGCCCCCCTGGGCAGCCTGCTCCAGGCCCCTGGCACCTTCCCAGGGAAAGAATTCTTCCTCCTCTTGCCATGGAGCTTCCTCTGCCTCAGCTTCCACCACTGCCCCTGGTGCTGGCATTGGGCAGCCCCCAGCAGAGCCTGGCTCTGGGCATCACCCTGCACAGCTTCAGCACCAGCAAGGAGCTCACCCTCAGGCTGCTCCCAGCCCCAGAGCCCTCAGCTCCCTCAGGCTGCTCCCAGCCCCAGAGCCCTCAGCTCCCTCAGGCTGCTCCCAGCCCCAGAGCCCTCAGCTCCCTCAGGCTGCTCCCAGCCCCAGAGCCCTCAGCTCCCTCAGGCTGCTGCAGAGCCCTCAGCTCCCTCAGGCTGCTCCCAGCCCCAGAGCCCTCAGCTCCCTCAGGCTCTCCTCATGAGGGAGATGGAGAAAGCATTCAGGTGGAGAGGTTCCTGCAGGTGCCCACAACCAGGCTGACTGAGAAGGTGCCCCCAGCACCACCCAATGCCACCAGGAGATGCCCATGGGGTGAGAACATGTCCCCAGCACCACCCAATGTCACCAGGAGGTGCCCATGGGGGGAGAAGGTGCCCCCAGCACCACCCAATGTCACCAGGAGATGCCCACAGCCAGGCTGGGTGGGGAAGGTGCTGGGGGGGAAGGTGCTGGGGGGGAAGGGTGCTGGGGGGGGGGAGGGTGCTGGGGGGGGAAGGTGCTGGGGGGGGAAGGGTGCTGGGGGGGGAGGGTGCTGGGGGGGAAGGTGCTGGGGGGGAAGGTGCTGGGGGGGGAAGGTGCTGGGGGGGGAAGGGTGCTGGGGGGGGAGGTGCTGGGGGGGAAGGTGCTGGGGGGGGAGGGTGCTGGGGGGGGAGGGTGCTGGGGGGGAAGGTGCTGGGTGGGGAAGGTGCTGGGTGGACAGGTGCTGAGTGGGAGGGTGCTGGGTGGGCAGCTGCCCCCCGCGCAGCTGCGCCGCATTCCGGTGCCCAGCCGGCCCTGGCACCTCTCTGGGCAGCGCCAAGCCGAGCCCCCAGCCCCCTCGGGAGCTCTCCTGCCCCCTTGGCAGCGGGAGCAGAGCTCCCCGTGCCCGCGGCGCGGGCAGGGGGGGGGAGCGGGGCCGGGCCGGGGGGGCTGCCGCCTCCCGGTGCCATCCCGCCCCGCTCGTTGGCACGGCGCAAACAGCGCAGCCTTTGTGCTGCCCTGCTGCGGGGCGGCCCCGACAAAGCCTCCTTGTGCCATCCCACCCCTTCCCAGCGCTCGTGATCGCAAACATGCCCCGGGAAGGAAGGAGGGGGAGGGAGCAGAAACAGGTCCGGGAGCGCCCTGGCAGCGCCCTGGCAGCGCCCTGGCAGCGGGAGGTGGTTCGTGCCAGGCGGCCGCCCGCGGGGGCAGCAGAGCCGCAGCTCCCCCGGAGAGCGCCGGGCAGGAGCCGGGGGAGGGCGGCGGATGGCACAGCCCCAGCTGGGAGCTGGGGAGGTGAGGGCAGAGGAGGGGGCAGGGGGCAGGGGGGCTCCACATGAGGCAGGGGAGGCTCCACGGAGGGAGCAGGGAACAGCTCTGCCCCTCCAGGCTGCTGCAGCCTGGGGCAGGCTGCCCAGGGAGGCTGGGGGAGACTCCTGGCTCCGGGGAGCTTCCAACCCCCCCCTGGATGTGTTCCTGGGAGCCCTGCCCTGGGGGATGCTGCTCTGGCAGGGGGCTTGGGCTGGGTGACCTCCAGAGGTCCCTTCCAAGCTCTCCCACTCTGTGGTCTCCCTTTCCTTATCACAGGATCCCAGCTCCCAGGGTATGAGGGGCTGGAAGGGAGCTCTGGAGCTCACCCAGTCCGAGCCCCCTGCCACAGCAGCAGCACCCAGGGCAGGGCACACAGCCAGGGGGGGCTGGAAGCTCTCCAAGGAAGGAGACTCCACAACCTCCCTGGGCAGCCTGCCCCAGGCTCCAGCAGCCTCACACCAAAGAATCACAGAAGCCCCAGGGCTGGAAGGGAGCTCAGGGCTCAGCCAGCTCCAAGCCCCTGCCATGAGCAGGGACACCTCACCCCAGGGCAGGTTGCTCACAGCCACCTCCAGCCTGGCTGCAAACACCTCCAGGGCTGAGCAGGAGGCTTCCACCACCTCCCTGGGCAGCCTGGGCCAGGCTCTCACCACCCTCCTGCCCAACAACTTCTTCATCCAAACTGACTCTAGAAGCAAGCTTGGCCCCTTGGGGGTTTTAATCCAGCACAGCAGCCAAGACCAGCAGGACAGCAAAGGCAGCAGAGGCTCCCAGGGTGCCAGGGGCTGGGAGGGACCTCTGGAGAGCTGCCAGTGCCAGCCCCCTGCCAGAGCAGGAGCACAGCACCCAGCCCAGGGGGCACAGGAACACATCCAGGCAGGGCTGCACAGGCTCCAGAGCAGGAGACTCCACAACCTCTCTGGGCAGCCTGCTCCAGGCCTCTGGCAGCCTCCCAGCCAAGAAGTTCTTCCTCCTGCTGAGCTGGAAGCTCCTGGGCTGCACTTTCCAGCCCTTGCCTCTTGTGCTCTGCAGAACATCCCCTGGCAGCATCCTGCCCCAGGGCTTCCCAGGGCACAACCACCTCAGCCCTGCCCGAGGCCTGGGATCTGCTGCAGCAGGCAGCCAGACCCTGCTCAGGGCACATCCCACTGCCCCCCCACACCCCCCCAGCACTGCCCCCCAGGCTGAGGGGATGAGCAAAGAGGGTCCCCAGGGCCGTGGGGGTGCACACAGCAGCGCAGGACACTTGTGGCACCACCTGCAGCTCAACTCCCACCTCATGTGCACAGGCTGCAGGGGAAGGGGAGGGGAGGGGAGGGAAGGGAAGGTTTGGGAAGGGAAGGGAAGGTTTGGGAAGGGAAGGGAAGGGAAGGTTTGGGAAGGGAAGGGAAGGTTTGGGAAGGGAAGGTTTGGGAAGGGAAGGGAAGGTTTGGGAAGGTAAGGGAAGGTTTGGGAAGGGAAGGTTAGGGAAGGGAAGGTTAGGGAAGGGAAGGTTTGGGAAGGGAAGGTTTGGGAAGGGAAGGGAAGGTTTGGGAAGGGAAGGGAAGGGAAGGTTAGGGAAGGGAAGGTTAGGGAAGGGAAGGGAAGGGAAGGGAAGGGAAGGGAAGGGAAGGGAAGGGAAGGGAAGGGAGGGAAGGGGAAGGTTAGGGAAGGTTTGGGAAGGGAAGGTTAGGGAAGGTTTGGGAAGGGAAGGGAAGGGAAGGGAAGGGAAGGGAAGGGAAGGTTTGGGAAGGGAAGGGTTGGGAAGGGGAAGGGAAGGGGAGGGGGAGGGGGAGGGAAGGGGAAGGGAAGGGGAGGGGAGGGGAGGGGAGGGGAGGGGAGGGGAGGGGAGGGGAGGGGAGGGGAGGGGAGGGGCTGCAGTGTCCCAGGGTTAGAGATGAGCTGGGGTGAGGCAGTGAGGGTGGGATGGGGACGGCAGCCAGAGGGTAACCTCTTTCCAGCCCAGGCAGTGAAGAGTCAGAGTCGGGGGCGCGCTCCGGCGGCCCCTGGTGCCCCTCTCCCGCTGCCCCCCTCCCCGGCACTCACCACCTGGGCGACCATCAGCCCCCCGAGGGGCGAGAGGAGGAAGGCGACATCCAGGGCGGGCAGGGAGGCTGGCGGGGAGCCGCTGGGGCTGCGCGGCGCTCCGGGCAGCCCTGCCATGCCGCGGGGCATCGGCGGCGGGACGGGCACGGCGCGGCCCCGGGGCTCCTCCCCGCCTGCCCTCCCCGGGCGGGGCGCACCGGGCTGGCACCCGGCGCCTCCTCCCGGGGATGCTGCGGTCCCTCCGCCCCGCTGGGCTGCCCGGGGCCTCTCCATCAGCCCTGGGGAGCCGGGCACGGCAGCCAGCTCCGCGGCCAGCGCTCCTGGGGCAGCCCTGCCATTGCCAGGACCCCCTCCTGTCCCTGCTCTGCCCCAGGCAGCCCAGGCCCCCCCCGGGCTTCTCTGCAGCTCCTGTCCATCTTGGAGCCCGGCAGCACCCCAGGGGCTGTCCCAGCTCTTCCTCTGCAGGGGCAGAACTTTGCACACCACAGATTCGTGGGAGGGTCATCCAGTTCCAAGCCCCTGCCATGGGCAGGGACCCCCTCCCCCCAGCCCAGGCTGCTCACAGCCCCAAACCACCTCACCTGGGCTGCTTGCAGCCATGGGGGCAGCTCCCAGCTCCCTGGGCAGCCTGGGCCAGGCTCTCCCCACCCTCAGGGTCAAACATTTCTCACTTCTCCTCACTCTCCATCTCCCTCTTGCAGTCCAAACCATCCTCCCTTGGCCTGGCACAAGTGGCCCTGCCCCATACTCTGTCCCCAGCTTCCTTAGAGCCTCTTCCAGCACTGCAAGGCCACCAGAAGGTGACCCTGGAGCCTTCTCTTCTGCAGGCTGACCAAGGCCAACTCTCCCAGCCTGGCCTCACAGCAGAGCCCTTCCAGCCCTTGGATCACGTTCATGGCCTCCTCCAGCCCCAGCCAGGTCCATGTCCTGCTTCTGCTGAGGGCCCTGGAGCAGAATGCAGCTTAATCAAATCCCAGACTGGTTAGGCTTGGAAGGGACCTCTCAAGGTCATCCAGGCCAACCCCACTGCACTGAACAGGGACACAGAACCCCAGAGCTGGCAGGGCTGGGAGGGACCCCAGGGCTCAGCCAGCTCCAAGCCCCTGCCCTGGGCAGGGACAGCTCAGCCCACAGCAGGTTGCTCACAGCCACCTCCAGCCTGGCTGCAAACACCTCCAGGCATCAGCAGGAGGCTTCCAGCACCTCCCTGGGCAGCCTGGGCCAGGCTCTCACCACCCTCCTGCCCAACAACTTCTTCCTCACAGCCAATCTCCAGCTCCCCACTTCTCCTTTTGCTCCATCCCCCCCAGTCCTGGCCCTCCCTCACCCCCTCCAAAGTCCCTCCCCAGCTTTCCTGCAGCCCCCTGCAGCTCCTGGAAGGCCACCAGAAGGTCTCCCTGGAGCCTTCTCCTCTGCAGCCTGCACAGCCCCAACTCTCTCAGGCTGTGCTCAGAGCAGAGCAGCTCCAGCCCTCTGCTCAGCCTCCTGGCCCTGCTCTGGACACCTTCCAGCCCCTCCAGAGCCTTCCCATCTCTGACTCCATCAAGGTTGCTCAGGGCACTGGAGTATATCCAGGGGGAGGACAGCTCTGGACAACCTGTGCTGGTGTTTCCCCACCCTCAGCTGGGGGGATGTTCTTGCTGGCACATTCCTGCAGCCTGCCCAGCTCCCCCTGGATGTCAGCACCACCCTCTGGAGCATCAGCTGCTGCTGCTCACACGCTGAGGCTGTGCCAGTCTGATGAGGCTGTGCCCTGCTCATCCTCCAGGCCATTAGTGGAGATGTTAAGGAGGAATGGAGCAGCACTGAGCCCCTGCAGTGCACCACTGGGGAAGGGAAGGGGGGAAGGGGAAGGGAAAGGGGAAGGGGAAGGGGAAGGGGAAGGGGAAGGGGAAGGGGAAGGGGAAGGGGAAGGGGAAGGGAAGGTTTGGGAAGGGAAGGTTTGGGAAGGGAAGGTTTGGGAAGGGAAGGTTTGGGAAGGGAAGGGAAGGTTTGGGAAGGGAAGGTTTGGGAAGGGAAGGGAAGGGAAGGTTTGGGAAGGGAAGGTTTGGGAAGGGAAGGGAAGGTTTGGGAAGGGAAGGTTTGGGAAGGGAAGGGAAGGTTTGGGAAGGTTTGGGAAGGTTTGGGAAGGGAAGGGAAGGGAAGGGAAGGGAAGGGAAGGGAAGGGAAGGGAAGGGAAGGGAAGGGAAGGGAAGGGAAGGGAAGGGAAGGGAAGGGAAGGTTTGGGAAGGGAAGGGAAGGGAAGGGAAGGGAAGGTTTGGGAAGGGAAGGTTTGGGAAGGGAAGGGAAGGTTTGGGAAGGGAAGGGAAGGTTTGGGAAGGGAAGGTTTGGGAAGGGAAGGTTTGGGAAGGGAAGGTTTGGGAAGGTTTGGGAAGGTTTGGGAAGGTTTGGGAAGGGAAGGTTTGGGAAGGGAAGGTTTGGGAAGGGAAGGGAAGGTTTGGGAAGGTTTGGGAAGGGAAGGTTTGGGAAGGGAAGGTTTGGGAAGGGAAGGGAAGGGAAGGGAAGGGAAGGGAAGGGAAGGGAAGGGAAGTTTTGGGAAGGGAAGGGAAGGTTTGGGAAGGGAAGGTTTGGGAAGGGAAGGGAAGGTTTGGGAAGGGAAGGGAAGGTTTGGGAAGGGAAGGTTTGGGAAGGGAAGGGAAGGTTTGGGAAGGGAAGGGAAGGGAAGGGAAGGGAAGGGAAGGGAAGGGAAGGGAAGGGAAGGGAAGTTTTGGGAAGGGAAGGGAAGGTTTGGGAAGGGAAGGTTTGGGAAGGGAAGGTTTGGGAAGGGAAGGGAAGGTTTGGGAAGGGAAGGGAAGGTTTGGGAAGGGAAGGTTTGGGAAGGGAAGGGAAGGTTTGGGAAGGTTTGGGAAGGGAAGGGAAGGTTTGGGAAGGGAAGGTTTGGGAAGGGAAGGTTTGGGAAGGTTTGGGAAGGGAAGGGAAGGTTTGGGAAGGTTTGGGAAGGGAAGGTTTGGGAAGGGAAGGTTTGGGAAGGGAAGGTTTGGGAAGGGAAGGTTTGGGAAGGGAAGGGAAGGTTTGGGAAGGGAAGGTTTGGGAAGGGAAGGGAAGGTTTGGGAAGGGAAGGGAAGGGAAGGGAAGGTTTGGGAAGGTTTGGGAAGGTTTGGGAAGGGAAGGTTTGGGAAGGTTTGGGAAGGTTTGGGAAGGGAAGGTTTGGGAAGGGAAGGTTTGGGAAGGGAAGGTTTGGGAAGGAAGGTTTGGGAAGGGAAGGGAAGGTTTGGGAAGGTTTGGGAAGGGAAGGGAAGGTTTGGGAAGGGAAGGGAAGGTTGGGAAGGGAAGGTTTGGGAAGGGAAGGGAAGGTTTGGGATGGGAAGGTTTGGGAAGGGAAGGTTTGGGAAGGTTTGGGAAGGTTTGGGAAGGAAAGGGAAGGTTTGGGAAGGGAAGGGAAAGGAAGGGAAGGTTTGGGAAGGGAAGGGAAGGGAAGGGAAGGTTTGGGAAGGGAAGGGAAGGGAAGGTTTGGGAAGGGAAGGTTTGGGAAGGGAAAGGAAGGTTTGGGAAGGGAAGGGAAGGTTTGGGAAGGGAAGGGAAGGGAAGGGACCTTGTGCTTGGACAGCCACAGCTTCTCCAGGGGGAGCACAGTGGTTGGAAGGGGACCTCTGGAGATCACCCAGCCCAAGCTCCCCCCTGCCAGAGCAGTGTCACCCAGAGCAGATCACACAGGAACACATCCAGGCAGGTCTGGAGCTTGTGTCCAAGGCCCTCCCCAAGCCCCAGCAGACATCTGCCTGCCCTTATCTGCCAGGCCCAGCTGGGTTGGTTGGGTGGTGCTGGCTGCTAGGTTGGACTGGATGAGCTCTGAGCTCTCTCCCAGCCTTGGCTGGCTCTGGACTCTGCACACACTCACTGCCTGTCACATCTCTGGGTTTTAGTTTGCTTGTCCAGGAGAGCTTCATTTGCTTCCACCCCGAGCTGAGCTCAGCCTGGTGATTTATTTTTTGGGGTGGGGTGGGGATGTAGTTTGCTCCAAACTAGCTGGGGAGCAATTTCAACTCCCCCCCACAGGGCAGCCCCTGACCTCTGCCTGCTCTTATTCCTCCCCAGCTGCAGGACCCTGCCCTTGTCCTTATTGAACCTCAGGAGGTTTGCCTGCACCCAGCTCTGCCAGCACAGCCTGGGGGGGGTGCCAGACCCCCTCCCCCCGCAGTGCGGCATCGTCACTGAGCTCCCCGAGGGTCCCCCTCGATGCTCTCCTCCGGGTCGTCAATGAACAAAGCCGGGCCCCAGCACTGCCCCCTGGGGAACAGCACCGGCCCCAGGCCTCCCAGGCTGACTCTGTGCCACCGACCCCAACCCTCTGAGCTCTGCAACCCGCCTCGGGGAGCAACCCCTCCGGGCCACGTTTCCTGAGCTGTTCCAGCAGGATGCTGCGGGAGCCAGCGTCAAAAGCCCGCCTGAAGCCAAGGCAGACGGCATCCCCCGCTCCTTCCTGCGGAAGGCTCTCGGATGAAGCAGGCAGCATCTCCCCTGGGTACAGCCGTGCTGGCCGCTCCCCAGGAGCCTCTTCTCGTCCTTGCGCCTGGAGATGCCCTCTAGAGCGAGCCGCTCCGCCGCCTTTCCAGGGATCGCAGCACTTCCCCGCGGGCACGGCCGAGGCTGCTTCCCTCGCAGCTCCCCGGCGGCGCTCAGAGGCGGAGGGCTCCAGCCCCGCCCGGGCCGGGCCCAGCTCCGCCCCAGCCCCACCCAGGCCCCCGGGGAGCGACCGGAGCGCGGTGAGGGGCGGGCGGCGAGGGACCCCACACGCGGCGGGTCAGGATGGCCGAGCGGTCTAAGGCGCTGCGTTCAGGTCGCAGTCTCCCCTGGAGGCGTGGGTTCGAATCCCACTTCTGACAGCTCTGTTTTGCGCCGCCCCCACAGGGCTTCGTTTTAGCTCGGAGCGGGCGGGGCCCCATCCACCCCCCACCCTCCCGTAATTAAAAGCAATTAACGGCAATTAACTAATTAACGCCCGCAGAGGGCTGCGCCGCAAAAGATTCGCCGGTTGTCAGAAGTGGGATTCGAACCCACGCCTCCAGGGGAGACTGCGACCTGAACGCAGCGCCTTAGACCGCTCGGCCATCCTGACAGCGCTGAGCGCCGCTCTCCGCCCGGCGCTACACGAACCTGGCTCAGCGCCCCGGCCCGGCCCGGCGCCGCCGCCGCTCCCCGCTCATGGCGCTGCCGAGCCAGGGCCGAGGGTGTTGGGTAGTGCTGCCTGGGCACCCTCGGCTCCCTCACTGGCTCCTCGGCTCCCGCCCCCCCGGCTTTCTGGCTCTCTCCCCGGCTCACTCCCCGGCTCCCTCACTGGCTCCTCGGCTCCCGCCCCCCCGGCTTTCTGGCTCTCTCCCCGGCTCACTCCCCGGCTCACTCCCCGGCTCCCTCACTGGCTCCTCGGCTCCCCCCCCCCCGGCTTTCTGGCTCTCTCCCCGGCTCTCTCACTGGCTCACTCCCCGGCTCTCTCACTGGCTCCCCCTCGGCTTCCTCACTGGCTCCCCGACTCTCCCCCCCCGGCTCCTTCCTTCCCCCCCGGCTCCCTCACTGGCTCTCGCCCCCCGGTTCCCCACACCCCCTCCGGCTCTCCACCCCGGCTCCCCGCCCGGCTCTCTCGCGGTGGTTCGGTGGCTTGCGGGGTTTGCTCCTTGCCCGCCCCCGGGAGCCAAGGGTGAAGGGTCCGGGACGAGGTCCTGGCAGCCCATCTGTGCTCAAGCCGCAGTGGCATCACTCCGAGGTTGTTTCTGTCTCCCTTGGTCACATCCTCAGGGGCTTGAGATGAGTTTCTGGGGGGCAAAAAGCTTCCCAAAGGCATAGAGCAGCTGTCAGTGATCAGCCTGTGCTGCCCTGAGGCAGAGAAAACTGCCTGGCCGGGTCCAGATCTGATACAGGCAAGCTCTGGAGGTGCTGGAGCTTCCAACCCTCCCTGGATGTGTTCCTGTGTGCCTTGCCCTGGGTGATGCTGCTCTGGCAGGGGGCTTGGGCTGGATGATCTCTGGAGGTCCCTTCCAAGCTCTCCCATTCTGGGACTCCAGCAGCTCACTTCCTCCTGCCCAGCATGACCCTAGCCTGGGCTGCAGCAGCAGGAGTGTGGCCAGCAGGGCCAGGGAGGGGATTCTGCCTCTCTGCTCCACTCTGCTGAGCCCACAGCTGCAGCTCTGTGCCCAGCTCTGCAGCCTCTGTGCCAGGAAGGCTCTGGAGGGGCTGGAAGGTGCCCAGAGCAGGGCCAGGAGGGGGAGCAGAGGGCTGGAGCTGCTCTGTGCTCTGAGCACAGCCTGAGAGAGTTGGGGTTGTGCAGGCTGCAGAGGAGAAGGCTCCAGGGAGACCTTCTGGTGGCCTTCCAGGAGCTGCAGGGGGCTGCAGGAAAGCTGGGGAGGGACTTTGGAGGGGGTGAGGGAGGGCCAGGACTGGGGGGGATGGAGCAAAAGGAGAAGTGGGGAGCTGGGGATTGGCTGTGAGGAAGAAGTTGTTGGCCAGGAGGGTGGTGAGAGCCTGGCCCAGGCTGCCCAGGGAGGTGGTGGAAGCCTCCTGCTCAGCCCTGGAGGTGTTGGCAGCCAGGCTGGAGGTGGCTGTGAGCAACCTGCTGTGGGCTGAGGTGTCCCTGCCCAGGGCAGGGGCTTGGAGCTGGCTGAGCCTCGGGGTCCCTCCCAGCCCTGCCAGCTCTGTGATCCTCTGCCAGGGATGCAGCAGGGCACGTCGGAAGGGCAGTGCATCAGCACTTCCAGCTCTGATTGGAATCTCCCTGGGGAAGTCCCTCCAGGCTAGGGGAAAGCTCAGGGAGAGAGGCAGGAGGCTGAGGAGGATCCTGAGAGTGCCACAGGTCTGCCCCAGACAATGCTGGGAAGCGTGAGTCAGAGTCAGCGTCCTGCACCCTGCCAGCGCCGGGCGCAGGTCACAGCCCTGCTTATTTATATCCCACCTGCTACAACCAGCCCCAGGAGCAGCCAGCACTGCTCCCCTGAGGGCAGGACAGGGACAGCTCTGTGCTGCACAGACCTGCTGCAGGGAAGTCTCAGACTCACAGGACTGTTTAGGTTGAAAGAGGCTTTTCAGACCGTGGAGTCCCAGCCTGACCCCAGCACTGCCAGGGCACCACCAAACCCTGGCCCTCAGCACCACAGCTCCATGGCTCTGGAAGCCCTCCAGGCATGGAGGCTCCACCACTGCCCTGGGCAGCCTGGGCCAGGCCTGGACAGCCCTTTGGGGGCAGAAGTCAGAGGGTGAATATCTCTACAGGAAACCACAGAGGCTCTCAACAGCTCCCAGCAGCTCCCAACTGCTTCTCTGCAGTGTATTTAATCCTGGCCTAGGGAAGTCCAACAAGGTCAAGGTCCTGCAGCTGGCTGAGGGCAATGCCAAGCACAGAGCCAGGCTGGGGCAGGAGGGGCTGAGAGCAGCCTGCAGGAGGAGGCCTTGGGGGTGGCAAAGTGCCCAGGAGTCAGCCCTGGGCCCTGGCAGCCCAGAGGCAGCTGAGTGCTGAGCTGCAGCCAGAGCAGGGAGAGCAGCAGCACAGGGAGGGGATTCTGCCCCTCTGCCCTGCTCTGCTCAGAGCCCCCCTGCAGCACTGCCTCCAGCTCTGGGGCCCCCAGCACAAGGAGGACCTGGAGCTGCTGCAGAGGCTCCAGAGGAGGCCACAGAGATGCTGAGAAGCTGCAGAGCCTCCCCTGTGGGGCCAGGCTGGGAGGCTTGGGGCTGTGCAGCCTGCAGCAGAGAAGGCTGCAGGCAGAGCTGAGAGCAACCTTGCAGGAGCTGAAGGGCTGCAGGAGAGCTGGAGAGGGACTGTGGGCAAGGGCTGGGAGTGCCAGGAGCAGGGAGAATGGCTTGGAGCTGGCAGAGGGCAGAGGGAGAGTGGAGAGGAGGAAGGAATGGTTGGCAGGGAGGCTGGGGAGAGCCTGGCACAGGCTGCCCAGGGAGGCTGTGGCTGCCCCCTGCCTGGAGGTGCTGAGGCCCAGGCTGGATGAGGCCTTGAGCAGCCTGGGCTGGGGGGAGGGGTCCCTGGGCATGGCAGGGGGCTGGAGCTGGCTGAGCTTTGGGGTCCCTTCCAACCCAACCCCCATCCATGGATCCATGAAATGTGGTGTGATGTGCTCTGGAGAAGTGGGACCTGCTAGGGGCCTGAAGGAGAGACCAGGACATGCCAGTGCAGGAGGTGGGACAGGGTTGCTCTTGGAGGTGCTTCATCTGAACCCCCTCAGCTGCTGCTGAGCCTCAGACCGTGGCTGGGTGCCCAGGGCTGGCTGCTGGCCATGCACTTCCTGGGGGCTTGATTTATTCCTTCCCAGAAATGGCCTTGCCTCAAGATCCTTCAGCTGGCAGTCAGGAGAAGGAACTCTTCCTAAGGCTTGCTGCAGCTTCCTCCCCAGCCTGCCCCTGGGCACAGCTCAGAGCTGTTTGTCCTGCTGGGGAGCACAAGCCTGGAGAGCAGCCAGCTGTGGGCAAAGAGAAGAGGGGGGGGATGGAGAGGGGGAAATCCCCCTGCAGAGCAACACAAACAGGCAGCAGGGGAAAGCTCCTGTTTGAAGCTCTCAGCCAGCTCATTGTCCTGCAGTGAAAGTCCCTGGGCCTCAGGGTGGAGATGGTTATCTGTGTGCCTGTGCTCAGGCAGCAGGAAGGGACCACAGCAGCCCTGAAGTCCTCCATGCAGCCCAGAGCTGAAGTCATCTTCCTCCACATGGCTCCGAGCCTGCTCCCTCCACCCATCAGCCTTCCCCCAGGAGGTGCCTGCTGCTGCCCCATGGGAGAAGCCCAGCCTCTGGGGCTCACAGGATGCCAGGGGCTGGAAAGGACCTCTGGAGATCACAGAACCCCAGGGCTGGCAGGGCTGGAAGGGAGCTCAAGGCTCAGTCAGCTCCAAGCCCCTGCCATGGGCAGGGACACCTCACCCCACAGCAGGTTGCTCACAGCCACCTCCAGCCTGGCTGCAAACACCTCCAGGCATCAGGAGGAGGCTTCCACCACCTCCCTGGGCAGCCTGGGCCAGGCTCTCACCACCCTCCTGGCCAACAACTTCTTCATTCTAACTGACTCTAGATACAAGCTTGGCCCCTTGGGGGCTGTAATCCAGCACACCATCAGGACAGGACATTTCAGGAGAAGTGGGGTTGGAAGGGACCTCTGGAGAGCTGCCAGTGCCAGCCCCCTGCCAGAGCAGGAGCACAGCACCCAGCCCAGGGGGCACAGGAACACATCCAGACAGGGCTGGGAAGGCTCCAGAGCAGGAGACTCCACAACCTCTCTGGGCAGCCTGCTCCAGGCCTCTGGCAGCCTCCCAGCCAAGAAGTTCTTCCTCCTGCTGAGCTGGAAGCTCCTGGGCTGCAGTTTCCAGCCCTTGCCTCTTGTGCTGCCCCAGGGCACAGTGAGCAGAGGCTGGCCCTGGCCCTCCCTTCCTGCCCCCCAGCCCTCAGCTCTTGATGGCCATTGCTCAGCTCCCTCTCAGTCTTCTCCTCTGCAGCCTGCACCCCCCCAGGGCTCTCAGCCTCTCCTGCCCAGGCAGTGCTGCAGTCCCTTCAGCAGCCTTGCAGCCCTGCCTTGGCCTCTCTGCAGCAGCTCCCTGTCCCTCTGGAGCTGGGGAGCCCAGAGCTGGAGGCAGGATTCCAGCTGAGGCCTCCCCAGAGCAGAGCAGAGGGGGAGGAGAAGCTGCCTGGCCCTGCTGGCCACACTCTGCTGAGTGCCCCCCAGGACCCCCTTGGCCTTCCTGGCCCCCAGGGCTCATTGCTGTGCCCTGCAGCCCTTGCTGCCCAGCAGCACTCCCAGCTCCTTCTCCTGGGGGCTGCTCTGCAGCAGATCCCCTCCCAGCCTCTGCTGCTGCAGTTTGCTCTTCCTGCCCAGCTGCAGGGCTCTGCTCTCCTCCTGCTTCAGCCTCAGCAGCTTCCTCCCTGCCCAAGGCTCTGCATGGCCTCACAGCCTGCAGCTGGCTCAGCCAAGCCTCCCAGCTCTTTGTTTGGTAGCCCTGCTCCACCTCTACCAGGTGCAGGTTCCCCACAGCCAGGGCATCCCCCCGAGGTGTGGAATCCCTTCCAGCTGGGCAGAGGCTTTGCTCAGGAACTGCAGGGCAGAAGCAGAAGTGGGGAAGGAGCCACCACAGGATGGCAATGTCTGCTGCAGCAGCGCACGGAGGCCCTTCCAGCTCTGCTCACAGAGCAACTTCCAGGGAGGTGCAGAGAGCAATGAGGTCTCCCCTGAGCCTCCTCTTCCCCAGGCTAAGCAACCCCAGCTCCCTCAGCCTCTCCTCCCAGGGCTGTGCCCCAGAGCCCTCCCCAGCCTTGTGCCCCAGACCCCTCCCCAGCTTTGTTGCCCTTCCCTGGACACCTTCCAGCATCATCTCAACCTCTTTCCTAACCTGAGGAGCCCAGAGCTGGGCACAGGACTCCAGGTGTGGGAAGAGCAGGCAGGGCCCCGTGGCTCCTCCTCTTGTCCCCTGTCACCTTGGGGCTGGGGGGCAGCGAGGGGCCAGCCCTGGCGGCTCTCTGGGTGGGTTTGCTGCTGCTCAGGCATCCTGTGAGCGCCCAGGGGAAGCAGCACATCCTTCGCCGCTTCCCGGCGGCAGCTGCCCCGCTGCCCTGCACGCTCCTGGTGGCAGCCCTTGCTCTGCCGCTTGCCGCTGCTCCCCTAACCCCCTGGGAGGGGGTCCCTGGGGGGGAGGGGGCTTGGCTCCGGCACTTGGGCTCTGCCCTGACCGGCAACCCGCGGTTCAGACCTGAACGGCAGCCCCCGGCTCAGCCTGAAGCAGCGCAGCTTGGGGAGGGGTCCCTGGTTGAGGGGGAGGGGGCTTGGCTCCGGCACTTGGGCTCAGCGCTGAACGGCAGCCCCCGGCTCAGCCTGAAGCAGTGCAGCTTGGGGAGGGGTCCCTGGTTGAGGCGGAGGGCTTGGCTCCGGCACTTGGGCTCTGCCCTGACCGGCAGCCCCCGGCTCAGCCTGAAGCAGCGCAGCTTGGGGAGGGGGTCCCTGGTTGAGGCGGAGGGCTTGGCTCCGGCACTTGGGCTCTGCCCTGAACGGCAGCCCCCGGCTCAGTATGAAGCAGCGCAGCTGGGGGGGGGGGGTCCCTGGTGGTGGTGGGGGGCTTGGCTCCGGCACTTGGACTCAGCGCTGAACGGCAGCCCCCAGCTCAGCCTGAAGCAGCGCAGCTTGGGGAGGGGTCCCTAGTTGAGGGGGAGGGGGCTTGGCTCCGGCACTTGGGCTCTGCCCTGACCGGCAGCCCCCGGCTCAGCCTGAAGCAGCGCAGCTTGGGGAGGGGGTCCCTGGTTGAGGGGGAGGGGGCTTGGCTCCGGCACTTGGGCTCAGCGCTGAACGGAAGCCCCCGGCTCAGCCTGAAGCAGCGCAGCTTGGGGAGGGGTCCCTGGTTGAGGGGGGGGGGCTTGGCTCCGGCACTTGGGCTCAGCGCTGAACGGCAGCCCCCGGCTCAGCCTGAAGCAGCGCAGCTTGGGGAGGGGTCCCTGGTGGTGGTGGGGGGCTTGGCTCCGGCACTTGGACTCAGCGCTGAACGGCAGCCCCCAGCTCAGCCTGAAGCAGCGCAGCTTGGGGAGGGGGTCCCTGGTTGAGGGGGAGGGGGCTTGGCTCCGGCACTTGGGCTCAGCGCTGAACGGCAGCCCCCGGCTCAGCCTGAAGCAGCGCAGCTTGGGGAGGGGTCCCTGGTTGAGGGGGAGGGGGCTTGGCTCCGGCACTTGGACTCAGCGCTGAACGGCAGCCCCCGGCTCAGCCTGAAGCAGCGCAGCTTGGGGAGGGGGTCCCTGGTTGAGGGGGAGGGGGCTTGGCTCCGGCACTTGGGCTCTGCCCTGAACGGCAGCCCCCGGCTCAGCCTGAAGCAGCGCAGCTTGGGGAGGGGTCCCTGGTTGAGGGGGAGGGGGCTTGGCTCCGGCACTTGGGCTCAGCGCTGAACGGCAGCCCCCGGCTCAGCCTGAAGCAGCGCAGCTTGGGGAGGGGGTCCCTGGTTGAGGGGGGGCTTGGCTCCGGCACTTGAGCTCAGCGCTGAACGGCAGCCCCCAGCTCAGCCTGAAGCAGCGCAGCTTGGGGAGGGGGTCCCTGGTTGAGGCGGAGGGCTTGGCTCCGGCACTTGGGCTCTGCCCTGAACGGCAGCCCCCGGCTCAGCCTGAAGCAGCGCAGCTTGGGGAGGGGGTCCCTGGTTGAGGGGGGGCTTGGCTCCGGCACTTGGGCTCTGCCCTGAACGGCAGCCCCCAGCTCAGCCTGAAGCAGCGCAGCTTGGGGAGGGGGTCGGAGGTGTGGGTTTGAGGCTGGAGCTAGGAGAGCTCATCGGCTGTGGTCAGGTAGGAGGAGACATTAGATGATGTTAGACGCTGCAGACATTGGATCTTATCAGCTATGAGCTGATGGGGGTGGGGGTGGGGCGGAGATATTATTAGCTGTTGGAAGACATCAGCTCTCAGGGGGCGTGTGGCAGCCTGGAGAGGGGAGCTCACTGGTTATTAGCAACTAGATGGCGTTAGGTAGTGTTGGGTTTGTTAGAGGTTAGGGGAGGTTAGATATTAGAGGGTAGGATGAGGTTATTAGATGATACAATTAGATACTAGATGATATCAGCTATTAGATGATACTATTAGATATTAGATGATATCAGCTATGAGATGATACTGTTAGATATTAGATGATTTCAGCTATTAGATGATATTAGCTATTAGATGATACTATTAGATATTAGATGATATCAACTATTAGATGATACTATTAGATATTAGATGATATCAGCTATTAGATGATATTAGCTATTAGATGATACTATTAGATATTAGATGATATCAACTATTAGATGATACTATTAGATATTAGATGATATCAGCTATTAGATGATATTAGCTATTAGATGATACTATTAGATATTAGGTGATATCAGCTATTAGGTGCTGTTATTAGACATTAGATGATATCAGCTATTAGATGATACTGTTAGCTATTAGATGATATCAGCTATTAGATGATACTATTAGATGCTAGGTGATATCAGCTATTAGATGCCCAGGGAGGCTGTGGCTGCCCCCTGCCTGGAGGTGCTGAGGCCCAGGCTGGATGAGGCCCTGAGCAGCCTGTGCTGGGGGGAGGGGTCCCTGGGCATGGCAGGGGGCTGGGGCTGGCTCAGCTCTGAGCTCCCTTCCAAGCCCAACCCCATCCCCTGGTGCTCTGAGCCTGGGCAGGAGCAGAGGCTGAGGAGACCTCCTCTTTGCAGCGTGGGGTGCAGAGAGCCTGAGGCACAAGGAGGAGGCCTGGGGACCCCCTGCCCTCTCAGCTGAGGCTTCAGGAGGGCTGAGAGCCTCAGGTGTCTGCCTGGCTTTGGTGCCCTGCCCTGCCCATCCCTGCTGTGGGTTTTGGGCCACTCCATGGAACAGCCTGTGGGCTCCTGGGGCTGTTTGCTGTCGCTGCTCTGCGTCCCTGGCTTGTGCCCATGGCCAGGGCTTGGCAGGAGGAGCTGCTTGGATGCTCTGCAGGGCTGGGGTGCCATAGAATCACACAGCTGTCAGGGTTGTCTTCCTCCTGGGGAAGAGCTTCTTCCTCACAGCCAATCTCCAGCTCCCCACTTCTACTATCCCCAGCCCTATCCCTCCCTGACCCCCTCCAAAGTCCCTCCCCAGCTTTCCTGCAGCCCCCTGCAGCTCCTGGAAGGCCACCAGAAGGTCTCCCTGGAGCCTTCTCCTCTGCAGCCTGCACAACCCCAACTCTCTCAGGCTGTGCTCAGAGCAGAGCAGCTCCAGCCCTCTGCTCAGCCTCCTGGCCCTGCTCTGGACACCTTCCAGCCCCTCCAGAGCCTTCCTGGCACAGAGGCTCCAGGGCTGGATGCAGTAGTCCAGAACTGAGACATTTCTATAGGAGACTCTCAGGCATCTGACAGCTTCTGTGTCAGGAGCCCAGGGGATGCCAGCAAGGGGATGCCAACAAGGGGATGCCAGCAAGGGGATGCCAGCAAGGGGATGCCAGCAAGGGGATGCCAGCAGGGGTAGCACTGCAAGGCCACCAGAAGGTGTCCCTGGAGCCTTCTGCAGGCTGCCCAAGCCCAGCTCTCTCAGCCTGGCCTCACAGCAGAGCCCTTCCAGCCCTCCCAGTGCTGCTGTGACCTCCTGCAGGACCTCCAGCAGGTCCCTGTCTGTGCTGAGGGCTCCAGAGCTGCCCCAGCACTGCAGGGAGGTCTCAGGGGCAGAATCCCCTCCCTGCCCCTGCTGCCCACCCTGCTGGGGCTGAGCCCAGGGCATGGCTGGGGCTGGGCTGGCAGCGCTGGGTGCCAGCTGCTCTCCAGCAGGGGGGGTTTGGGGAGAGGGGGGGGATGTTGGGGAGGAGGAAGCTGTGGTGCTCAGAGAAGTGAAAGCTTGGGCTGATGTTCTCTGCCCCCTCTGATGACCTCACAAACACGAGGCCCAGGCTGCCCTGGGACTTCCCAGCCGGGAGCTGCTGCCTGCCCCCTGGGAGCCACACATCTGCTCCTCATTTCCTGCTGCTTTGCTTTCCATGTGAGAAAGTTCAGCTTCCTGCAGTGCCAAACACATTTCCTCCTCCTCCCCTGCCCTTTCATTCTCTCCCTCAGTACAGTCATGGCCCAAGACCTCTGCATCAAGGGGAGGCTGAGGCCATCTCCAGAGCCAGAGGTCACTTCTGGCTCCAAGGAGCCAGCTCCTGAGGCTGGCACTGGTTGCCTTGGGCAGGAGAGAGGAGGTGGTTGGGTGAGGTTTGGACTGCTCTGGGCCATACCAACCAGTGCCATGGCACTGGGAAGGGCCAGAGAAGGGCAACCAAGCTGGGGAAGGGTCTGAGGAAGAGGGCTGGGGAGGAGCAGCTGAGGGAGCTGGGGCTGAGGGAGACCTCCTTGCTCTCTGCAGCTCCCTGGGAGGGGGCTGCAGCCAGCTGGGGCTTGGGCTCTGCTCTCTGATCTCAGGGGACAGGAGAGGAAATGACTTAGGTTGGAGAGGAGGAACAATTCCTTTGGTGCCAGAGGGGTCAAGGCCTGGCAGAGGCTGCCCAGGGAGGTGGTGGAGTCCCCATGGCTGGAGGGGTTGCAGAGCCCTGTGGCCATGGCCCTGGGGGCCAGGGGCTGGGGGCCATGGTAGGAGAGGAACTGGCCTTAAATTGTGCCAGGGGAGGCTGAGGTTGGAGAGGAGGAACAATTCCTTTGCTGCCAGAGTGGTCAGGGGTTGGTCTCTCCTCACAGGCAACAAGTGACAGGAGAAGAGGGCACAGGGGAGGCTGAGGTTGGGCATCAGGAACAACCTCCCCCCCAGCAAGGGTTCTGAAAGCCTGTCCCAGGCTGCCCAGGGAGGTGGTGCAGTCCCCAGCCCTGGAGGGGCTTAGAAGCTGCCTGGATGTGGTGCTGAGGGAGGTGGCTCAGTGGTGCTGGCTCAGCAGCAGGGCTGGCAGTGTGAGCTCTGGGCTTGGTGACCTCCAAGGTCTCTTCCAACCTCAGCATTCCTCTGGTCCTGTGCTTCTGTGTGTTTAACAGCCATCCAGAGGCGGTGCTGAAGGCTCTGTGGTAGGATGGCCCTGGCAGACCTGGTGGTCTCAAAGGCCTTCTCCAACCAGGGTGATTCTGTGAGCCCAAGGCTCCCCAGGAGAGGAGGACTGCATCAGAGCAGTGTGAGAGCTGCCAGCCCCACTGAGGAGAGGTGGCAGAGCTCCCACAAGGCAGCTTGGAGCTGGGAGCCTCAGCAGGGGCAAGAGAACCTCAGCAGATGTCTACAGCTGGAGTCATAGAAGCCCAGGGCTGGAAGGGACCCCAAGGCTCAGCCAGCTCCCAGCCCCCTGCCCTGGGCAGGGACACCTCAGCCCACAGCAGGTTGCTCACAGCCACCTCCAGCCTGGCTGCAAACACCTCCAGGGCTGAGCAGGAGGCTTCCACCACCTCCCTGGGCAGCCTGGGCCAGGCTCTCCCCAGCCTCCCTCTGCACAGCTTCCTCCTCAGCTCCAACCTAACTCTGCCCTGCTCCAGCTCCAAACCATTGCCCCTGGGCCTATCCCCACAGCCCCTTCTCAGCAGTCCCTGCCCAGCCTGCCTGCAGCTGCCCTGCAGCTCTGCAGCTGCAGCTCTCAGCCCTGCCTGCAGCCTTCTCCCCTGCAGGCTGCACAGCCCCAAGCCTCCCAGCCTGGCCCCACAGGGGAGGCTCTGCAGCCTCTCAACATCTCTGTGGCCTCCTCTGGAGCCTCTGCAGCAGCTCCAGGTCCTCCTTGTGCTGGGGGCCCCAGAGCTGGAGGCAGTGCTGCAGGGGGGCTCTGAGCAGAGCAGGGCAGAGGGGCAGAATCCCCTCCCTGTGCTGCTGCTCTCCCTGCTCTGGCTGCAGCTCAGCACTCAGCTGCCTCTGGGCTGCCAGGGCCCAGGGCTGGCTCCTGGGCACCTTGGCCACCCCCAAGGCTGGAGGCAGTGCTGCAGGGGGACTCTGAGCAGAGCAGGGCAGAGGGGCAGAATCCCCTCCCTGTGCTGCTGCCCTTGAACTGCAGCTCTGAGCTCTGCCTGCAGCCTTCTCCCCCGCAGGCTGCACAGCCCCAGCTCTCCCAGCCAGCCAAGGGCACAGTCCTGGCTCTCCTTGCACCTTGTTTGTGCTGCTGTGTGCCTGGGAGCAGTCCTCCTGGCGTGACTCATGTGGGCTCCTTCCACCTGAGAGGACCTTGCCCCTGTGCACAGCTCAGGCTCCTGCCTGAGCTCAGCCCAGGCAGAGCTGCAGTGGGTGGGAGCCGCTTGCTCCCGGGGAGGCTGGGAGCTGGCCCTTTGGCCCCTGCAATCTGATCTGGAGCAGCAAGCCGAGCTGCCAGCTGATGGCTGGCAGTGAGCAGCCAAAGGTTGGGGCCATGGCACCCGTCTGGCACCTGGCCAGGCTGCTGAGCCTGCCTTGAGCTGTCCCCAAGGCTGCCTGCACCCCCGCAGCTTGCTGCACGGCGGAGCCGGCAGCAGGACGCCCCTCTGGGGGCGAGGCAGAGCCACAGCTCCCAGCCTGCCAGGCTCAGCACCCAGCTGGGGGCACCAGCAGCCACTGAGGGTGTGCTGAGGCTCACATCTGGAGCTGTGTGTGAGGGCCCAGGGGCTCCAGCCCCAGCTCTGCACAGTGGCCT
The DNA here is from genome assembly GCF_014839835.1 of Dryobates pubescens. Lineage (NCBI taxonomy): Eukaryota > Metazoa > Chordata > Aves > Piciformes > Picidae > Dryobates > Dryobates pubescens. The sequence goes on from NC_071630.1 coordinate 2,477,302, forward strand.
CTGTGTGGTCCCTCTTGCCCACGCCGGCTGGCAGCTGCCCAGGGCTCTGCCGCTGCCTCAGCTCAGACTCCTTTGCAGGTGGAGATGCTGCAGTGGCAGCCTACCTGCAGCCCAGCTGGGGAGATCTGCAGGTAGTCACTGCCATCCTTGCTGTTCAGCATGGCCCTGATGCTGCTCAGGTCAACCTCCTCACAGGTGAGCTGCCTGCCCTCCTTCAGAGCTGCAGAGAGAAGGCTCTGAGTGGCTGCAGCACAGCTTCAGGCAGGGATTCATTCAGACACTGGCTTGGGGTGGAAGGGAGCTGAGAGCTCAGCCAGCTCCAGCCCCCTGCCATGCCCTGGGACCCCTCCCCACAGCCCAGGCTGCTCAAGGCCTCATCCAGCCTGGGCCTCAGCACCTCCAGGCAGGGGGCAGCCACAGCCTCCCTGGGCAGCCTGGGCCAGGCTCTCCCCAGCCTCCCTGCCAACCATTCCTTCCTCCTCTCCACTCTCCCTCTGCCCTCTGCCAGCTCCAAGCCATTCTCCCTGCTCCTGGCACTCCCAGCCCTTGCCCACAGTCCCTCCCCAGCTCTCCTGCAGCCCTGCAGCTCCTGCAAGGTTGCTCTGAGCTCTGCCTGCAGCCTTCTCTGCTGCAGGCTGCACAGCCCCAACCCTCCCAGCCTGGCCTCACAGGGGAGGCTCTGCAGCCTCTGAGCATCTCTGTGGCCTCCTCTGGAGCCTCTGCAGCAGCTGAGCAGAGCAAGGCAGAGGGGCAGAATCCCCTCCCTGTGCTGCTGCTCTCCCTGCTCTGGCTGCAGCTCAGCACTCAGCTGGCTCTGGGCTGCCAGGGCCCAGGGCTGGCTTCTGGGCACCTTGGCACCCCCTGGCACCCCCAAGGGCTGGATGCAGTGCTGCAGGGGGGCTCTGAGCAGAGCAGGGCAGAGGGGCAGAATCCCCTCCCTGTGCTGCTGCTCTCCCTGCTCTGGCTGCAGCTCAGCACCGTGACTCTTGGCTCAGGTTGCTCCTAGCTCCTTCCTCATTCCTGCTACAGCTGAAGGTACAGCATGAGAATAAACCCAAACAACCCAACCCTCTTCCTGGTATCTTCTGCTTTTCTACCCCAGAGCAGCTTTGGGTGCTAGGAGGAACCTCCAAAAGCCTCCTCCCAGGTCCTCCTTAGGCAGAATGGGGAAGGGGCTGCCCCAGCCCCCAGTCTGCAGAGGCAGGATGTGACCTCCAAGGTGGTCAGGCCCTCCTCACTGCCCTGCCTGCTTTCATTCTGATGCAGTTCCTCAGCACCCTCTGTGCTGCCTGCTTCCCTCTTGCTCAGTTCTCCTTCCCTTTGTTTCCTCAGAAGTGCTCTTCACAGAAGGGCTTTGGGTTGGAAGGGACCTCCAGAGGTCATCCAGGCCAACCCTCCCCCCCCCTGCAGTCAGCAGGGACATCCTCACCTAGCTCAGGGTGCTCAGAGCCCTCTTGAGCTTCACCTTGGCTATCTCCAGGGCTTCCCTGGCTCCCTCTGCTTGGGTGCTGTGCTTTGGGCTCATGGCCTGGGACTGACCACAACCTCCTGTGCCTGCCCTGCTGCACAGCAGAGCTCATCTCCAGCTCCTCACCCCTCCAGCCCCTCACCTCTCCATCCCCTCACCACTCCATCCCCTCACAACTCCATCCCCTCCCCTCCCCAGCCTCTCACACCCCCAGCCCCTCACCTCCCCATCCCCTCCCCATCCCCTCCCCATCCCCTCCCCTCCCCATCCCCTCCCCTCCCCATCCCCTCACCTCCCCATCCCCTCCCCTCCCCAGTCCCTCCCCTCCCCAGCCCCTCCCCAGCCCCTCACCTCCCCAGCCCCTCACCTCCCCATCCCCTCACCTCTCCATCCCCTCACCTCCCCATCCCCTCACCTCTCCAGCCCCTCACCTCTCCAGCCCCTCACCTCCCCCTCCCCTCACCTCTCCATCCCCTCACCTCCCCATCCCCTCACCTCTCCATCCCCTCACCTCTCCATCCCCTCACCTCCCCATCCCCTCACCTCTCCATCCCCTCACCTCTCCATCCCCTCACCTCCCCATCCCCTCACCTCTCCAGCCCCTCACCTCTCCATCCCCTCCCCAGCCCCTCACCTCTCCATCCCCTCCCCAGCCCCTCACCTCCCCATCCCCTCACCTCTCCATCCCCTCACCTCTCCATCCCCTCACCTCCCCATCCCCTCACCTCTCCAGCCCCTCACCTCTCCATCCCCTCCCCAGCCCCTCACCTCTCCATCCCCTCACCTCTCCAGCCCCTCCCCTCCCCAGCCCCTCACCCACCCTGGGCCTGTTTGCTCTTGTCATGGAACCACAGAACTGATTGGGTTGGAAATGACCTCTAAGACTGAACCCAACCTCCAACCCAACCCCGCCCTGGCCACCAGCCCCTGGCCCCCAGGGCCATGGCCACAGGGCTCTGGGACACCTCCAGCCCTGGGGACTCCACCACCTCCCTGGGCAGCCTCTGCCAGGCCCTGACCCCTCTCTGGCACCACAGGAATTGTTCCTCCTCTCCAACCTCAGCCTCCCCTGGCACAGCTCCAGGCCAGGTCCTCTCCTTCTGTGCCCTGAGCCTGGGGAGCAGAGCCCAAGCCCCAACCTCCCTGCAGCCTCCTCTCAGGGAGCTGCAGAGAGCAAGGAGGTCTCCCTCAGCCTCCTCTGCCCCACACCAAACCCCCCCAGGGCCCTCAGCTGCTCCTCCCAGCAGAGCTGCTCCAGCTCCCCACTCCTCTCTGTGGCCCTTAGCCCCACACTGCTGCTGCCACCTGAAGGGTTGCCACATCCCCCTGCCCTCCACCTTCCTGCTGGGGCCAGGGGGATGCTTAGGGGACTTGAGCCTCTGCCCTGTGGAGAGAGGCTGAGAGCCCTGGGGGTGCTCAGTGTGCAGAGGAGAAGGCTGAGAGGGATCCTGGGCAGCCTGTGCCAGTCCCTGAGCACTCTGGCACCAAAGGAACTGCTCCTCCTCCCCAGCCTAAGCCTCCCCTGGCACAGCCTCAGGCCATTGTCTCTCCTGCTGCCCCCTGAGCCTGGGAAGAAATCCCCCAGCTGTCAACTCCAGCCCTGGCAGGAGCAGCTCCCATCCCAGTGCAGGGAAGCAGAACCAAAGAGAAGAGGAAAGAGTCCCTGGGGTGCAGCTGGAGCAGAGCAGGCAGCTGCAGCCCCTGGGATGCTCTCTGGCCCCTTCCCCAGGGCTGCTCTCCCAGCCTGGGCAGAGCCTTACAGGAAGCCTTGAGAGCAGGAATTGCCCAGGGCTGTGCCTGGGCTGCTGGAGGGGGTGGCACTGCCCACACATGCTGGCAGCTGCCCTCAGGGAGAAGGTTCTGCAGCCTCTGCCAGCCCTAGGGGCACCTGAGGAAGGGCCCCAGCCTGCTCAGGGCCTGGCAGGGGGAGGGCTGTGTTTGCCAAGGGCAGGGCTGCCCATGGGTGGTGGTGGCTGAAGGTCCAAGGAGCTCTCTGGCAGGGTAAGGCAGCTGCTGCCTCTCCTGCACCCTGTAGGCTGGGGGGGGGATGGGGGGCTTGGCCTGGGAGGGGAACCCTCCAGGATGCTCTGTGAGGCTCCCAGGGGGATTGGCAGCTGGGGCTGGGGTGGGCAGCTGCACAGGGAATCAGTCACAGGAGGGTAGAGCTTGGAAGGGACCTGCAGAGATCATCCACTCCAAGCCCCACCCCTGGCCAGAGCAGGGGCACCCAGGGGAGTCCACACAGGAAGGCATCCAGGGGGGGGTGGGTTGGAAGCTCTCCACACCAGGAGGCTCCACAGCCTCTCTGGGCAGCCTGCTCCAGGCCTCTAGCAGCCTCCCAGCCAAGAAGTTCTTCCTCCTGCTGAGCTGGAAGCTCCTGGGCTGCAGTTTCCAGCCCTTGCCTCTTGTGCTGCCCCAAGGCACAGTGAGCAGAGGCTGGCCCTGGCCCTCCCTTCCTGCCCCCCAGCCCTCAGCTCTTGATGGCCATTGCTCAGCTCCCTCTCAGCCTTCTCCTCTGCAGCCTGCACCCCCCCAGGGCTCTCAAGTCCCCTAAGCATCCCCCTGGCCCCAGCAGGAAGGTGGAGGGCAGGGGGATGTGGCAACCCTTCAGGTGGCAGCAGCAGTGTGGGGCTAAGGGCCACAGAGAGGAGTGGGGAGCTGGAGCAGCTCTGCTGGGAGGAGCAGCTGAGGGCCCTGGGGGGGTTTGGTGTGGGGCAGAAGAGGCTGAGGGAGACCTCCTTGCTCTCTGCAGCTCCCTCAGAGGAGGCTGCAGCCAGCTGGGGCTTGGGCTCTGCTCCCCAGGCTCAGGGGATGGAAGGAGAGGACCTGGCCTGGAGCTGTGCCAGGGGAGGCTGAGGTTGGAGAGGAGGAACAATTCCTGTGGTGCCAGAGAGGGGTCAGGGCCTGGCAGAGGCTGCCCAGGGAGGTGGTGGAGTCCCCATGGCTGGAGGTGTCCCAGAGCCCTGTGGCCATGGCCCTGGGGGCCAGGGGCTGGTGGCCAGCGGGGGAGGTTTAGGTTGAAGCTGGACTCAGACTTCACCAGTTCACAGAATGGGTTGGGTTGGAAAGGACCTCAAAGATCATCCAGCTCCAACCTCCCTGCCAGGGCCAGGGACCCTTCCCAGCAGCCCAGGTGGCTCCAGGCTTCTTGGAGCTCTTTGCCAGCAGAAATGGTTCTGGGGGGCTAAGATTTCTGCTTTCTGCAGAGCTGAGGGAGGGGATCCAGGGCTGCAGGGCTGAGGGAGGGGATCCAGGGCTGCAGGGCTGAGGGAGGGGATCCAGGGCTGCAGCTGGGGTCTGCAGGGCTGAGGGAGGGGATCCAGGGCTCCAGCTGGGGTCTGCAGGGCTGAGGGAGGGGATCCAGGGCTCCAGCTGGGGTCTGCAGGGCTGAGGGAGGGGATCCAGGGCTCCAGCTGGGGTCTGCAGGGCTGAGGGAGGGGATCCAGGGCTCCAGCTGGGGTCTGCAGGGCTGAGGGAGGGGCTCCAGGGCTTCAGTTGGGGTCTGCAGGGCTGAGGGAGGGGATCCAGGGCTCCAGCTGTGGTCTGCAGGGCTGAGGGAGGGGATCCAGGGCTCCAGCTGGGGTCTGCAGGGCTGAGGGAGGGGATCCAGGGCTGCAGGGCTGAGGGAGGGGATCCAGGGCTGAGGGAGGGGATCCAGGGCTGCAGGGCTGAGGGAGGGGATCCAGGGCTGAGGGAGGGGATCCAGGGCTCCAGCTGGGGTCTGCAGGGCTGAGGGAGGGATCCAGGGCTCCAGCAGGGGTCTGCAGGGCTGAGGGAGGGGATCCAGGGCTTCAGTTGGGGTCTGCAGGGCTGAGGGAGGGGATCCAGGGCTCCAGCTGGGGTCTGCAGGGCTGAGGGAGGGGATCCAGGGCTCCAGCAGGGGTCTGCAGGGCTGAGGGAGGGGATCCAGGGCTTCAGTTGGGGTCTGCAGGGCTGAGGGAGGGGATCCAGGGCTCCAGCTGGGGTCTGCAGGGCTGAGGGAGGGGATCCAGGGCTGAGGGAGGGGATCCAGGGCTCCAGCTGGGGTCTGCAGGGCTGAGGGAGGGGATCCAGGGCTGAGGGAGGGATCCAGGGCTCCAGCTGGGGTCTGCAGGGCTGAGGGAGGGGATCCAGGGCTGAGGGAGGGGATCCAGGGCTCCAGCTGGGGTCTGCAGGGCTGGGATGCAAGCAGATTGGCTGCAGTTAGGGCCTGGGGGGGCACGGTGGGGCCGGCTGAGGGGCTGGGCTGGAGGAGCTCAGAGGCTTGCATTGTCCCTGGGGTGCTCTGCAAGGCTTTTGAGACAGCTCAGCTGGAAACCTGGGGATTTTCCCTGCCTGGGAATGAAACCCTGCCTGGAAGGGCAAGGGGAAGCAGCCAGGAGTCCCCCAGCCCTCAGGAAGCACGGGGAGAGGGGGGGGGAGGACTGAAAAACAACCTCAGGGGCAGCCACAGCGTCTCAGCCTGGGCTGCATCTGAGGCAGCTGGCAGGGGGAAATGCTTCTGTGTGCTGCTGGGACCTGGGATGAAAGAGAAAGGAAAGGTGCAGGATGTGGCTGCAGGGCTGCAGCCCCCTGAGGGGGATTTGTGCTGGCTCCTGAGCCCAGCCTGCAGGGCTGGCAGCCTCCCACTGCTCTGCAGCCCAGAGCCTGCTGGCCAAGCCCCTGCTGGGGCCCAAAGGCTGGAGGAATAGGAGCCACAGGCAGCAAGCCCTGGGAGCCAGGAGCTGTGTGTGTGTGTGTGGAGCCACCAGGTCCCTGCTCAGCCTTTTGCTTGGTGGCTGCTCCTAAGAATCACAAAGCTGGGCTGGAAAAGGCCTCCAGGGTCACCCAGCACCAACCCAACCCCCCCCCCCCCCCGGCCACCAGCCCCCCTGGCCCCCAGGGCCATGGCCACAGGGCTCTGCAGCCCCTCCAGCCATGGGGGCTGCCCTGGGCAGCCTCTGCCAGGCCCTGACCCCTCTGGCACCTCATCTCTTTCCTCCTCTCCAACCTCAGCCTCCCCTGGCACAACCCCAGGCCAGGTCCTCTCCTCCTGTGCCCTGAGCCTGGGGAGCAGAGCCCAAGCCCCAGCTGGCTGCAGCCTCCCCCCAGGGAGCTGCAGAGAGCAAGGAGGTCTCCCTCAGCCTCCTCTGCCCCACACCAACCCCCCCAGGGCCCTCAGCTGCTCCTCCCCAGCCCTCTCCTCCAGAGGCAGCAGGCTGGGAGCTCCTCATCTGCTGCTGAGCTCCTCAGGCCTGAGCAGCAAATGCCAACTGCTTTGGGCTGATCACCGAGGCTGCTGGGCTGAGCTGACTGCTGAAGGGAAGGGAAGGGAAGGGAAGGGAAGGGAAGGGAAGGGAAGGGAAGGGAAGGGAAGGGAAGGGAAGGGAAGGGAAGGGAAGGGAAGGGAAGGGAAGGGAAGGGAAGGGAAGGGAAGGGAAGGGAAGGGAAGGGAAGGGAAGGGAAGGGAAGGGAAGGGAAGGGAAGGGAAGGGAAGGGAAGGGAAGGGAAGGGAAGGGAAGGGAAGGGAAGCTCTTTCTGAGCTCGGTGTTGGAGGTGCCCGGGCTGGGGGCAGCGGCACCGGCGGGCAGGGAGCCGCAGGGCTGGCAGCGAGCCGCAGGGCTGGCAGGGAGCCGCAGGGCTGGCAGGGAGCCGCAGGGCTGGCAGGGAGCCGCAGGGCTGGCAGAGGGGCAGGGCGCAGCCTCCGGCCCCGCAGGGGCAGTTTGCCAGCGAGCGCCGGAGCTGCCCTGGCAGTGCCAAGCAAAGCCGACGTCAGCTCTGGGCGGGAGCGGGGAATTCCAGGAGGATGGATCTCGGAAGCAGGAGGTGTTCCCTGCCTGCTCCCTCCCCCTCCATCCGTGACAGCCTGGAGCCCATCCCGGAGCCGATCCCGGAGCCGCGGCAGCTGCCGGTGGGTCTCTGTCCCTAATCCTCCTCCTCCTCCTCCCTGTGCCCAGCCTGCTGCCACCCTCGGCGACATGAGGGCTGCTTCCCTTCGGGTCCTGCTCGCCCTGAAGCTCTTGTGCCTGGTGACCCTGGCCGGAGGTGAGCCACAGCTCTGCCTGCCCCTGCCCGCGCTGCCCGGCGGCGCTGCCAGGCTGTGCAGGGGCAGCCGAAGGGGGCCGGGGGGCAGAGGCGATGCCGCCTGGGGCTGTGGGCACCGCGGGGACCTCCGGGGGCTGGGAGTGGGAGAGGGCTGGGGGGGGGGGGAGTCCACGGCAGCGATCCTGGCAGCAAGGGAATGTGAGCAGCCCGGTGACAGCTCCTGCTGCTCCCGAGGGAAGCTGGGGCCAGCTCTGGGACCCCCAGCACAAGAGGGACCTGGAGCTGCTGGAGAGGCTCCGGAGGAGGCCACAGAGATGCTCAGAGGGCTGCAGGACCTCTGCCCTGGGGCCAGGCTGGGAGGGTTGGGGCTGTGCAGCCTGCAGCAGAGAAGGCTCCAGGCAGAGCTGAGAGCTGCTGGCTCAGGGCAAACCTGGATACCAACCCTGGCTGGGGGTGAGGAGGCTGAGGGCAGCCCTGCAGGGAAGGCCTTGGGGGTGCTGGGGCTGGGGGAGCAGCTGGGCAGGAGCCAGCACTGGGCACTGGCAGCACAGGAGGCCAAGGGCAGCCTGGGCTGCAGCCAGAGCAGGGTGGCCAGAGCTGGAGAGAGAGGATCCTGCCCCTCTGCTCTGCTCTGGGGAGACCTCACCTGCAGGGCTGGGGCCAGCTGTGGGAGCCCAGCACAAGAGAGACCTGGAGCTGAGGGAGAGGCTCCAGAGGAGGCCACAGAGATGAGCAGAGGGCTGCAGAACCTCTGCCCTGGGGCCAGGCTGGGAGGCCTGCAGCAGAGAAGGCTGCAGGCAGAGCTGAGAGCTGCAGCTGCAGAGCTGCAGGGCAGCTGCAGGCAGGCTGGGCAGGGACTGCTGAGAAGGGGCTGTGGGGATAGGCCCAGGGGCAATGGTTTGGAGCTGGAGCAGGGCAGAGTTAGGTTGGAGCTGAGGAGGAAGCTGTGCAGAGGGAGGCTGGGGAGAGCCTGGCCCAGGCTGCCCAGGGAGGTGGTGGAGGCTCCATCCCTGCAGCCCTTCCAGCTCAGCCTGGCTGTGTCCCTGGGCAGCCTGCTGCAGCTGGAGCTGGCCCTGCTGCCTGCAGGGGGCTTGGGCAGGAGGCCCTTGGAGGGTCTCTTCCCACCCAGTGCCAGCTGTGCAGCTCTGAGCAGAGCTTCTGCAGAGCTGGGTTGGAATCCTCTGGGGCCTTGCCCCTGGGCACCTGCCAAGGGGGCAGCCAGCAGCCTGCCCAGGGCTGGATGTCTGTCCTGAGGGTGCCAGTGCTGCCATCACTGAGAGCTGGGGGATGCTGGCACCTGCAGCCCCAGGCCTGCACAGGCACCCTCTGTCTGTCTGTCTGTCTGTCTGTGAGGACAGGTGGGTGAATGTCTTCTGGTCCCTGGGCAAAGCTCTTTGTGTGCTCCTGGGCAGTGCTGAGCAGGGCCAGGGGAGCAGGAGGAGGTGGGCACAGCTCTCCCTGGGCTGGTCTGGGGTGAGGTCCTCCCCTGGCACACCTCAGTGGTTGCTGCCCCGAGGCAGCCATGGGGCAGAGAGGCTGCCAGAGCTCCCCAGCAGGGCAGGCTCAGCAGAGCCAGGACTAAGGGATGGTCTGAGCCCCCCCACCGTGGGAAGGCAGAGGGGGCAAAGGGCCCTGGAGAGCTGTGCCCTGCTGCCACCAGAGGGGAGGAGTGAGGACAGCCTAGGAGCCCTGCCTGGCAGGGAGTTTCTTCATCTCCTCTCACCTCTGGGCAGGCTCTTCGGGGCTGGCCTGAGTCAGGAGGGCAGCAGGGCTGCAGGGCTGCCTGCCCTGCCCCAGGGAACCCACTGCCTGCTTTGGCACTGCCTGGCTCTGCCCCCCCTGCAGCCAAGCAGCCACCCCCTCTGGAGCACAGGAGCCCAGAGCTGGCAGGGCTGGAAGGGAGCTCAGCCAGCTCCAAGCCCCTGCCATGGGCAGGGACACCTCACCCCACAGCAGGCTGCTCACAAGGCTGGGGAGGGGGCTGGGGCACAGGGCTGGGGAGGGGGCTGGAGCACAGCCCTGGGAGGAGAGGCTGAGGGTGCTGGGGTTGGAGCCTGCAGAAGAGGAGGCTCAGGGGAGACCTTCTTGCTCTCTGCAACTCCCTGCAGGGAGGTTGGAGCCAGGTGGGGAGTTGGGCTCTTCTCCCAGGCAACCAGCACCAGAACAAGAGGCCACAGCCTCAAGCTGTGCCAGGGGAGGTTTAGGGCTGGAGGGGAGGAAGAAATTCTCCCCAGCCAGAGAGCTTGGCCCTGGGGCTGTGCTGCCCAGGGGGGTGGTGGAGTCCCCATCCCTGGGGGTGCTCAGCAAGAGCCTGGATGTGGCTCTCAGGGCCATGGTTGGGTGCTGCTGGCTGCTAGGTTGGGCTGGCTGAGCTCTGAGCTCCCTCCCAGCCTGCTTGCTTCTGGGTTCTGTATTGTTTCAAAGGGTCTGGCTCAGCCCCCCCCCCCCCCCCCCCCCCCCCCCCCCCCCCCCCCCCCCCCCCCCCCCAAATCCCACCCTGAGTTGCTCCTGCTCTGCCCCAGGGGACACTGAATCTCTGAGTAGATGGAAATAGCTCCAGGGAGGGCATCAGCAGCATGGGGGCTGGGTGCCCTCAGCAGTGCCCAGAGACAGGACAAGGGGCAGTGGACACTGAACTGCCAGGGCTGGCAGGGACCCCAGGGCTCAGCCAGCTCCAAGCCCCTGCCATGGGCAGGGACACCTCACCCCACAGCAGGTTGCTCACAGCCACCTCCAGCCTGGCTGCAAACACCTCCAGGGCTGAGCAGGAGGCTTCCACCACCTCCCTGGGCAGCCTGGGCCAGGCTCTCACCACCCTCCTGCCCAACAACTTCTTCCTCACAGCCAATCTCCAGCTCCCCACTTCTCCTTGTGCTCCATCCCCCCCAGTCCTGGCCCTCCCTCACCCCCTCCAAAGTCCCTCCCCAGCTTTCCTGCAGCCCCCTGCAGCCCCTGGAAGGCCACCAGGAGGTCTCCCTGGAGCCCTTTGCTTTCTTCCATCATGAGCTGTTCCTGGTCAGCCCTGAGCAGATCCTCCTGACCCTGAAGTGCAGTGGGAGGCATCAAGTCTGTGGACAAAGGGAGGTGGTGGAGTCCCTCTGGCGGGGGGTGCTCCAGAGCCCTGTGCCCATGGCACCTGGGGCCAGGGGCTGGTGGCCATGGTGGGCTTGGGCTGCTGCTTGGGTTGGAAGATCTCAGAGAGCTTTTCCACCCAACCCAACCCATTCCATGGCTCTGGGAACACTCCAGAGAGCCCTGGAGGCTGCAGTGTGCCTCTGCACAGGGGGCCCTGGGCTTGCTTTGCAGCCCTGGGTTGCCCTCAGGATGCAAGGAGCTGGGAGGGGGGCTCCTGCATGCTGCCCCCCCTGGCACTCAGCAGCTGGAGCACTCCCAGCACAGCTGCCTCAGGTCCACCAAACCCAGGTGGAGAGGGCAGCCTGAGAGGGGAGAGGATCCTGCTCTGCTCAGTGCCCCCCTGCAGCACTGCCTCCAGCTCTGGGGCCCCCAGCACAAGGAGGACCTGGAGCTGCTGCAGAGGCTCCAGAGGAGGTCACAGAGATGCTCAGAGGGCTGCAGAGCCTCCCCTGTGGGGCAGTCTGGGAGGCTTGGGGCTGTGCAGCCTGCAGGGAGAGCTGAGAGCAACCTTGCAGGAGCTGCAGGGCTGCAGGAGAGCTGGGGAGGGACTGTGGGCAAGGGCTGGGAGTGCCAGGAGCAGGGAGAATGGCTTGGAGCTGGCAGAGGGCAGAGGGAGAGTGGAGAGGAGGAAGGAATGGTTGGCAGGGAGGCTGGGGAGAGCCTGGCACAGGCTGCCCAGGGAGGCTGTGGCTGCCCCCTGCCTGGAGGTGCTGAGGCCCAGGCTGGATGAGGCCTTGAGCAGGCTGGGCTGTGGGGAGGGGTCCCTGGGCATGGCAGGGGGCTGGAGCTGGCTGAGCTCTGAGCTCCCTTCCACCCCAAGCCCATTCCCTGGATCTGCACAGCTCATTTGTGCTCCTTTTGGAGGAGCCTGGAGGCTGCAGCTGCTTTCCCCCCCTCAGATGAATCAGGGTTTGTTTTCCTCAGCCTTGTCCCCTGGCATGCCAGGACACATCTCCAGGAGGCTGCATTGTGCAACCTCCCCCTGCAGCTTGGCAAGCTGCTGTGGCTGGGGGAGCTGAGGGTCCCCCCCCAGGGCTGGGCTTGGCTTTGCTTCTCCAAAGGGTCAGGCCTGGAGGGGGGGTGGGAGGGGGTTTAAGTCTCCCACCCTGCCAAATGCAAACCACAGCTTCCTGTGGAGGTGGCAGGGGAGATGCTTGGTGGGATGCTAGGCTCTGAGGCTAAAGGCTGCTGGGGAGCAAAGGATTCAGCCCAAGGTTCTCTCCCTGCAGCCTTCCTCTCGGCCCAAGTGGTGCCCAGAGGGCCAGGGACCAGCAGGGAGAGGCAGGGAGGGAAGCCCCTGGAGGGGAAGTCCCACAGTGGGGGGAGCAGGGTTGGGAGGAGATGTGGTGAGGAGAGGTCTCCAGAGCACACTGCATGGATCCACGGATGGGGCTGGGGGGAGAGGGGGAAGGGAGCTCAGAGCTCAGCCAGCCCCAGCCCCCTGCCATGCCCAGGGACCCCTCCCCCCAGCCCAGGCTGCTCAGGGCCTCATCCAGCCTGGTCCTGAGCAGGGGGCAGCCACAGCCTCCCTGGGCAGCCTGTGCCAGGCTCCAGCAGCCTCACAGGGACAGAGTTTTCCCTCCTGTTCCCAGGGCACCTCCTCTGCTGCAGCTGCCACCCAGTGCCCCTGGAGCTGTCCCTGGCCACCCCTGAGCAGAGCCTGGCTCCAGCCCTGCTCATCTTGATCCCCCCCCCCCCTCAGCACCCCCAAGGCAGTGCTGGTTCCTGGGGCAGGCAGCCCACAGCCCAGCCTCTGAGCTGCTGGGAACCTCCTTGCAGGGCAACCCAAAGCATCTCTGATGTGCTCCAGGGAGTGCCAGAAGTTCAGCCCCAAGATAGAGGCCAAGAGGATAAGAAGCTACCACAGCACTGAAGCCACCTGCAAGACAAAAGCCATCATGTGAGCATGGCCCCAGCAGCAGCAGCTGCCCCCTCCCTGCACCCCCCTCAGCCCCCTCCCTGCACCCCCTCAGCACCCTCCTTGCACTTCCTCAGCCCCCTCCCTGCAACCCCTCCACCCTCCCTCCCTGCACCCCCTCAGCCCCCTCCTTGCATCCTCTTCACCCTCCCTCCCTGCACCCCCTCAGCCCCCTCCTTGCATCCCCTGCACCCCCTCCCTGCACCCCCTTCCTGCACCCCCCCAGCCCCCTCCCTGCACCCCCTCAGCACCCTCCCTTTCCTCCCTCCCTCCCTTCCTCTCTCCCTCTCCTCCCTTTCTCCCTTCCCTCCCTCTCTCCCTGCCCTCCCTGCCCTCCCTTCCTTCCCTCCCTCCCTCCCCTCCCTTCCTCCCTTCCTCCCTGCCCTCCCCCTCTCCCTGCCCTCCTTTTCTCCCTCTCCTTCCTCTCTCCCTACCCTCCCTCTCTCCCTACCCTCTCCCTCTCCCTTCCCTCTCTCCCTCCCCTCCCTCCCCTCCCTTCCTCCCTTCCTTCCTTCCTCCCTTCCTTCCTTCCTTCCGTCCTTCCTTCCTTCCTTCCTTCCTTCCTTCCTTCCTTCCTTCCTTCCTTCCTTCCTTCCTTCCTTCCTTCCATCTCTCCCTTCCCTCTCCCTCTCTGCCTTCCCTCTCCCTCTCTGCCTTCCCTCTCCCTCTCTGCCTTCCCTCTCCCTCTCTGCCTTCCCTCCATCCCTTCCTTCCCTCTCTCCCTTCCTCTCTCCCTTCCTTCCTTCCTTCCTTCCTTCCTTCCTTCCTTCCTTCCTTCCTTCCTTCCTTCCTTCCTTCCTTCCTTCCCTCCTTCCCTCCTTCCCTCCTTCCTTCCTTCCTTCCTTCCTTCCTTCCTTCCTTCCTTCCATCTCTCCCTTCCCTCTCCCTCTCTGCCTTCCCTCCCTCCCTTCCCTCCATCTCTCCCTTCCCTCCCTCTCTCCCTTCCCTCCCTCCCTGCCCACTTAGAGCAGGGTTTATTCACTGCCTGTCCCCTCTGGCTTTTCAGCTTGGTGACCCTGAGGATGCTGCAGATCTGTGCAGACCCAGAAGCAGATTGGGTGAAGAAGATCATGAAGGAGCTGGACCGGGAGAAGGCTTCCCCCTCCCCCCTCCCCCAGGCTGCTGGCCCAGCAGAAGGTCCCGGGGGCGTTCAGAGGCTTGTTGGAGTCACTGCCCCAGCTGCTCTCTCCCAGGGCACAGCAGGTTTGGACAGAGCCCTCCGGACAGAGACAGCCAGCCCGGCCCCCCCGGCCACCGCTCAGCCCCCTGCCGGATCGGCCCCTGCGGCACAGGAGGTTGCTGCCGGCTCCGAAGCCCCTCCAGGAGCAGGCAGAGGCTCTGTGAGGTCTGCTGCAGCCCCCACCCGCGCTGCAGCAGGCAGGGTCTCCGGGCAGCCCCCCGGTGCCGTGCCTGGCAGGGGCAGTGCCGCGGGAGGGGCTGCAGGGCACGCCGCGGGCACCGGGGCTGGCGGCCAGGGCACCGCTTCCCCCGGCCCCCCCCCCGGCTCTCAGCCAAGGCTCAGACCGCCCTCTGCTTGCTTCAGCCCACCCCCCAGGCCCTCCAAGTGCCAGAGCCGAGGCTGGCAGCTTGGGTTCAGACCTCCCCAGCCCGGGCAGCCTGGGGCAGGGCACAGCCTCAGCCGCGCTGCCTCCAGCGGGCACTGCCTCGGCGTCCGCTCGCAGCTCCGCAGCTGCCGCGGGCAAAGCTGCTCCTGCCCAGCTCGGCAAGGCTGCTCCTGCCCAGCCCAGCAAAGCTGCTCCTGCCCAGCCCGGCAAGGCTGCTCCTGCCCAGCCCGGCAAGGCTGCTCCTGCCCAGCCCAGCAAGGCTGCTCCTGCCCAGCCCAGCAAAGCTGCTCCTGCCCAGCCCAGCAAGGCTGCTCCTGCCCAGCCCAGCAAGGCTGCTCCTGCCCAGCCCAGCAAGGCTGCTCCTGCACAGCCCAGCAAAGCTGCTCCTGTCCAGCCCAGCAAGGCTGCTCCTGTCCAGCCCAGCAAGGCTGCTCCTGCCCAGCCCAGCAAGGCTGCTCCTGTCCAGCCCAGCAAAGCTGCTCCTGCCCAGCCCAGCAAGGCTGCTCCTGCCCAGCCCGGCAAAGCTGCTCCTGCCCAGCCCAGCAAAGCTGCTCCTGCCCAGCCCGGCAAGGCTGCTCCTGTCCAGCCCAGCAAGGCTGCTCCTGCCCAGCCCGGCAAGGCTGCTCCTGCCCAGCCCGGCAAGGCTGCTCCTGCCCAGCCCAGCAAGGCTGCTCCTGCCCAGCCCGGCAAAGCTGCTCCTGTCCAGCCCAGCAAGGCTGCTCCTGTCCAGCCCAGCAAGGCTGCTCCTGCCCAGCTCGGCAAGGCTGCTCCTGCCCAGCCCAGCAAGGCTGCTCCTGCCCAGCCCAGCAAGGCTGCTCCTGTCCAGCCCAGCAAGGCTGCTCCTGCCCAGCCCAGCAAGGCTGCTCCTGCCCAGCCAGGCAAAGCTGCTCCTGACCAGCCCAGCAAGGCTGCTCCTGCCCAGCCCAGCAAGGCTGCTCCTGCCCAGCCCGGCAAGGCTGCTCCTGCCCAGCCCAGCAAGGCTGCTCCTGCCCAGCCCAGCAAGGCTGCTCCTGCCCAGCCCAGCAAGGCTGCTCCTGCCCAGCCCAGCAAAGCTGCTCCTGCCCAGCCCGGCAAGGCTGCTCCTGCCCAGCCCAGCAAAGCTGCTCCTGCCCAGCCCGGCAAGGCTGCTCCTGCCCAGCCCAGCAAGGCTGCTCCTGCCCAGCCCGGCAAGGCTGCTCCTGCCCAGCCCAGCAAGGCTGCTCCTGCCCAGCCCAGCAAAGCTGCTCCTGCCCAGCCCAGCAAGGCTGCTCCTGCCCAGCCCGGCAAGGCTGCTCCTGCCCAGCCCGGCAAGGCTGCTCCTGCCCAGCCCAGCAAGGCTGCCAGCTCCTCTGCAGCTGCTCCTGGCAGCAGGGCCTCTGCCTGCCCACCCCCTGCAGCCCAGCACGACCCTGCAGCTCCATCGCTGCCCGCTGGCCGGACCTCCCCCGGCCCAGCCAGGGCGCAGGCGCCCGCGGGAAGCCCGAGCCCCCTGCCCCTTCCCAGCCTCTTGCCAAGCTCTCAGCTGCCCTTGGTCATCCCAGCTGCCGTGGTGAGCGCCCTGATGGTGTGTGGGGTGGCTGTGGCTTGGCTCTACCTCAAGTTTGGACTCAGGAGAGAGGAGGTGGCGAGAGAAATGGTCCAGGGCTTGCTCTACCAGAAGGCAGCCCCTGCCCCCGACGCCTACCCCATGGAAGAGGTCTGAAGGCTTTGGAGTGGACATTTGGGCTTTTGGCCTGAGCTTGCCTGTGAGCTGAGCTTGTGCTGCACTGGTGTGGCCAGGAGGAAGCAATGCCAAGGGTGAAAGCCCTGGAGACAAGAGGATTCCTCGCAGGGCAGAGCCTCAGGAGCCAGATCTGCTCTGGCAGTGCCCAGCGCTGGTGCCTTGGAGGCCACTGAGGGGCTCTGAGCCCTTCAGCCACTGCCACCCCACACAAAGGCTCTCCCAGAGCCGTTGCTGGTGGCCAGAAGTGACTTCTGGGAGCCTTTTCCCTCACCCAGCCAGGAAGCCACCTCCTCAGCCACCCCTGCTGGGCTTGGCCTTGGCCACCCGGGGCAGGCTTAAGCCCAAAGCCGCTCGGCTCGCACTGCCCAGGCTCTGCTGCTCCTTCCTTGGCACTTTGGCTGTGCCAGGATCCAGGCTGCCGCTGCTGGCCAGCTGGGGGCTGGATCTCCTTGGGCTGATCACTGTCCCTGCAGTCACTGCTGCTGGAGAAGTGAGGGGTGGGCTGGGTTGTCAGGCAGAGGTGGCAGACACCCCCTCCCCGCCGCCCTGAGTCTGCTTAGGGGACTGCAGATGTCATGCTCAGAGGGAGCTGGCAGCCCTCAACCCAGCCCCTGCTGGAGGCCAGGCCACAGCTCTGGGCTTCTCTTCTTGCTCCCTCTTCACTTGGAGGCCTGCAGAGGAGCTGCAGCAAAGCCCTGCTGCGTGTGGTGCCCAGCAGCAGGGCAGGATGAGGTGGGGAGAAAAGAAGCAGCCACCCAGAGTGGTCCTGTGGGAGCCTCAGGGGGAGGTTTGGGGGCTCTCTGCAAGCACAGCACCCAGGGAAGGCTCTCTTGGAGGAGGAGGAGGAGGAGGTGGAGGAGCCCAATGCAGCCCTGGCTGGGGGCATGTGGCAGAGGTGCCAGCCCTCTGGGCACACTTTCCCTCCAGAAAGAGGCATTTGGTCCCCAAAGCAAAGGCTCCAAATGCCTGCCCAGGGGCCTACCCTTTGCCCCATGTCAGGTTTGGGGGGGTGGGGGGTGGGTGTTGGGGGTGGGCTTCTGTGTCTTGGCTAGCAGTGGTCATTATTAAAGCACTGTGCCAGCAGCCAGCCCTTTCCACCCCACCTTTGGCTTGCCTGGTTTGTTCCCTCTCTCTCTCTAATCTGTGAGCTTTGGAGCTCTTCATTCTCTCCCACCCCACAGCCCTGTGCTCAGCTCCTGGAAGCCTTCATTAAACATTTGCCTCCTCTGGGAGCTGAAGGTGAGGAAGAGGCTGAGGCTCTGAGCTCCTTCTTTGCCTCCACTGCAACAGTCAGGCAGGAGGCCCTCGGGACAAGTGGCCTCCTGGACTGGCACATGGGGTCAGGGAGCAGGGCAGAGCCCCTGCAATCCATCAGGAGGTTGTTCAGGACTTGCTGAGCTGCTTGGATCCCCACAGGTCCCTGGGACCCGATGGGATCCCTCCTAGGGTGCTGAGAGAGCTGGCAGGTGAGCTCCAAGCTTGCTCTCCATCACTGACCACCAGTCCTGGCTCACTGGAGAGGTCCCAGAGGACTGGCAGCTGCCAAGGTGATGCCCACCCACAAGCAGGGCTGGGAGGAGGAACCTGCAAGCTCCAGGCCTGGCAGCCTGAGCTCAGTGCCAGGCAAAGGGATGCAGCAGATCATCCTGGGGGCAATCCCTGCATTCCTGCACCAAGGGCTCAGCCAGCAGGGATCCAGGCAGGGCAGGTCCTGCCTGAGCAACCTGAGCTCCTTCCATGCCCAGGGCACTGCCTGGTGGCTGTGGGGCAGGCTGGGGATGGAGACTGCAGCAAGGCCTTTGCCATCATCCCCCCCAGCAAGCTGCTGGCCAAGCTGTCAGCCCCTGGCTGGGACAGCAGCTCTGAGCTGGGTGAGGAACTGGCTGGAGGCTGAGCCCAGAGGCTGGTGGTGAATGGTGCCACAGCCAGCTGGCAGCCAGGCACCAGTGGGGTGCCCCAGGGAGCAGTGCTGGGCCCCAGCCTGATCAATATCCTCATTGATGATCTGGAGGAGGGGATGGAGTCCAGCAGCAGTAAATGTGCAGATGACAGCAAGCTGGGAGCAGGAGTTGAGCTGGGAGGGGGCAGCAGAGCTCTGCAGAGGGACCTCAACAGGCTGGGCAGAGGGGCAGGGGCCAAGGGCAGGAGACTGAACACAGCCAAGTGCCAGGGGCTGCACTTTGGCCACAGCAACCCCAGGCAGTGCTGCAGGCTGGGGGCAGAGTGGCTGAGAGCAGCCAGGCAGAGAGGGAGCTGGGGGGAGTGGTGGAGAGCAGCTGAACAGGAGCCTGCAGTGTGCCCAGGGGGCCAAGAAGGCCAAGGGCAGCCTGGCCTGCAGCAGGCAGAGTGTGGCCAGCAGGAGCAGGGAGCTCATCCTGCCCTGTGCTCAGCACTGCTCAGGCCACACCTGGAGTCCTGTGTCCAGCTCTGGGCTCCTCAGGTCAGGAAAGAGGTTGAGCTGCTGGAAGGTGTCCAGAGAAGGGCAACAAAGCTGGGGAGGGGTCTGGGGCACAGCCCTGGGGAGGGGTCTGGAGCACAGCCCTGTGAGGACCAGCAGCCCCCAGGAGTCAAACATTCAGCCCCCAGGGGATAAGCATTCAGCCCCCAGACTGCTCTGCAAGGAGCAGGGGGCCAAGGGCTGAGCTGGGACCTCTCCCACCCCCCAGGCAGGGCATGGGCTGCCCTCCTGTGCCTTTCCCCCCTGCAGGAAGGGAAGGGAGGAGAGGTGGCAAAGGCAAAAAGCTCCAGGAGTCAATGCCCAGCCACAGTGGGCAGCTGGGAGAAGTGAGAGGGCCAGGGGCCAGCATCTCCTCCTCCTCCTCATCCTGGGAGCCCCCATGCCAGCATCTCCTGCTCCCCATCCTGGGAGCCCCCATGCCAGCATCTCCTCCTCCTCCTCATCCTGGGAGCCCCCATGCCAGCATCTCCTGCTCCCCATCCTGGGAGCCCTCATGCCAGCATCTCCTGCTCCCCATCCTGGGAGCCCCCATGCCAGCATCTCCTGCTCCTTCTCATCCTGGGAGCCCCCATGCCAGCATCTCCTGCTCCCCATCCTGGGAGCCCCCATGCCAGCATCTCCTGCTCCTTCTCATCCTGGGAGCCCCCATGCCAGCATCTCCTGCTCCTCCTCATCCTGGGAGCCCCCATGCCAGCATCTCCTGCTCCCCATCCTGGGAGCCCCCATGCCAGCATCTCCTGCTCCCCATCCTGGGAGCCCCCATGCCAGCATCTCCTGCTCCTCCTCATCCTGGGAGCCCCCATGCCAGCATCTCCTGCTCCTCCCCATCCTGGGAGCCCCCATGCCAGCATCTCCTGCTCCTCCCCATCCTGGGAGCCCCCATGCCAGCATCTCCTGCTCCTTCTCATCCTGGGAGCCCCCACGCCAGCCACGTGCCAGGCAGAGCTTGCTGCTGTGGTGTGAGCTGCCCCTTGCCCGTGGCAGGGGGCTTGGAGCTGGCTGAGCCCCGAGGTCCCTTCCAGCCCCTGGCAGCTGTGGGGCTCTGTGCCTCACAAAGGTCCTGCTGCCCAGCTGGGAGTTACCTTCAGCAGCCTTTGGGCAGAGCTAAACCCACAGCTGGCAAATCCCCCACCCACAAAGCCAGAGAGCTTCCCCCTGGGGCACTCAGGAGCAGCTCTGGTGCTTGGGTTTCCTTTGCCCTCTCCTCTCTCTGCCAGGGCAGGGGCAGGCAGTGCCAAGGAGCCAACCCCAGGGCTCAGCTCCGTGGCACCAGCCTGGGGCCCTTGGGGCACTGAGGGACACTGTGGACTCCTGGTCCCTCAGCTGCCTGCTGGCACACCCTGAGCTGCCTCACTGCTGCTGCCTGGCACTGCCAGGGAGGCTGAGGGAGCTGGGGTTGCTCAGCCTGCAGAAGAGGAGGCTCAGGGGAGACCTCATGGCTCTCTGCAACCCCCTGCAGGGAGGTTGCAGCCAGGTGGGCGTTGGGCTCTTCTCCCAGGCACCCAGCCCCAGAACAAGAGGACACAGTCTCAAGCTGTGCCAGGGGAGGTTTGGGCTGGAGGGGAGGAGAAAGTTCTTCCCAGAGAGAGAAGCAGCCTCCCCAAGCAGCCTCCCCAGGCAGCCTCCCCAGGCAGCCTCCCCAAGCAGCCTCCCCAGACAGCCTCCCCAAGCAGCCTCCCCAAGCAGTCTCTCCAGACAGCCTCCCCAGGCAGCCTCCCCAGGCAGCCTCCCCAGGCAGCCTCCCCAAGCAGCCTCCCCAAGCAGTCTCTCCAGACAGCCTCCCCAGGCAGCCTCCCCAGGCAGCCTCCCCTGGCAGCCTCCCCAGGCAGCCTCCCCAGGCAGCCTTCCCAGACAGCCTCCCCAGGCAGCCTCCCCAGGCAGCCTCCCCAAGCAGCCTCTCCAGGCAGCCTCCCCTGGCAGCCTCCCCAGGCAGTCTCTCCAGACAGCCTCCCCAGGCAGCCTTCCCAGGCAGCCTCCCCAAGCAGCCTCCCCAGACAGCCTCCCCAAGCAGCCTCCCCAAGCAGCCTCCCCAGGCAGCCTCCCCAAGCAGCCTCCCCAAGCAGCCTCCCCTGGCAGCCTTTCCTAGCTCCAGCCCTTGCTGCCAGGCAGCACCACCTGGCCAGCAGGGGGCGCCCCCAAAGCCAGCTGCAGAGCTTCCAAGCCTTGCCCCAGCATCCAGGCACTGCCGGGGGGGTCCCCAGGGGAGAGCCTGGCCCAGGCTGCCCAGGGAGGCTGTGGCTGCCCCCTGCCTGGAGGTGCTCAGGACCAGGCTGGATGAGGCCCTGGGCAGCCTGGGCTGGGGGGAGGGGTCCCTGCCCAGGGCAGGGGGCTGCAGCTGGCTGAGCTTTGAGCTCCCTTCCAGCCCAACCCATTCCAGGAGCCTCCAGGCATGGTGACCCCAGAGCAGAGGATTCCCCTTGAAGGAAGAGGAGGAGGCTGCACCTGAGGGCACTGAGAGGCACTTGGGAGCTGCAGCAGCAGGAAGGGGAAGGGAGAAACCCATCAGAGGGAGCAGAGAGAGGCTGCAGGCTGACCCCAGGGGCCCAGCACAAACCTCTCCCCCTGTGGGCAGGTGTGGAGGGCAAGAGACAGCAGGGAGCTGCCCCCAGGAGCCAGCAGTGCCCCTGGCCACAGATCCCTCTGACATCCCAGCAGCTCTCCAAGCACCTCAAAGAGCAACTGTGCTGAGGAGCTGCAAGCACTGCCCAGCAGCAGGCTGCCCCTGCAGCCCAGCCCCACAGCCACACCAGCCCTGAGGGCCCTGGCCTGGCACCTGGGGACCTGCTTCAGTGGCCATGGTGCCCTGAGGCTGCCAGCTGGGCTCAGTGCTCCTGCCCGTGGCAGGGGGCTGGAGCTGGCTGAGCTCTGAGCTCCCTTCCAGCCCAGCCCCATCCATGGATCCCTGAGGCAGCTCAGCTCTGCCTCCTCTCCCCCCAGACCTGCCATGGGTGCTGCAGCCATGCTTGGACCCGGTGGCGGTCTGGGTGGCCAAGTGAGGAAGAGGGAGCTGGGTGCCATGGGGGGGCAGCTGCCCCCAGGCTAACCCAGGGGTCCTGAGCCCCCTCTCTGCAGGGCCCTGCACCGCCTGGGAGCCTTCCAGCCCGTTGGAGAAGCCCTGCAAGGACTTTGGGCACCAGCACTTCAGCCTGCTGGAGCCTCCTGCCCCGAGGCCGAGGGGCTGAGCCTGGGCTGCTGGGGAGGGCTCTGCTGGGAGCTCCCCACAGCAGCAGCCTGGGGAGGGGGCTCAGCTGCCGGCAGGGGCTGACCTCTGGCAGCTGCTGAGCCACGGAGGGCTGGCTGGCTGGCTGGCAGCTGTGGCCAGCAGGCTGCTGAGGGGAGGTGGGAAGGCAACCCCCGGGGAGCTGCAGCCTGGCTGTGGGTGGCTTTGGCCGGGGGTGGGGGTGGGGGAGGCTGGAAAGTGACTCTGCAGCGGGGGACGAGCTGGGCTCTGCCTTTGCCCAGCTCCAGGGGCTGGGGGCCCTGGCCTTCAGGCCTCTGCAGAGGAGGGTTGCACTTCCCTGCTGCCCCCCTGAGGCTTGCCTGCTGCAGGACCCTGCCTCGCCGAAATGCAGAAGTGGCCGAGAGGCTGCTGAGTCCTTCCAGGGACCGGCTCCGGGGAGGGGGGGGCGCTGAGCCCCGGGCTCCCGGGAGGGCTGGGAATCCCCCTGAGCTTTCTCTTGAATCTGCTCAGAGTTCTGCAGAACAGGGCTAACGTGGGCAGGGGGTGGGGGGCAGAGGATAAAACGGGAGCCTCTCCCTGCCCGGGCTCACAGCTCTGGAGGCAGAGCAGCAGAGCCTGCAGGAGCAGCCCCCCCAGGCAGCCCCCACGATGGCCTCAAGGACAGCCCTGCTGCTCAGCCTGCTGCTCAGCCTGCTCCTCACCCTCTCCCCGGGCTCTGATGCAGGTAAAGGCACCCCAGGGGCCACCCCTCTGGCCAGGAGGAGCAGGGGGGCACATCTCAGGGTGCTGGAGGGGCTGCTCCTGGGGCTGCCTCTGGGCAAAGCCAGCTGCAGGGGCTGGGTGCTAAGGAGGTGATGTGGTCTGCTGGGGGGCGGTGGGATGCTGGCACAGGGTGCCCAGGGAGGTGGTAGATGCGCCCAACCCCCCTCCCAAGGGGGGCTGCCAGGGTGGTCCTGCTGCTCATGGTGCTCCTCACCCTGAGGCAAAGGCACCTCAGGGGCCACCACTGCAGGCCCAGGCTCAGCTGGGCTGTCCGGGGGGGGGGGGGGGGGGTCAGGTGGGTTGGGGGGAGGTTGGACAGGAGGTCCCCAGGGGGAAGGTTGGATAGGAGGTCCCCAGGGGGGAGGTTGGACAGGATGACCTTGAGAGGTCCCTTCCAACCCCAGCCCTCCCTGGGGGCATCCTCCTGCCCTGGGAAGCAAGGAGGGCATCTGGGGGGGGTGGGGGGTGGGGTGGTCCTTAGGGGAACCCCTGAGGGCTGTTGTGGGCATCAGCCTGGTCCAGGGGGAAGGTCTTGCAGCCACCTTTCCAGAGGCCTCTCTGCTCAGTGCCTCTCTGTGCCTCCTGCAGCTCCTCACAAGCCCCTGGAGTGCTGCTTCAGGTTCCTGCAGGCTCCTCTGAAGCTGCAGAGGCTGAAGGGCTTCTACAGGACCCCCAAGGAGTGCTTCAACCCTGCTGTTGTGTGAGTTCCCCACCGCCCTGCTCCCTCCTCAGCCCACCACAGAGTTCCCTTCATCCATCCCAGGCCCTTCCCTGGCCTCCAGCAGCGGCTGGCTGGGGGCTCCCGCGGGGCAGAGCGAAGGGCTTGGGGTCCCTCGCAGCTCCTGGAGCCTCTGCAAAGGGAGGCTCAGGGCTGCAGGCTGAGCAGCCTGGAGGACAGCGAGCAGCCAGGGGCTGGGGCAGAGGAGGAGGAGGATGGGGTGGGGGCAGGGGCGGGCCTGTGGCTCGGTCGTCTCTCAACCGAGCTTCGCCTTTCCCCTCGGCAGCTTTGAGACCAGGAATGGGACCAAGGTCTGCGCGGACCCGGAGCAGCCCTGGGTGAAGAGAGCAACGGAGAGGCTGCAGAAGAAGTGAGAGGGATCGCTGCCCCCCGCCCCGGCGTGCCCCGGGCCGCCCTGCTGCGGGCTCCGCAGCTCCCTGCCGGCGAGGCGAGGGACGGCCCCGAGCCCCCCGCCCTGCCCGGGGGCCGCCGCAGGTCCCCGCTGCTGCCGAGGGCCGGCGGCGGCTGCCCGGAGCCCTGCGCCCCGCGGAGCAGCCTGGCACCAGCCGCTGCAGCCCTGCCAGCCGCTGCAGCCCTGCCAGCTGCTGCACCAGCCGCTGCAGCCTGGCACCAGCTGCTGCACCAGCCGCTGCAGCCCTGCCAGCTGTTGCACCAGCCACTGCAGCCCTGCACCAGCCGCTGCAGCCCTGCCAGCTGCTGCACCAGCCGCTGCAGCCCGGCACCAGCTGCTGCACCAGCCGCTGCAGCCTGGCACCAGCCGCTGCAGCCCTGCCAGCTGCTGCACCAGCCGCTGCAGCCTGGCACCAGCTGCTGCAGCCCTGCCAGCTGCTGCACCAGCCACTGCAGCCCTGCCAGCTGCTGCACCAGCCACTGCAGCCCTGCACCAGCTGCTGCAGCCCTGCCAGCTGCTGCACCAGCCGCTGCAGCCCGGCACCAGCCGCTGCAGCCCTGCCAGCCGCTGCAGCCCGGCACCAGCTGCTGTAGCCCGGCACCAGCCGCTGCAGCCCTGCCAGCTGCTGCACCAGCCACTGCAGCCCTGCACCAGCTGCTGCAGCCCTGCCAGCTGCTGCACCAGCCGCTGCAGCCCGGCACCAGCCGCTGCAGCCCTGCCAGCCGCTGCAGCCCGGCACCAGCCGCTGCAGCCCGGCACCAGCCGCTGCAGCCCTGCCAGCTGCTGCACCAGCCGCTGCAGCCCGGCACCAGCCGCTGCAGCCCTGCCAGCCGCTGCAGCCCTGCACCAGCCGCTGCAGCCCGGCACCAGCTGCCTGCTGAGCACCGCCACCGAATAAAGCTGACCCGGTGTAGCACCTGCGGGCTTGTCCCTTCTGCTCCCGGCCCCACCGCAGGGGCTGCTGCTGCCGCCGCGGGGCTGGGCTGGGCTGGGCTGGGCTGGGCTGGGCTGGGCTGGGCTGGGCTGGGCTGGGCTGGGCTGAGCTGGGCTGGGCTGGGCTGGGCTGAGCTGACCTGAGCTGCACTGAGCTGGGCTGGGCTGGGCTGGGCTGGGCTGGGCTGGGCTGACCTGAGCTGCACTGGGCTGGGCTGCACTGAGCTGCACTGGGCTGGGCTGGGCTGGGCTGGGCTGGGCTGAGCTGGGCTGCACTGAGCTGGGCTGGGCTGAGCTGCACTGAGCTGGGCTGGGCTGAGCTGCACTGAGCTGGGCTGGGCTGCACTGAGCTGAGCTGGGCTGGGCTGGGCTGCACTGAACTGGGCTGGGCTGCACTGAGCTGGGCTGCACTGAACTGGGCTGGGCTGCACTGAGCTGGGCTGGGCTGCACTGGGCTGAGCTGTGCTGACCTGAGCTGAGCTGGACTGGGCTGCACTGAGCTGGGCTGGGCTGCACTGAGCTGGGCTGGGCTGCACTGGGCTGAGCTGTGCTGACCTGAGCTGAGCTGGACTGGGCTGCACTGAGCTGGGCTGGGCTGCACTGGGCTGAGCTGTGCTGACCTGAGCTGAGCTGGACTGGGCTGCTCTGAGCTGGGCTGGGCTGCACTGGGCTGGGCTGGGCTGCACTGGGCTGAGCTGTGCTGACCTGAGCTGAGCTGGACTGGGCTGCACTGAGCTGGGCTGGGCTGCACTGGGCTGGGCTGGGCTGCACTGGGCTGAGCTGTGCTGACCTGAGCTGAGCTGGACTGGGCTGCACTGAGCTGGGCTGGGCTGCACTGGGCTGAGCTGTGCTGACCTGAGCTGAGCTGGACTGGGCTGCGCTGGGCTGCACTGGGCTGAGCTGCGCTGAGCTGAGCTGAGCTGGACTGGGCTGCACTGAGCTGGGCTGCACTGGGCTGAGCTGTGCTGACCTGAGCTGAGCTGGACTGGGCTGCGCTGGGCTGCACTGAGCTGGGCTGGGCTGAGCTGCGCTGAGCTGGGCTGGGCTGGGCTGGGCTTGGCAGGGCTGGGCTGGGCTGAGCTGGGCTGTGCTGGGCTGGGCTGAGCTGAGCTGGGCTGGGCAGGGTTGGGCTGGGCTGGGCTGCAGGGGGCAGGAGGCTGGGGCCAGGCTCTGCTCAGGGGTACCCAGGGCCAGGCCAAGGGGCAGAGGGCACAGACTGGCACCCAGGAGGAGGAAGTTGTTTGGTGTGAGGCTGCTGGAGGCCTGGAGCAGGCTGCCCAGAGAGGTTGTGGAGTCTCCTGGTGTGGAGAGCTTCCAACCCGCCCTGGGCACTGTGCCCCTGGGCATTGTGCTGTGGGTGCCCTGCTGGGTCAGGGGGGCTTGGGCTGGGTGAGCTCCAGAGCTCCCTTCCAGCCCCCACCCTGCTGGGGTGCTGTGAACCCTGAACATCCTCCTACTTCCTTCCTCTCTCCCCCAGACACCCAATAAAGGCTGGAAAGGAAACCCAAGCAACCACAGCCCCCACAAAGAGCCTTCCCTGGCTGCTGTCCTGCCTGTCCCTGAGCCACAGCCCCCCTCAGCTCCTGGGACTGCAGCCCCAGCACCTCCAGGTGCTCTCACAGCAGGGGCAAACCCCCTCCCCCCCCCCGAGCTGGAGGTTGGCCCTGATGTGCTGTGGCCCTTGGAACCTCAGGGGCACCACGAGGCAGGGGGAGGTCTCTGAGGAGCAGCTTCACCCTCAGCAGCTGTTTTCAGCTGCTGCCTTTACTCTGCAGGAGCCTCCAGACCATGCTTGGCCTTGGTGCCCTCTCCTGCCAGCTCAGGCTTGGCTGCAGCCCAGAGCCCAGGTCTCCAGCTGGCTGGGGAGGGGAGCTCCAGCCTGGCACTGTGCAGAAGGTGGCTGCAGCATGCCAGGGAGCCCAGAGCTGGCCAAGGAGGAGCTGGTGGCAGGGCCTCACCTCCACCATGGTCCTTCATCCACCTTCCTCTGCCTCAGCTCCTGGCTGAGACCTGTCAGCACAGAACCATCATCACCCAGCTGAGGCCCAGGGGCTGAGAACCCTCAGAATCACAGAACCCCAGAGCTGGCAGGGCTGGAAGGGACCTCTGGAGCTCACCCCGTGCCAACCCCCCTGCTCCAGCAGGGCACCCACAGCACAATGCCCAGGAGCACAGTGCCCAGGGTGGGGTTGGAAGCTCTCCACACCAGGAGGCTCCACAACCTCTCTGGGCAGCCTGCTCCAGGCCTCCAGCAGCCTCACACCAAACATCTTCCCAGATGCCTGGCACCTCCACCCTGCCCCCCACCCCTCAGATGGTTGCAGACCTTGATCAGATCTCCTCTCAGCCTTCTCCTCTCTGGGCCAAACACCCCCAGGGCTCTCAGCCTCTCCTCCCAGCAGAGCTGCTCCAGGCCCTCTGTGAGGAGCAAAGGCTGAGAGCCCTGGGGGAGAATCACAGAATCAATCACAGAATGTTAGGGGCTGGAAGTGACCTCGAAAGATCATCCAGTCCAACCCCCCCTGCCAGAGCAGGATCACCTATACCAGATCACACAGGAACACATCCAGGTGAGTTTTGAGGCTCTCCAGAGAGGGAGACTCCACAATCCCCCTGGGCAGCCTGCTCCTGTGCTCTGTCACCCTCACAGGGAAAGTTTTTTCCCCTCATATTTATGTGAAACTTCCTCTGCCTCAACTTCCACCCATTGCCCCTTGTCCTGGCATTGGGCACCACAGAGCAGAGCCTGGCTCCATCCTCCTGGCACTCACCCTTTACACATTTATAGACACTGGTGAGGTCACCTCTCAGTCTCCTCTAAGCTGAAGAGCCCTCAGCCCCCTCGGTCTCTCCTCACAGGGAAGATGTTCCATTCCCTTAATCATCCTCATGGCTCTGTGCTGGGCTCTTTCAAGCAGCTCACTGTCTTTCTTGAACTGAGGGGCCCAGAGCTGGACACAATATTCCAGATGCAGCCTCACCAGGGCAGAGCTGAGGGGGAGGAGAACCTCTCTTGACCTAGTGGTCACACGCCTTCTGATCCACCCCAGAATGGCCTTGGCCTTCCTGGCCACAAGAGCACATTGCTGGCTCATGGGCATCCTGCCATCCACCAGGACCCCCCAGGTCCCTTTCTCCTTCACTGCTCTCCAGCAAGTCCATCCCCAACCAGCACCAGAACAAGGGGACACAGTCTCAAGCTGTGCCAGGGGAGGTTTAGACTCGAGGTGAGGAAGAAGTTCTTCACTGAGCGAGTCATTCGTCATTGGAATGTGCTGCCCAGGGAGGTGGTGGAGTCGCCGTCCCTGGAGGTGTTCAAGGGGAGATTGGACGTGGCACTTGGTGCCATGGTCTAGTTGTGAGGTCTGTTGGGACAGGTTGGACTTGATGATCCTTGGGGTCTCTTCCAAGCTTGGTTATACTGTGATACAGTGGTGCATGGAGTTGGTCCTTCCCAGATGCCAGACTCTACACTTGCCCTCGTTGAACTTCATCACATTTCTCCCTGCCCAGCTCTCCAGCCTGTCCAAGTCTCACTGAATGGCAGCACAAGCTTCTGGTGCCCAGTACATTTATGTGCCCTTGATGAGCAGCCCCAGAGAGGATCTTGGTGCAAGAGCTGAAGGGTGGGCAGCAAGAAGCGGGAGCCAGCCGCTGGCCATGGTGCTCGATGGCAGGGCAGGCAGGACACCCTCAACGTCCAGCCTGGCACAGGCTGTTCACAGCTCCTCGAAGGGAAGAGGAGGAGTTGATTTTCACAGGAGATGCTTCTGGTGTGGGCAGCTTTGCCCCCCCCCCCCAGCTCTTGCACAGCCCTGGCAATCTCTGGCAGGGTGCAAGAGGCTGCATTGCTTGTCTGCCTTGACCATTGCTGGGGCCTGAAACCAGCAGCTGGCATCACTGCCATGGCAGCAGAGCACCAGCAGAGCAGCAGTTGGCTGTTTCACAGATCACCAGGCTTGGAAGAGACCTCAAAGGTCATCAAGTCCAAGCTGGCACCACAGACCTCCTGGCTAGAGCACGGCACCAAGTGCCACATCAAATCCCCTCTGGAACACCTCCAGGGGTGGGGACTCCACCACCTCCCTGGGCAGCACATCCCAAGGGCCAACAACTCTCTCAGTGAAGAACTTTCTCCTCACCTCCAGCCTAAACCTCCCCTGGCACAGCTTGAGACTGTGTCCTCTTGTTCTGGGGCTGGGTGCCTGGGAGAAGAGACCAACCCCCACCTGGCTACAACCTCCCTTCAGGGAGTTGTAGAGAGCAAGAAGGTCTCCCCTGAGCCTCCTCTTCTGCAGGCTAAGCAACCCCAGCTCCCTCAGCCTCTCCTCACAGGGCTGTGCTCAAGGCCTCTCCCCAGCCTTGTTGCCCTTCTCTGGACACCTTCAAGTCTCTCAATGTCCTTCCTAAACTGAGGGGCCCAGAACTGGACACAGGACTCAAGGTGTGGCCTGAGCAGTGCTGAGCACAGGGCACAATGACCTCCCTGTTCCTGCTGGCCACACTCTTCCTGATGCAGGCCAGGATGCCCTTGGCCTTCTTGGCCCCCTGGGCACACTGCTGGCTCATGTTCAGGCAGCTGTCAATCAGCACCCCCAGGTCCCTCTCTGTTTGGTAGCTCTCAGCCACTCTGCCCCCAGCCTGTAGCTCTGCCTGGGGTTGCTGTGGCCAAAGTGCAGCCCCTGGCACTTGGACTTGTTGAATGCCATCCTGTTGGCCTCTGCCCATCTGCCCAGCCTGGCAAGGTGCCTCTGCAGAGCCCTTCTGCCCTCTAACTGACCAACATCTGCCCCCAGCTTGCTGTCAGCTGCAAATCTGCTGCTGGCTGACTCCATCCCCTCACCCAGATCATCAATGAAGATGTTCAAGAGGCTGGGGCCCAGCACTGCTCCCTGGGGCACACCACTGGTGCCTGGCTGCCAGCTGGCTGTGGCACCATTCACCACCACCCTCTGGGCTCAGCCTCCAGCCAGTTCCTCACCCAGCTCAGAGTGCTGCTGTCCCAGCCAGGGGCTGACAGCTTGGCCAGGAGTTTGCTGGGGGGGAGGGTGACAAACCTGAGTGTGGAGCTGATCCTCACCCCTGCTGTGCACTCAAACCCAGGGCCTGCAAGACAGAGGGGTCGGAGAGCCCCGAAGACCACCTCAGGCTCCTTGAGACTCACTAGGGATGGTACTGGGCATGGGCAGCACCACGAGGGGCTGGGCATGGGTAAGCAAAGCAGCTCCTGGAAGGTGCTGATGAATCCTCAGCAGGAAAATGAATTCAGAATGAAACAATCCAGTGAAAGAGAAGAAACAACCAGCTCTGGGCAGAGCCTTCCCACACCGACCTAGGAGGCAAATCAGCCTGGCAGGACGCCGCAGGTCCAGGGTGGTAGCTCTCACAGCTAGCTTTCCTTCCTCTCTTTCCTGGCTTTCCTTCCTCTCTTTCCTTGCTTTCCCTTCTCTCTTTCCTTGCTTTCCCTTCTCTCTTTCCTTCCTCTCTTTCCTGGCTTTCCTTCCTCTCTTTCCTTGCTTTCCCTTCTCTCTTTCCTTGCTTTCCCTCCTCTCTTTCCTTGCTTTCCTTCCTCTCTTTCCTGGCTTTCCTCCCTCTCTTTCCTTGCTTTCCCTTCTCTCTTTCCTTCCTCTCTTTCCTTCCTCTCTTTACTTGCTTTCCCTCCTCTCTTTCCTTGCTTTCCCTCCTCTCTTTCCCTCCTCTCTTTCCTTGCTTTCCCTCCTCTCTTTCCTGGCTTTCCTTCCTCTCTTTCCTTGCTTTCCCTCCTCTCTTTTCTTGCTTTCCCTCCTCTCTTTCCCTCCTCTCTTTCCTGGCTTTCCTTCCTCTCTTTCCTTGCTTTCCCGCCTCTCTTTCCTTGCTTTCCCTCCTCTCTTTCCTTCCTCTCTTTCCTTGCTTTCCCTCCTCTCTTTCCTTGCTTTCCCTCCTCTCTTTCCTTGCTTTCCCTCCTCTCTTTCCCTCCTCTCTTTCCTCTCTTTCCCTCCTCTCTTTCCTCTCTTTCCCTCCTCTCTTTCCTTGCTTTCCCTCCTCTCTTTCCTTCCTCTCTTTCCTCTCTTTCCCTCCTCTCTTTCCTCTCTTTCCCTCCTCTCTTTCCTCTCTTTCCCTCCTCTCTTTCCTTGCTTTTCTTCCTCTCTTTCCTTGCTTTTCTTCCTCTCTTTCCTTGCTTTCCCTCCTCTCTTTCCTTGCTTTCCCTCCTCTCTTTCCTCTCTTTCCCTCCTCTCTTTCCTTGCTTTCCCTCCTCTCTTTCCTTCCTCTCTTTCCTCTCTTTCCCTCCTCTCTTTCCTTCCTCTCTTTCCTCTCTTTCCCTCCTCTCTTTCCTTGCTTTCCCTCCTCTCTTTCCTGGCTTTCCCTCCTCTCTTTCCTGGCTTTCCCTCCTCTCTTTCCTTGCTTTCCCTCCTCTCTTTCCTGGCTTTCCTTCCTCTCTTTCCTTCCTCTCTTTCCTTGCTTTCCCTCCTCTCTTTCCTTTCTTTCCCTCCTCTCTTTCCTTGCTTTCCCTCCTCTCTTTCCTTGCTTTCCCTCCTCTCTTTCCTTGCTTTCCCTCCTCTCTTTCCTTGCTTTCCCTCCTCTCTTTCCTTGCTTTCCCTCCTTTCCCATGCTTTAACGTTTCCCTTTGTGAAAAGGAGATGAAAGAGCCTTTCTCAGCCAGCTGCTTGCTTCTGGTTCAGTTTCATTCAGAGGATCCCTGACAGAACCTGCTCTCCCACGACAGCAGGCTGGGAGACAGGAGAACTTTTGGGCTTGCTCTCTGCTCTTCATGGTCCACACTGTGAAGTGCTACAAGCCCTTCCTGAAGGGGACAGACGCTCTTGGAGAGCACAGCCAGAGACCAAGCAGAGCGAATTGTCCTCTTTGGGGAAGGGTTTGGCTGAGGTGCTGACCTCTGCTGGGTGAAAGTCAGCTGAGGCTGAGGCACTGCAGCCCCTCAGCACCTCTCAGTTCCTTGGACTGAAGGCTCTTTTGGTGAGTGGAGGCTCCTGGAGGAGCTGGGCATGCTTTGCTGCCAGCTGGACCAGTGTCACCCTGCTGTCTTGAGTGGCTTTGTGTGAGCACTGCAGAGCTCTTCAGCTGAACTCCCACCTCTGCAGATGATTCCTGTTTGGCCAAAGGAAGCATGAGAAGGGGCTGCAGCCCTGAGTCAGAGCTCAGCTCCTAGGAGGTGGTCATGGGAACTGGCTGGGCTCTGTAGGGCTGTTTAGGATCTATAGGGCTCTGCTGGGCCCTGTAGGGCTGGTTAGGATCTATAGGGCTCCACAGGGCTCTGTAGGGCTGGTTAGGATCTATAGGGCTCCACAGGGCTCTGTAGGGCTGTTCAGGATCTATAGGGCTCCACAGAGCCCTGTAAGGCTGTTTAGAAGCTATAGGGCTCCACAGGGCTCTGTAGGGCTGTTTAGGATCTATAGGGCTCTATAGGGCTCTGTAGGGCTGTTCAGGATCTATAGGGCCCTGTAGGGCTGTTTAGGATCTATAGGGCTCCACAGGGCTCCATAGGGCTGTTTAGGATCTATAGGGTTCCACAGGGCTCCATAGGGCTGTTCAGGATCTATAGGGCTCCACAGGGCTCTGTAGGGCTGTTTAGGATCTATAGGGCTCCACAGGGCTCCATAGGGCTGTTTAGGATCTATAGGGCTCCACAGGGCCCTGTAGGGCTGTTTAGGATCTATAGGGCTCCACAGGGCCCTGTAGGGCTGTTTAGGATCTATAGGGCTCCACAGGGCCCTGTAGGGCTGTTTAGGATCTATAGGGTTCCATAGGGCTGTTTAGGATCTGTAGGGTTCCACAGGGCTCTGTTGGGCTGTTTAGGATCTATAGGGCTCCACAGGGCCCTGTAGGGCTGTTTAGGATCTATAGGGCTCCATAGGGCTGTTTAGGATCTATAGGGCTCCCCAGGGCTCCATGGCATTCCACAGGCTCCATAGGGCCCTGTAGACACCATAGGGCTCCCCAGCCCTTTATATGGCTCTGCAGAGATCCATAAGGCTCTATAGGGCTCCCCAGGGCTCCCCAGGGCTCATTAGACCCTAACCTGCCCTTTTCCTCCCCCCCTCCTCCTTATTTCTTTTGCTGTTGTGCTACCTGAAGATCTTCAACCCTCCTCCAGCCAGCCCTTGGGTCACCTTTGTGGCCTCCTCTGGCCTCCCTCCAGCAGCTCAGTGTCCTCCTTGCAGAGCTGGAAGGCAGGATTGGAGGTGGGGGTCTGCTTGCAGCACGTTGAGGAGAGCAGAGCAGGTTCTGAACATCTTTATTAGTTTGTTGTTGTTTTGTTTTGCCTTTATGTTTGTGGTTTTTTTTTTTTCTCCAACACATTAAATCCTCTCTACAGCAACAGGTTAGTTAAATCCAGCTGACAGATGGCAGCCCCCTCCCTGCCAACCCTGCCAAGCCCAGGCTGCCCTCGTGGCAGCAGGAAGGGTTAAACCCTGCTCTGAACACGAGGAAGGGGAGGGAGGGGGGGGGGGGGGGGGGGGGGGTGGGGCGGTAAGAAACCCCCCCCCCCACAAACCAACCAAAAGACCAAGCAAGGGAAAGCCAACAACCACCAACCACCTGAAAATCAACAGAGCAGACCACCAGGGGAGGAAAGGAAGAATCCAAACCGAAGCAGGGCACCACTCAAACCGCCCCCGGGGGTGGGGGGTGGGGGGGAGTGAGGGAGCCCCAAAGAAGGTCAGAGCAGACAAACCCTTCTCTGTGTTCTGTGCAGGTGTTTATATAGCAGCTAGGAGGGAAACGGGGAGGTCACAGCAGGTAGCCACAGGAGCCGTGGGTCGGAGTCACACCGAGAGGGAAGCTCACAGCAAACCGAGGTGGGGGCACGCTGGCATGGGGGGGGGGAGGGGGAGTTGGGGCCTGTGCCACGGGTGAAGGAAGGGCTAGCTCGGGGTGTGACCCTCAGGACCCAAAGCCCTCACCCACCCACCCACCAGGAGACCCCCCCCCCCGGACCCCTACACTAGGGAGCGGGGACAGGGTCTTGGGGAACGAATGCCTCTTGGGGGAGAGGAGGGGAGCTGGATGGGAGCTGCTTGCCCAGCTGGTGGCACCCAACAGGTTCCCCCCCCCGCCCCCCCCCACCAAGGAACTGAGCTGGGGGCCGCCTTACCCCCGGGGCAGGGTGGGCAGCAGCGGCTGGGGGGGCTGATGGGGGGCGGGGGGGTTGATGGTGCAGCTCTCCCTGCCGAGCCTGAGAAGCTGGATCCACCCAGGGCTGGTAGCCGGAGTGGGGGGCCCCAGGGCTCGGAGGGGGGAGCCAAGCCCTTGAGAGATGCTCTGCTGAGTGCCCAGGGTCTGGGGGGGGTGGGAATTGGTGCCGTGGTGGTGGGTCTTGGGCAGCTCTGTGACCAAAGCCAGCCCCCGGGGGCCTTCCCGACGGCCCCTACACCGCTGGCACCTTGCAGGGCAGAGCACCGGGGGACAGGGTCGTGTCTCACCTTATTGCTCACAGCAGGCTGCGGTGGAACTGGAGGGGACAAGCGCCGTGCCAGGTCCCCAGACCTGGTGGTGTCTGAGCCCCGGAGCTCGGAGGGAGCGCCAGTGTGCCAGGGACTGTGCCAGCCGGGGCACACAGCCCCCTGCCCTCTGCCCCACTGCGTTTCTGGTGGTCGGTGGTGATTGTCCTACTTGCCGCCCGGGAAGCACCTCTCTGACCAGGGCGAGGGACAGTCTGGGGTGCAATAGGTCCCGGGTGGGCCGGGGGGACTCCCTCCCCCCCGGTGCCACCTCTGCCCAGGGAGGGCTGGTTGGGACGAACGGGAGCCGCATGCCCAGGAGTGGCCCCGGGGAGCCCTCGGGGAGGGCAGTTCCTTCTTCCTCTCCTCCCTTCGGGTCTGGCCAACCACCAGCGGCTGACCTGCGGGACCCAACCTCTCCACCTCCTGCCCGCAGCCTGCCGTCCTGCCCTCATCTCACTCTCTCCCTTCTGTGCCCATCTCATCACCCTGCCCCTGTTTCCCGCCCCCCAGCCCCGTCCTGGCCCTGTCGCCCTGCCGCCCACCCTCCCCAGCCAGGGCCGGGCTGATGCCAGGGAGGGTGAGGACCGACGCCAGGGCTGAAGCCAGGAGCCGGAGCCGAGAGGCAGTGGCTGGCAGCCCCTCTCCTTCTCCGGTGCCAGGCGAGGGGAGGAGGAGGAGACCAAGGGGCAAAGAGAAGACAAAAATAATCAGCCCCCGAAAGGGGTGAGGGCCCTGGTGGAGGGCGTCCAGGGAGCGGGCGGGGGGCCGGCAGGATGCTGATGGAGGGGGAGGTGGCTCTGGAGGAGACGTCGGCGCCGGGCAGGGCCCTCAGCAGGAGACCTCCATGGTGTGGTTGATCTGCCCCATGGCCTCGGTGCTCTCCGAGTGGGTGCAGGCCCGCGGGCGTGTGCCCTCCACGGAGCTGGCACTGGTGAGGGAGGCCGTGCGGGAGCGTGCCAGCCGGGTCATGCTGGCAGATGGCACTGCATGGGCACACGGAGAGAGGGGGGGGGAGAGAAGGGGAGGGGGGAAAGAGAGGGAGGGGGAGGAGAGAGAGGGAGGGGGGAGAGAGAGGGAGGGGGGAGAGAGAGGGAGGGGGGAGAGAGAGGGAGGGGGGAGAGGGGGAGGGGGGAGAGGGGGAGGGGAGAGAGGGAGGGGGGAGAGAGAGGGAGGGGGAGAGAGAGGGAGGGGGAGAGAGAGGGAGGGGGAGAGAGAGGGAGGGGGAGAGAGAGGGAGGGGGAGAGAGAGGGAGGAGGAGAGAGAGGGAGGAGGAGAGCGAGGGAGGGGGGAGAGAGAGGGAGGGGGAGGAGAGAGAGGGAGGGGGGAGAGAGAGGGAGGGGGCGGAGAGAGAGGGGGGGGGGAGAGAGAGGGAGGGGGGGAGAGAGAGGGAGGGGGGGAGAGAGAGGGAGGGGGGGGAGAGAGAGGGAGGGGGGGAGAGAGGGGGGGGGAGAGGAGGGGGGGGGGGAGAGGAGAGAGGGGGGGAGAGGAGAGAGGGGGGGAGAGGAGAGAGGGGGGAGAGGAGAGAGGGGGGAGAGGAGAGAGGGGGGGAGAGGAGAGAGGGGGGGAGAGGAGAGAGGGGGGGAGAGGAGAGAGGGGGGGAGAGGAGAGAGGGGGGGAGAGGAGAGAGGGGGGAGAGGGGAGAGGGGGGGGAGGGAGAGAGGGAGGGGGGGGAGAGAGGGAGGAAGGGGGGGAGAGAGGGAGGAAGGGGGGGAGAGAGGGAGGAAGGAGATGGGGAGAGAGGGAGGAAGGGGGGGAGAGAGGGAGGAAGGGGGGGGGAGAGGGGGGGGGGGGGGGAGAGAGGGAGGGAGGGGGGGAGAGAGGGAGGGAGGGGGGGAGAGAGAGAGGGAGGGGGGAGAGAGAGAGGGAGGGGGGAGAGAGAGAGGGAGGGGGGAGAGAGAGAGGGAGGGGGGAGAGAGAGAGGGAGGGGGGAGAGAGAGAGGGAGGGGGGGAGAGAGAGAGGGAGGGGGGGAGAGAGAGGGAGGGGGGGAGAGAGAGGGAGGGGGGGAGAGAGAGGGAGGGGGGGAGAGAGAGGGAGGGGGGAGGGGGGGAGAGAGAGAGGGAGGGGGGGAGGGGGGGGGAGAGAGGGAGGGGGGGAGAGAGAGAGGAGGGGGGGAGGGGGGGGAGAGAGGGGGGAGAGAGAGAGGGAGGGGGGGAGAGAGAGAGGGAGGGGGGGAGAGAGAGAGGGAGGGGGGGAGAGAGAGAGGGAGGGGGGGAGAGAGAGAGGGAGGGCTTGGGGTCTCTCTGAATGCCAGCAGGACCCCAGATGGCATCGGCCCCACGCAAGCAAAGCCACCGGTGCCTGCTGCCCGAGGTGAGGGGACCCCGGGCATGAGCTTGCAGCATGCGGTGCTGGCACAAGAGGAGCGGCTCCAGGCTGGCAAGGGGCAGCGGGGCAGGCAGGGAGCGCCCCGGGGCAGGCAGGGAGCGCCCCGGGGCAGGCAGGGAGCGCCCCGGGGCAGGCAGGGAGCGCCCCGGGGCACGCTGCGTCCTGGGCACAGCTCCTCCGGGCGTGCAGCCACCGGGCGGGAGGCGGTGGGCTCCGGGGGAGGGGCGAGGTGGGAGGGGAGCTCTCCCGGCTTCCCGTGGTGTGCAGGGAAGGGGAGACCCCCGCCCAAGCACGATGCCCAGCGGGCACAGCTGCCAGCCTGCTGGAGGAGGGTTAACGCCGGCGAGGCTGTGCCCGCAGCGGGCGGGCTCCTCCGGAGGGCAGCGCTCAGCCCCTGGCACCGTGCTCAGGAGGTCGTCTGAGGCAAAGCAGAGCGAGGCAGAGGGCACCTGGCCGGGAAGGGCCAGCCCAGGCTGCTCCCAAAGCTGCCCAGGCAGCGGGAGGGCACAGGCCAGGCGGGCACCATGCAGCTGTGGGCACCAGCCGAGCGGCACTGAGCGGTACCTGAGCTTCCACTCAGCCTCCGGTCCTTCAGGTGGGTGACTGGCACGGGGGGGAGGAGGGCAGGGAGGGCAGAGAGAGGGCATCAGCTGTGCTGGCTGCCCCCCAGGGCCAGGAGCCCTTGCCCTGCCTCGCCCCAGCTGCGTGGCACACCCACGCCGGGGCACACAGGGGGGCACAGATACACAGAGAGGGTGCCCCGGGCACGCTGCCCACCCCTGCCCGTCCCTGGCACTCACTGTAGCCCATGCCCTGCAGGAAGTACTTGAAGGCCTCGGTCAGCTTGCCAGGCTGTGGGGACAGAGCAGAACAAGGCTGAGATGGCACCGGGGCCAGGCTCCCTGCTCGGCCCTGTGCCCGCCGTGCCAGCCCCAGGGGGCGTCCGAGGGCCCAGCATGCCCGGGGCGGGGGGGGGGCTCACCTGTGTCACCTGGGGCAGCCCTCCAGAGTCAGCCATCTGCAGAGAGAAGGTCCTGCTCAGGGTGCCAGGGAGCCTCTGCCACCCACCCTGCTACCCACTGGCAGGATGCTGCTGCTGGAGCGCTCCTGCCACCCCCACATGTCCCTGGGGGTGAGGACAGGTCTGGGATGGGAGGTGGTGCCAGAGGGCAAAGGGGCACCGGGTGGGCAGCACCTGGCTGTCCCCAGCCCCTTGGCTAGGACAGATCTGGGATGGGAGGTGGTGCCAGAGGGCAATGGGGCACCGGGTGGGCAGCACCTGGCTGTCCCCAGCCCCTTGGCCAGGACAGATCTGGGATGGGAGGTGGTGCCAGAGGGCACCGGGTGGGCAGCACCTGGCTGTCCCCAGCCCCTTGGCCAGGACAGATCTGGGATGGGAGGTGGTGCCAGAGGGCAAAGGGGCACTGGGTGGGCACCTGGCTGGCATTGCCCCCCACCTACCTTCAGGAAGGTGGTGTTGGTGGGATCCAGCTTGGAGTTGCACTCCACCTGTGGGTGAGAGGTGAGGGGAGGTGAGCACCCTTGGGGTGCCCTCAGGCTGGCAGGAGTTGGCACCCGCCCTCTGCCACCGTCCCCTTGGCACCACAGCTGGCATCTCCCGGCCCAGCTGGGCAAACCCTGAGCCTGCAGTACCACCACCACCTCTTGCCACAGGGTGGGGAGGACTTCCCCCTTGCCAGGCAAGAGAAGGGGGAGGGCTGGGGTGGCATCTGGGGTGGCTGGCACACGCTGGGCATGCACTAACACCCCCCTGTGCCAACGTGGCCACCAGCAGAGGACTCGTGGCTGCTGCTTGTGCCATGCAGCTGGGTGCCAGCAGCTGCTTGTGCGCGTGAGGCTAGGCAGGGGCTGTGCCCAGGTGTGTGCCAACCACTGGCCACGGGCACAGGAGGAGATGGAGGCCCTGCAGCTGTGGCAGCCATGCAGAGGGGCAGGTGCCCACCTGGGCAGGAAAGCTGGCACAGGAGTTCCCTCCACCCCCTGTCTGAGCAGGCAGGGAGCACGACCATGCCTGCCAGTGGGCACCCTGTGGGCACTACCCCTGCACTCACCACCCCCTCTTCAGCAGGTGCATTGTCTCCAACCACCAGCATCACAGGGCAGCTAGAAGGGAGAGGAGGAAGGGGCACAGTCAGGGCTTGGCATGAGTGGACCACCACCCCCCTTCCCATGCCATGCCATGCCATGCCAGCCTGGCTCTTACCGCAGCGTCTTGGCATTGGGCACAGTCCCAGGCCGGTTGATGTCCAGGTCCCTGCGGCTGAGAAAGGAGGAAAAGGGCCAAGCTGGGCACCTTGGGGAGGTGATGCCACCAGTGCCAGGGTGCAGGAGCTGGGGCACCACCAGTGCCAGGGTGCAGGAGCTGGGGCACCACCAGTGCCAGGGTGCAGGAGCCGGGGCACCACCAGCTTGGGGAAGCAGCGCCCAGCCCTGCTCTGCCGGCACCCTGCTGATGAAGGACCCCCTGGTCCCCCCCTGCCAGGACACTGGCAGTGCCCAGCAGAGCACCAAGGCCCTCTGCCCACGTGGCACAGCATCTCTGGCCCCTTGCCAGGCCTGTGCCAGCTCTCAGAGCAGAGCTCAGGGGCATGCCCCCGTGGGCCACGGCGAGGCTGTGCCATCGCTCGGGCGCGGGGGAGGCGATGCCAGCCCCCCAAACGGGGGGGGGGGGTCAGGCTTCCCCCTGGCACCCTGAGGGCCAGGCAGGGATGCTGCAGCCCCTGGGGCTGGCAGGGGCAGGGCTGGCACCCACCTGTTGTACATGTTGAGGAAGAGCTGGAGGTTGACCTGGTTGACCACGCTGCCAATCTGCTGCCGGTAGCTCTGCACCAGCTCCGTGTTGTTCATCAGCTCCTCCTGCCCCCCAGGGGATGGAGACCAGGAGAGCATTCACTGGGGGCAGGAGGCTGGGGGCAGTGTGGTTGGGCATGGAGGTGGGCACAGGTTGGCACCCTCAGCACGGCTAAGCCCTGGGTCGGGCAGGAGGGACACAGGCAGGGCCCATCCTGGGCACAGGGGCAGGTCCAGTGGCACCCAGCTGGGCAGTGTGGCTGGGCATGCAGGCACTGCAGGGCAGCACAGCCAGGCAGGGTGTGGGCATGAGCTGCACAGCTGGCATAGGCTAAGCCCTGGGTCGGGCAGGAGGGACACAGGCAGGGTCGATCCTGGGCACAGGGGCAGGTCAGTGGCACTGTGGCACCCAGCTGGGCAGTGTGGCTGGGCATGCAGGCACAGCAGGGCAGCACAGCCAGGCAGGGTGTGGGCATGAGCTGCACAGCTGGCATAGGCTAAGCCCTGGGTCGGGCAGGAGGGACACAGGCAGGGCCCATCCTGGGCACAGGGGCAGGTCAGTGGCACTGTGGCACCCAGCTGGGCAGTGTGGCTGGGCATGCAGGCACAGCAGGGCAGCACAGCCAGGCAGGGTGTGGGCATGAGCTGCACAGCTGGCATAGGCTAAGCCCTGGGTCGGGCAGGAGGGACACAGGCAGGGTCCATCCCGGGCACAGGGGCACCAGCGGCGCTGTGGCACCCAGCTGGGAGGCTGGGCAGGGGTCTGGCAGGACGTGGAGCCCTTACCTGGCTGAAGAGGTGGGACAGGACGGTGTCTGGCAGGGTGCTGGTGAGGCCAGAGAGCTGTGGGGGGGAGCAAAGGGCAGTTACAGCACCCTCATGGCCGGCTCCTGCCCCAGGGAGCCCCCGGGGCCGGCAGGGGGGGCAGGGCCCTGCCCACCTTGGCAGCCGCCCAATCGATCCAGCCCTTGCCGTTGGGGTCGATGTTCATCAGCACCAAGCCTTCAACCAGGTCGGGGAAGATGAGCTGCAGAGGGCAAGAGGGGGGATGCTCAGCAGGGGAGGGAGGAGCCCCCCCCGGGCATCTCCCCACCCAGCAGCACTGCTCTGCACGCAGAGCTGGTGGAGCCCTGTGCTGGGAGCCATCACAGCATCCTAGAAGGGGTTGGGTTGGGTTGGAAGGGAGCTCAAAGATCAGCCAGCTCCAGCCCCCTGCCATGCCCAGGGACCCCTCCCCCCAGCCCAGCCTGCTCAGGGCCTCATCCAGCCTGGGCCTCAGCACCTCCAGGCAGGGGGCAGCCGCAGCCTCCCTGGGCAGCCTGGGCCAGGCTCTCCCCAGCCTCCCTGCCAACCATTCCTTCCTCCTCTCCACTCTCCCTCTGCCCTCTCCCAGCTCCAAGCCATTCTCCCTGCTCCTGGCACTCCCAGCCCTTGCCCACAGTCCCTCCCCAGCTCTCCTGCAGCCCCTTCAGGTCATAGAATCAGAGAACTGTCAGGGCTGGAAGGGAGCTCAGGGCTCAGCCAGCTCCAAGCCCCTGTCATGGGCAGGGACACCTCAGCCCACAGCAGGTTGCTCACAGCCACCTCCAGCCTGGCTGCAAACACCTCCAGGGATGAGGCTTCTACCAGGGAGGCTTTTGGCTTCTTTGGCTCTGGCTGATGCTTCTCCTGGCTTTATTGACCTTGTCTGCATCGCTTTGGTTGTGGCTGGTGTCAACCACAGCTTCCCTGCTCTGGCTCTTGTCCCTTTTGTGCACTGGGTGGGTAGGGAGAGGAACAGAGTGGGGAGAAGCTATTAGCTTCCCCTGCTCTTC
The DNA here is from genome assembly GCF_014839835.1 of Dryobates pubescens. NCBI lineage: Eukaryota > Metazoa > Chordata > Aves > Piciformes > Picidae > Dryobates > Dryobates pubescens. The sequence continues at coordinate 2,517,951 of NC_071630.1, forward strand.
GGCCAGGGAGGGTTCCTGTGCTGCTTGTTGGTTGTAAATCCCTTTCAGTGTTGTGACTGTTGGCTGTTCTGTCCTTCTTCGTTGCATTTCCATCGTGGGTGGGAGGTTTGCTTGTAAATGCAGCCCTCATTCGCTTCCAGCTGAGCTGGGCTGGCAAATTTAATGTTGGAGGGAATCATCACAGAGTGTCAGGGGCTGGAAGGGACCTCCAGAGCTCCTCCAGTCCCAGCCCCCTGCCAGAGCAGCAGCACCCAGAGCAGCTCCCCCAGGAACACATCCAGGGGGGGTTGAATGTCTCCAGGGAGGGAGACTCCACAGCCCCCTGGGCAGCCTGCTCCAGGCCTCTGGCACCTCACAGGGGAAACATTTTCCTCCTGTTGCCATGGAGCTTCCTCTGCCTCAGCTTCCACCACTGCCCCTGGTGCTGGCATTGGGCAGCCCCCAGCAGAGCCTGGCTCTGGGCATCACCCTGCACAGCTTCAGCACCAGCAAGGAGCTCACCCTCAGGCTGCTCCCAGCCCCAGAGCCCTCAGCTCCCTCAGGCTGCTCCCAGCTGCAGAGCCCTCAGCTCCCTCAGGCTGCTCCCAGCCCCAGAGCCCTCAGCTCCCTCAGGCTGCTCCCAGCCCCAGAGCCCTCAGCTCCCTCAGGCTGCTCCCAGCCCCAGAGCCCTCAGCTCCCTCAGGCTGCTCCCAGCTCCAGAGCCCTCAGCTCCCTCAGGCTCTCCTCCTGAGGAAGATCTTCCCCTGCCTGCAGCAGCTCTGTGGCTCTCTGCTGGACTCTCTCAAGCAGCTCCCTGTCTTTCCTGGCCTGAGGGGCCCAGAACTGGACGCAGTATTCCAGATGAAGCCTCAGCAGGGCAGAGCAGAGGGGGAGGAGAACCTCTCTGACCTACTGCCCACAGCCCTTCTGATCCCCCCCAGGCTGCCCTTGGCCATCCAAGCACATTGCTGGCTCATGGTCATCCTTCCACCCACCCCCCAGGTCCTTCTCCCCTTCCCTGCTCTCCAGCAGGTCCATCCCCAACCTCTGCTGGTGCATGGAGTTGTTCCTTGCCACATTCCCCCCCAGCCCCCCCCCCAGCCCCCAGGCTCACAGCAAACTTGGCCAGCACGTAGGCTCCTGCCCCGACTCCGATCCCGATCACGTACTTGAACCTGGGAAGCAGAGAGAGGTCCATATTGGGGGGGGGGGGGGGGGGACACACTGGGCTCCAGCATGCATCCCCTGGAGCACCTCCTCCACCCACAAGACAGACAGGCAGGGTGCCAGCTCCCCCTCCCCCCCCCCAGCCCCTGCTCCTTGCCTCCTTGCCCTCCGTCCTCCCTGGCAGCTGGACTCACCCAAAGTGCTGCACCACGCTGGGTAACATGGCAGCCAGCTGGTCCATGGAGGGGTACTGGTACCTGTGGCACAGGGAGGCACAGGACAGCAGTTGTGGGAGCTGCACAGAGTGAGGAGGCTGGGGACAAGGGCAGCTGGGCTGCCCGAAGGGGGCAGGGCAATGCCACCCACCCACCAACTGCTCCGGAGCAGTCAGCTGCCCCCAGGCTTTGCCATGGCCTGGAGGGACTTGGCAGGCAGGGCAGGACTGCCCAGGCAGCAACAGCCCAGTGGGCAGGGAAGGGACAGCTTAGCAAGGCACAGGGAGCCCTCTAAAGCTGGCACCTACCCCTGAGGGAACTGTGAGGCTCCCGTCTGCTGGCCAGGGGCATCCACGTGGCACACCACGAAGTGCTTCGTGATCTCCTGCATGTCCTCATAGTTGAAGAAGGTGTTGAAGCAAAGCTTGTCTGGGAAAGGGCAGGCAGCAGGCATCAGAGCCCAGGCCACAGAGGCACAGAATCATGCTGGGGGCTGGAAGGGACCTCCAGAGCTCCTCCAGTCCCAGCCCCCTGCCAGAGCAGCAGCACCCAGAGCAGCTCCCCCAGGAACACATCCAGGGGGGGTTGAATGTCTCCAGGGAGGGAGACTCCACAGCCCCCTGGGCAGCCTGCTCCAGGCCCCTGGCACCTCACAGGGGAAACATTTTCCTCCTGTTGCCATGGAGCTTCCTCTGCCTCAGCTTCCACCACTGCCCCTGGTGCTGGCATTGGGCAGCCCCCAGCAGAGCCTGGCTCTGGGCATCACCCTGCACAGCTTCAGCACCAGCAAGGAGCTCACCCTCAGGCTGCTCCCAGCCCCAGAGCCCTCAGCTCCCTCAGGCTGCTCCCAGCCCCAGAGCCCTCAGCTCCCTCAGGCTGCTCCCAGCCCCAGAGCCCTCAGCTCCCTCAGGCTGCTCCCAGCCCCAGAGCCCTCAGCTCCCTCAGGCTGCTCCCAGCTGCAGAGCCCTCAGCTCCCTCAGGCTGCTCCCAGCCCCAGAGCCCTCAGCTCCCTCAGGCTGCTCCCAGCTGCAGAGCCCTCAGCTCCCTCAGGCTGCTCCCAGCTGCAGAGCCCTCAGCTCCCTCAGGCTGCTCCCAGCCCCAGAGCCCTCAGCTCCCTCAGGCTGCTCCAGAGCCCTCAGCTCCCTCAGGCTCTCCTCCTGAGGAAGATCTTCCCCTGCCTGCAGCAGCTCTGTGGCTCTCTGCTGGACTCTCTCAGCAGTTCCCTGAGCTCCTTCCTGACCTGAGGGCTCAGAGCTGGACACAGGATTCCAGCTGTGGCCTCAGCAGGGCAGAGCAGAGGGGGAGGAGAACCTCTCTGACCTGCTGCCCACAGCCCTTCTGATCCACCCCAGGCTGCCCTTGGCCTTCTTGGCCCCCAGAGCACATTGCTGGCTCATGGTCACCTCCCATCAAGTAGCACCCCCAGGTCCTTCTCCCCTTCCCTGCTCTCCAGCAGCTCAGTGCCCAACCTCTGCTGCTCCCTGGGGTTGCTCTTTCCCAGCTGTCAGACTCTGCCCTTGCCCAGCTCTGCAGCCTGCCCAGGCCTGGGGGGATGGCAGCACAGCCTGGGGGGGCTCAGCCACTGCTCCCAGCTCGGTGCCAGCAGCAAACCTGCTGGCAGTGCCCTCTGTGCCCTCCTCCAGGCCCCTGATGAATGTAGTGAAGAGTCCTGGTCCTAGCACTGGCCCCAGCACAGGGCCCTGTTGGGCTGAGGGGAGCATGGAAAGAGGTCATCTGTCCTCCCACTGCCCTTCAGCCAGCAGGGGAAGTGCCACCAAAGCCCTCCCATACCCTGCCCTGAGAGCTCTGGGTAGCCACCACAGAACCCACAGCCAATGCTGGCTGCATCACTGCTGAGGCTGGGGGTGAGATCTAAACTTGAGGCTGAGGCCGGCTGTGAGCTCTAAATGTGAGGCTGAGGCCGGCCAGGAGCTCCCAACGCCAGGCTGGAGCCAGCCAGGAGCGCCAAACGCCAGGCCGGGGCCAGCCGGGAGCTCCCAATGCCAGGCTGGAGCCATCTGGGAGCGCCAAATGCCAGGCTGGAGCCAGCTGGGAGTGCCGAATGCCAGGCTGGAGCCAGCCGGCAGCGCCAAACGCCAGGCTGGAGCCAGCCGGCAGCGCCAAACGCCAGGCTGGGGCCGGCTGGGAGCTCCTAATGCCAGGCTGGGGCCGGCCGGGAGCGCTAAGCGTGAGGCTGGGGCCGGCCGGGAGCTCCAAACGCCAGGCTGGGGCCGGCTGGGAGCCCCAAACGCCAGGCTGGGAGCCCCAAACGCCAGGCTGGGGCCGGCCAGGAGCTCCTAACGCCAGGGCTGGGGCCAGATCTGAGCTCCAAACGCCAGTCTGGGGCCGGATGTGAGCGCTAAGTGCGAGGCTGGGGCCGGATCTGAGCTCCAAACGCCAGGCTGGGGCCGGCTGGGAGCGCTAAGTGCGAGGCTGGGGCCGGATCTGAGCTCCAAACGCCAGGCTGGGGCTGGCTGGGAGCGCTAAGTGCGAGGCTGGGGCTGGATCTGAGCTCCAAATGCCAGGCTGGGGCCGGATCTGAGCTCCGAACGCCAGGCTGGGGCTGGCTGGGAGCGCTAAGTGCGAGGCTGGGGCTGGATCTGAGCTCCAAATGCCAGGCTGGGGCTGGATCTGAGCTCCAAACGCCAGGCTGGGGCCGGATCTGAGCTCCGAACGCCAGGCTGGGGCCGGCTGTGAGCGCTAAGTGCAAGGCTGGGGCCGGCTGGGAGCTCCAAACGCCAGGCTGGGGCCGGATCTGAGCTCCGAACGCCAGGCTGGGGCCGGATCTGAGCTCCGAACGCCAGGCTGGGGCCGGCCGGCAGCTCCGAACGCCAGGCTGGGGCCGGATCTGAGCTCCACCCCAAGCACCGTGGTCCATCCCTGGGCAGAAGCTGCTCCTGTGCTGCCGAGGTAGCTCCTGCAGCTCCTGCAGCTCCTGCAGCCTGCCTCAGCATGACTCAGCCTCAGCCAGCAGGAGGAGGACATTCTGCTTCTCCCCTCTCATCCCAGCTCAGCCAGCGGCAGGGGTTCGGGGTGCAAGACCGCAGGCTGACCGAGAGAGCTCAGCATCTCCCCATCCGGAGCCCTGGCTCGGGGTCCCTCTTTCCCAGCCTGCTGGGGGCACTTCCTTCCCTGCTGTCCCCCCCAGGTCTGCACCCTGCCACCAGCCCGGGTACCAGCAGGCCAGCGGCGGCGCTGGAGGCTGACTCAGCATCCTCTGCAGCCCATCCCTGCCTTGTGTGGCCAGGGTGGGGACAGCCAACCCCGCGGTGGCCAAACGCTCCTGGGTTCGGTTGAGCGTCCAGCCCCCTGCTGGTGCTCTGAGGTGCAGGGGAAAAGCCAAGGCAGCCCGGGCGCCTTCCATGGGAGGGGGCAAAGGAGCCGAGCCACGGGGCTCTGGGGGGACGTGCCAGCAGCCTGTGCAGCCCCAGGCTGGTTCTTCCCTCGGCCCCAGGGAGCAGCACTCACGGTTGAGGCCCACGTCGTGGTAGGTGAGGATGGCCGGGCGGTTCCCCTTGGGAGAGCCCCTGATCACCACGTGCAGCAGCCCGTAGGGGGTCTCAATGTCGTGCTCCTGGGGGGAGAGGAGAGGAGGGCTGACACCTGCCTGCCTCGGGACATCCTCTCCTGCCCTGCTATCCCCATCCCACCCCATCCTCCTCCGTCCTTCACCACAGCTTTCCCAGGCAGCTCTGCGCACAAGGAAAAGAGGAGCAGCTGTGCTGGGGCAGCCCTTAGCTCTGGACATCCAGATGCTCCCAGCCCCCACTGATCCCTGCGGGGAACAGCAGGGGGAAGAGGGGGGAAACAGGGGGACTTGGAATAGGATAGTGTGGGGTGGGATGGGGTGGGATGGTAAGAAAAGTCTTAGGAGCAGAGGAGGATGGGATGGGACAGGGGGACCAAAGGATGGGGCAGGAGATCTTCCAGGGCCTGAGGCTGAGGGAGAGCTTTGGCAGCAGTGCCAGGGATCCCAGCCCTGCCTCTTGGCCTGGATCTGCTGTGTCTGGGACAAGCAGGCAGGCAGCAACCCACAAGGGAATGCCACAGCCTGATCTCAGAATGACAGCTGGAGGAACTTCCAGATCCCTTGTCTGAAATGGCTGTGCCCCATGGGGAGGCCAGGACGGCCCTGTCCCTCAGCTCCCCTGGCTTGGGAGGGCTCCAGCCTCACCTCCGTGGCCATTGCCCCCAGCCAGCAAAAGCCGCTGCGGCTGTGAGCCCAGGGTGCTGGGCAAGGCATCCCCCCAGGGGTCCTTTCCAGATGCTGCTGCTGCTGCCAGCCAGCCCTCTGGCAGTGACCTCCGAGGTGGGATATGGGGGCTGCAGGAGCATCCCCGGGTGAACAGGGCTGGGCAGGGGCTGCTGGCAGGGCACCCAAGCGGCGCAGTCCTTGCTGCGGGCACCGGCGGCCCCGTGGCTGGGAGGGGGATGTGGGCATCAGGATGCTCCCGTGGGTTCCACACCAGCAAGGACTCTGAAGGACACAGGCCTCAGGTGGGAGAGAGGGAGGGAGGGAGGGAGGGAGGGAGCACCCTGAGGGACAGCGTCTCCTCGCTGCAGCGCCTCCCTCCGCCAGGATCCGCCGTGCCCGGCAGGGCGCAGCGCCCAAGGGCAGCTCAAGGGCTCAGTGGGGACAAGACTGGGTTCCTCAAGGGCATCCCCCCAACTCCAGCTCTGGCCCACAGCTGTCTCCCCACTCTCCAGGTCTCCATCGGGCAGCAGGTGATGAGCAAGCACATCCCCTCCCCCCCAAACCACAGCAGCAGGCGAGGGGAAACCGAGGCGGGAGGAAGGGCCGGGCCCAAGGTCACAGAGCCCCTCCTGGGCACAGGGCTGCCAGCCCCATGCTCACAGTCCCCAGCACAGCCTCACCAGCAACAGCTCAGCCCGAGAATCACACCCCAAAAATCACATGCCAGGGGTGGGGGCTCCTTCCCCGGGCACTGCTACCCCCCCCCCCCCCAGCGCCGAGCCAGGCACATCCCTGCCTGCAGTGCAGCCTCTGCAGCGCTGCTGGGTACCACAGCCCTGCCCTCTGCTGCAGGGATGCTCGCTGGGGGGGGGGGGGGGGAGAAGGGGAAAGGGGGGAAACAGGCTGGGGGTGCAGGGGATACAGCCAGCCAGGAGGGAGAGGGGCAGTGCCAACTCACAGTCTCAGCAAAGGAAGGATGTTGGGGGGCTGGCAGAACCCAGAGATGCCCAAGAGAACCCAGCCCTGCCTGCGTTATCCCCCCCCCCCCCCCCCCCGCCCCTCGTTGCTGCAGTGCTCCCACCCTGCTGGCCCCCTCCACACCAGCCATGACAGGGGAGGATGGAAAACATCTGAGGGGGGCGGGGGGGCTTCAAAAGCAGCAAGAGACCCTTCCCCTCTACCAGGCTAGGGGTGGGGAAGAGGCAGCATGACACCCTCCCTCTCCCCCCACCCCCCGCGGCAGCCCCCAGCCCCAGCCGTGCTTGCTCAACCCTGCGGCCTCGCCACAGCATCTCCGCAGCCGGCTCGGGGAGGACGCTCTCAAGGACATCTTGTCCCCAAAACCTCGACAGAGATGCAGCAGTGGGGCTGGGGGTGCATCCTCCAGCCCCCCCCCCGTCCTGCCACACACAGAGCCCTCCACCCGCCTGGCTCAGCCCAAGCGCCGCTCGGGGTGAAATAACTGCAGCCTGGGCAAGCGACCGAAGCAAAACCCCCCACCCCGGGCAAAGAGGCGAGCACGGGGTGGGGGGCCCAGCGGTACCTACCCCATCCCAGCACTCGGGCATGGTGAGGAGCCGGCGGGACGAGGATGCCCAGGGGCAGGGAGGGCCGAGCGGAGGGTCCCGGCGCGGGGCAGAGGGAAGCAGGGGCGGCGGCGGCGAAGCCGAACTCTGCGCTGGCACAGCCCCTCCGCTGGGTTTATAACCGAGCCTCAGCCCCTGCGCTGAGCCCTCCCCCTTCTCCCTTCCCCCCTCCTCCTCCTCTCCGCGTCCCCTCCCCGCCTAGACGAGATGCGCAGCCCCGGCAGCTCCGGGCTCCACTGCGGGCAAGGCGGCGATGGAGCCAAGGCTCAGCCATTGGCTGCTGCTGGAATTATTCATGCTCCAATTGGCCCCAAATACCCTTGTTTATGAAGAGGAGACAAAAAAAATACCCCAAAGCCACCCCCCAGCCTGGCACCGTGCGGTACTTGCTCCATCTTCCCTCCTTCAGCAGATGGAGACAGGCAGCGATGCCCTCAGCCCTTGCACGGCAGCCGGCGTGGGTAGGGCAGAGACCAGCAAGGCTCCTCCAGACCCAGCACACCCAGACACACAGCCCTGGCCCTGCAGACAGCTCTGCTCCAGCCTGCAGCCCCCAGCCCGGCTCCTCTGGCCCTGCACACAGCTCTGCTCCAGCCTGCAGCCCCCAGCCCGGCTCCTCTGGCCCTGCACACAGCTCTGCTCCAGCCTGCAGCCCCCAGCCCGACTCCTCTGGCCCTGCACACAGCTCTGCTCCAGCCTGCAGCCCCCAGCCCGACTCCTCTGGCCCTGCACACAGCTCTGCTCCAGCCTGCAGCCCCCAGCCCGGCTCCTCTGGCCCTGCACACAGCTCTGCTCCAGCCTGCAGCCCCCAGCCCGACTCCTCTGGCCCTGCACACAGCTCTGCTCCAGCCTGCAGCCCCCAGCCCGACTCCTCTGGCCCTGCACACAGCTCTGCTCCAGCCTGCAGCCCCCAGCCCGGCTCCTCTGGCCCTGCACACAGCTCTGCTCCAACCTGCAGCCCCCAGCCCGGCTCCTCTGGCCCTGCACACAGCTCTGCTCCAACCTGCAGCCCCCAGCCCGACTCCTCTGGCCCTGCAGACAGCTCTGCTCCAGCCTGCAGCCCCCAGCCCGACTCCTCTGGCCCTGCACACAGCTCTGCTCCAGCCTGCAGCCCCCAGCCCGGCTCCTCTGGCCCTGCAGACAGCTCTGCTCCAGCCTGCAGCCCCCAGCCCGGCTCCTCTGGCCCTGCACACAGCTCTGCTCCAGCCTGCAGCCCCCAGCCCGGCTCCTCTGGCCCTGCACACAGCTCTGCTCCAGCCTGCAGCCCCCAGCCCGGCTCCTCTGGCCCTGCACACAGCTCTGCTCCAGCCTGCAGCCCCCAGCCCGGCTCCTCTGGCCCTGCACACAGCTCTGCTCCAGCCTGCAGCCCCCAGCCCGACTCCTCTGGCCCAACCCAAGGAGCTAAGCCTAGAGGATGGAGTGAGAGCTCCTGGAGGAAGGGCAGGCAGCTCCCAGCCTTTGCTGGGACCCAACCTGCACAGTGCCAGGGTTGGGGAAAGGAGAGAGGTCCAGAGGCTATTATAATGGGTTGGGTCGGAAGGGACCTTGAAGATCATCCAGCTCCAACCCCCTGCCATGCCCAGGGACCCCTCCCCCCAGCCCAGGCTGCTCAAGGCCTCATCCAGCCTGGGCCTCAGCACCTCCAGGCAGGGGGCAGCCACAGCCTCCCTGGGCAGCCTGGGCCAGGCTCTCCCCAGCCTCACTGCCAACAATTTCTTCCTCCTTTCCCCTCTCCCTCTGCCCTCTGCCAGCTCCAAGCCATTCTCCCTGCTCCTGGCACTCCCAGCCCTTGCCCACAGTCCCTCCCCAGCTCTCCTGCAGCCCTTCAGCTCCTGCAAGGTTGCTCTGAGCTCTGCCTGCAGCCTTCCCTTCTCCAGGCTGAATAGGGTCAGCTGAATCCATCCCAGAGCCTTGCTCTGCAGGTCCCAGGCTGTTTGCTGCACTCTGGCTACAGAGCTGTGCCCCAGGGTGGCTCTGGCTGGTGGGCACAAAGGACACCCAACTGCTCTGTCCTGTGACCACATGTGGCAGGGCTCCTCTCCAGTCTCAACCTGCCCTTTTCCAGCTGCCCCAGCACAAGCTGGGAAGCTCACCCCACCCCACCCCATCCCCCTAGGAGTGGAACCAAGAGGGCAGAGGCCCTGGCTGGAGAGAAGCTCAGCTCATGTTCTGTGGGTGCCAAGGGGCACACAGGGGCCTCCCTGTGGCATTTGCCACCTGGGCACCACCAGGGCTGAAGGTCAGCACTGCTGTGGGCCAGTCCCTGAAATCTTGGTGTGCCAAGATTGCCCTGGCAGAGTCCTTGCTCCTTAGCATCCTCTGCATGCCAACCAGCCCCTCCCTCAGCCTAGCTGAGCAAGAGCCCTCCTGGTGCCTGTGGTGCTCCCAGGAGCTGCTTCCTTGCCTCCCTCTCCTTCCTTGTCCTCCTTCCAGTGGCACAAAGAGGTCTGGTTTCTCCTTCAGTGGTCAGCCCCGAGCAAGCCAAGCAAGAAGCAGCCCAGACCTTGCCCAGGCTGCCACTCCTGGCCTCAGCATCTCCCCAGCTGTGGAGCTGCTGGGGTGGGTGGCATCTCTTTTCCACCCAAAATCCCCTGCCCTGTGCCAGCAGCCTGCCCAAAGTCCTTGCTCCCCACTGGGTTGCACCCTGCCACCTGTGTGGGTGGTGGAGACCGAGCATGCCAGTCCCAAGAGCTTGGGCACCCCTTGAAGCCTGCCAAAGCAGGTAGCTGCCCTCCCCTGCCCCTCTCCCAGGAGGTTTCTTTTAGCCTTGCAGGTGCTGCTGGTTCAGTGCTGCACCTGGCAGGGGTCAGCCAGCACCACCTGAGCCCTCCTGGTGGCCCCAGCTGCTGGCAAGGCAGCACCTCACCACCTGTCTCTTGGTGGCCTGGGGAGGGGAGGGTTTAGGAGAGGGCTGGCAGCCCCACTGCCCTCCTTCCTCCTCCCCCAGCACCCTGACCTCTGCAGGGGCAGCCTGCTGCAGGATGAGCCTGGCCAGAGGGATGTAAGTGATGAAGACCAACACCTGAGCCAAGCATGAGCTGAGCCCCCCCCCAGGCTCCAAAGAGGTGAGCTGGAGGTACAAGGTCGGCAGGAGCCAGGCAGGGGAGCGGAGGGGCCCCTTCCCTCCGGGGGAGGTGGGGGGTACGGAGTGGGCAATGCCTCAAGCCTCCTAGAAAACCTCCTTTCAAACAGCCTTATGCAAGCAGGCAGCCAGCATCGCCCGGGAGACCATTGCCATGGCGATGGCAGAGGGGCCGGCAGAGCAGCTCGGGCCCTCCGCGGGAGCCACCGCTGGCAGGGAGGGTTCTGTCCCTGGTTCGCTGCCAGCTGCCCACCAGCCACATCCAGGCAGCGGCACAGAGGCTGCCTGGCAGCGATCACCCTGGCCTCGATGGATGCCCGGGCACCGTCCTGCCACGGGATGCGGGGTGGGGGAAGGGGGCACAGCAACGCCCCTGGCTCTGTTCAGGGTCCTGAAGCCTTTCTCAGCCGCCCGCCGCTGTCCCCTGCAGGACCCAGGGGTGGGGGGGACACAGCCTGGGGCTGGTCCTACCTTCCAGTCCATGTCCGCAGCGGAGAGGAAGACATCTGAGTTGTCCTGGGGAGAGAAGGAGCTGTTAGGGAGAGAGACAACCCCCTGCCAGCCCTCCCTCCCCTGGCACCCTCCACACGGCCAGCTCAGGAGGCACCACGAGCAGCCACTCCCCGGGGCGCTGGGGGGGCTGCAGGGGGGGCAGGGGGGCCGGAGGTCTGCACACGCAGAGACACATCCGCAGCCCCTGCACAGGGCTGCACGCAGTGCCCAGCACACAGGGCTGGACTGGCATGGGGAGGCAGCCCCTGCTCACACACAGAGCCAGGAGTGCTTTGGCTGGGAAAAGCTCTCTGGGATCCTCCAGGCCAAGCAGCAGCCCAACCCCACCCTGGGCACCAAAGCCTGGCCCCCAGTGCCACGGCCACAGGGCTCTGGGACACCTCCAGCCATGGGGACTCCACCACCTCCCTGGGCAGCCTCTGCCAGGCCCTGACCCCTCTGCCACCAAAGACATTTTGCCTCCTCTCCAACCTCAGCCTCCCCTGGCACAACCCCAGGCCAGTTCCTCTCCTTCCATCCCCTGAGCCTGGGGAGCAGAGCCCAAGCCCCAACCTCCCTGCAGCCTCCTCTCAGGGAGCTGCAGAGAGCAAGGAGGTCTCCCTCAGCCTCCTCTGCTCCAGGCTGAGCCCCCACCCAGCTCCCTCAGCTGCTCCTACCCCCCCGGCCCTCTCCTCCAGACCCTTCCCCACCTCTGTTGCCCTTCTCTGGCCCTGCTCCAGCTCCTCAGAGACCTTCTGGGAGTGAGGAGCCCAAAACTGGTGCCAGGATTCAAGCTGTGCCCTCCCCAGTGCCCACTCCAGGGACACCATCACCTCCCTGCTCCTGCTGGCCACACCATTGCTGCTCCAGGCCAGGCTGCTGGTGGCCTTCTTGCCCCTCTGGGCACACTGCTGGCTCACCCTCAGCTGCTGCCAACCAGCACCCCCAGCTCCTTTCCTGCTGGGCAGTTTCCAGCCCCTCTGCCCCAAGCCTGGAGCATCCAGGGGGCTGCTGTGCCCCAAGCAGAGCCCTGTGCACACCTGAGCACCGACACCAGCACCCTGCACAGCAGCCCCCCTCCCCATCCTGCAGAGCCCCAGAGGTGTGCCCATGCCAGCTCACCCCCACTCAAGCCCCAGCTGGAGCCCCCCCATGCTGGCACCCCCCCTGTGCAGGAGCCAGGGTGCCCCCCAGCCTCACCAGCTCGGTGTCCTGGCTCCTCAGCAGCGGCTTCTCCTCGGTGAAGCGCAGCTCATGCAGCCCTGCCATGGTCATGTCCTGCAGCAGCAGCCCTGCCCAGGGGGACACAGCTGTCAGGGGAGGGCCTGCCTGGGCCCCCTTTCACCCCAGCCCCCTCTGGAGCCTGCCTGCTCGTGGGGACAGGACCCACATCGGTTCCACTCTGCCCACTCCTCCCATGAGGGCTGCCTGGAGGCTGCAGTGAGCCTCTCTGGGAGCTGGCAGCAGGCATGGGGCAGGCATGGGGCAGGCAGTGCCTAGCAGAGCTCTGCTTCCATCTCCAGCTCAGCTCTCTTCCAGTCGGGGTCAGACCTGTCCCCAGGGTTTGGTCTTACTGCAATTGGAAGACCAACTCAGTCCATCTGTGTGGGGCACCCCTGGAAGCGCTCAGCCCAGGGCAAGAGCACCTGAGGTCCCTACCCACCCTCCAGCACTGGTCAGAGAGGGAAAATCCAACGCTGGGGCAGGTGTTAGACTGCAGGCAGGTGGGGGTGGGACAGAGGGAGATGCCCCTGCACAGCCAGACCACCGCAGGGGGAGCGTTGCTCACGCTGGGAGGCAGAGAGAGGCTCTCTGAGCAGCAGGGCAGCAGAGAGGCAGCTTGGAGTTTGTGTGGCAGTGATGGGAGAACCCCAGAGGTGAAGCCTCTGCTCCCAAACTCTTCTTCTTGCCTGCCAAGCAGGAGCTGGGCAGCCAGCAGCTCACTTGCAGGACGTCTCTGGAGCATGTCCAGAGCAGGGCCAGGAGGGGGAGCAGAGGGCTGGAGCTGCTCTGCTCTGAGCACAGCCTGAGAGAGTTGGGGTTGTGCAGGCTGCAGAGGAGAAGGCTCCAGGGAGACCTTCTGGTGGCCTTCCAGGAGCTGCAGGGGGCTGCAGGAAAGCTGGGGAGGGACTTTGGAGGCTGTCAGGGAGGGCCAGGACTGGGGGGGATGGAGCAAAAGGAGAAGTGGGGAGCTGGAGATTGGCTGTGAGGAAGAAGTTGTTGGCCAGGAGGGTGGTGAGAGCCTGGCCCAGGCTGCCCAGGGAGGTGGTGGAAGCCTCCTGCTGATGCCTGGAGGTGTTTGCAGCCAGGCTGGAGGTGGCTGTGAGCAACCTGCTGTGGGGTGAGGTGTCCCTGCCCATGGCAGGGGCTTGGAGCTGGCTGAGCCTTGGGGTCCCTTCCAGCCCTGCCAGCTCTGGGGGTCTGTGACTTGCAGGGGCAGACTTCACCACTCAGCAGAGCTGTGAGCCTGGCTGCTGCTCAGCACAGCACTGGGACTTGGAACCCCCAATGCTGGCATCTCCAAACACCCCCTCCCCGGTGCCAGCCCAGCTCAGAAACCAGAGGGGAGCAGGGGGGAAACCTTTCCCCCATCAGCTGGGTGAGCACAGTGACAGCTGCAGGGGACCCCGAGGACAACCCAGGGCTGGCAGGTCCCAGTGGGAGCAGATTGTCTGCTCTCGGACAGCATCCAGCCCCCAAGCCTCACAGCTTCCCTTCCCAGCCCTGCCCCGGGGCCGAGCCTCCGGAGGAGCTCCGAGCAGGACAGCGCCGGTCCCAGGCTCCCTGCGCTGCCTGCCCACCCCTGCCCATGTCCCCTGCAGTACTGGGGGGGACCTGGGGTCGCGCTAGCATCACAGCAAACGTGGTCCCTGCTCCATCCACAGCCTCAGTCAAGCCTGCTCCACGCTCTCCCAGCACCACAGAATGGTAGGGGGCAGGGAAGGGACCCCTGGAGATCACCGAGTCCAGGGCAGGGTCACCCAGGAAGGACCGAGCAGGTTTGGGATGGGTCCAGAGATGGAGGCTCCAGCAGCTCTCTGGGCACCCTGCCCCAGGGCTCTGCCACCCTTCCATCCCAGCAGTTGCTCCTCCTGCTGAGGTGGAACTTCTGCCCTTCAGCTCTGTGCCCCTTGTGCTGTCCCTGGGCACCACTGCACTGAGCCTGGTGCCAGCCTCCTGCCAGCCCCCCTGGCAGTGTTGCTCAGCACTGCTGAGATCCCTCTCAGGCTGCTCCTTCCCAGGCTCAGAGCCTCAATGCTCTCAGCCTTGGCTCACAAGGAAGGTGTTCTGATCCCCTTCAAACCCAGCTCAGCCCACACTGGGGCTGGGGAGAGGCCAAGCAGTGCCTTACAAGCATTGTAAAGCCACCAGGACTACAGGGCTTGCCCACAAACTCCTCTCCAGAGCCACCTTTTGCTCCTCCAGCTGAGGTTTCCATTCAAAGCTCACCCAGGCTGTGCCACCTGCTTGCTCTCTGCAGGCACCACCACCCTTTGCTTTGCTCCTTCAGAGCCATCCAGGACTCTCTGGAGGGAGAAACTCCACCACCAGGAAGCCTCCTGAGTGTCCCAGGCTGCCCAGCACTGAGTGTCTCCATGTCACCCCCACTGCACAATCACACAACTGCCAGGGCTGGAAGGGACCCCAAGGCTCAGCCAGCTCCAAGCCCCTGCCATGGGCAGGGACACCTCACCCCACAGCAGGTTGCTCACAGCCACCTCCAGCCTGGCTGCAAACACCTCCAGGGCTGAGCAGGAGGCTTCCACCACCTCCCTGGGCAGCCTGGGCCAGGCTCTCACCACCCTCCTGCCCAACAACTTCTTCCCCACAGCCAATCTCCAGCTCCCCACTTCTCCTTTTGCTCCATCTCCCCCAGTCCTGGCCCTCCCTCACCCCCTCCAAAGTCCCTCCCCAGCTTTCCTGCAGCCCCCTGCAGCTCCTGGAAGGCCACCAGAAGGTCTCCCTGGAGCCTTCTCCTCTGCAGCCTGCACAACCCCAACCCTCTCAGGCTGTGCTCAGAGCAGAGCAGCTCCAGCCCTCTGCTCATCGTTGTGACCCAGAGGGTCCCTCCAAGCCTGAAGCTGCACAAAAGCCCAGCAGGGGAGGTGCCAACAGCTCCCCACGGAGAGGAACACATCCATGGCTGGGGAAGAGGCTTTGCACAGGGGCACAGCCCCCACCTGCAGCACACCAGCAAGGCCACAGAGCCACTGAGGCTGGGAGAGACCCTCAGGAGCACCAGGACCAACCCAGAGCCCTACCCTGCAAGGCTCAGCCCTAAACCACAGCCCCAAGCACCACAGCCAAACCACCCTGAAACACAGCCAGGGCTGGGGACTCCACCACCTCCCTGGGCAGACTGTGCCAGTGCCTGCCCACTCCTGCTGGGGAAAAAATCTTTCCTACTGTCCAGCCTGAGCCTCCCCAGGGGCAGCTTGAGGCCATTGCCTCTTCTGTCACTGATTCCCTCTGAGCAGAGCCCAGCAGCAGCCTCTCCACAGCCTCCTCTCAGGGAGCTGCAGGCAGCAGTGAGGTCTCCCCTCAGCCTCCTCTGTCTCTCCCTGACCATCCCCAGCTCCCTCAGGCTCTCTCCAGCAGATTTCTTCCCCAGGCCCTTCCCAGCTTCCCTGCCCTGCTCTGCCCTGGCTCCAGCACCTCCACAGCTCTCTTGGGCTGAGGTGCCCAGAGCTGGACCCTGAGGTGCCCAGAGCTGAGCCCCAGGGCACAATCCTCTCCCTGCTGCTCTGGACACAGCATTGCTGAGCCCAGCCAGGAAGCCTTTGGCTCTCTGGGCCCCCTGGGCACACTGCTGGCTGCTGTTCAGCCGCTTGGCCATCAGCACCCCCAGGTCCCATCCTGCCAGCGGCTTGCCAGCCACACTGCCCCGAGACAACGCAGAATCATCTGGCAAGCCAGCCCACGACCCCCTGGAGCACAGTCCCCTGGAGGGTGAAAAAAGGCATGGGAAAAGGGGAGGAACAGCAGGGAAATCAGCCTCACCAGGAGCTGGGGGTGGAGGGGAGCAGCAGCAGCAGCAGCAGCAGCAGCAGCAGTGTCCCACGCCGGTGCCGCCGCGCTGTGTGCCCGCAGCCCCCGGGGGTGTCTGGGGACAGCACTTAGCCTCTCTTTAATTAAAGCCTGCAGCTAACATGGGAGGGAGGGGGATAGGGGGGCAGCTGAGCTATGAGGAGAGGCCCTGTGACCTTGCCAGAGGGACGTGGCAGAGCCCCGTGCCAACCAGCACCCTGTGCCTGGCAGGGGGCGGGCAGCCAAAGCAGTGCCCAAGCCCCGGCGGGGCAGCAGGGTCAGAGCCAGGCTTGCTGCTGCTGGCTTCCCCACTGCCACCCCACTGGCATCCTCCTCTCCAGGGCAGCAGCAGTGGGGCTGTGGGCAGTGGCACCCAGCCTGGCTCTGCAGCAGAGGGCTGCTGGAGAAGCCATGGCTCTGGGGGCCGAACCGCTTGGGTCCCACCAGGGCAATGGGGCTGGCAAAGGCAACCCCAGAGCGGGTTGGGCTGGAAGGGATCTTAAGGATCAGCCAGTGCCAGCCCCCTGCCATGGGCAGGGACCCCTCCCCCCAGCCCAGGCTGCTCAAGGCCTCATCCAGCCTGGCCTGGAACCCCTGCAGGCAGGGGGCAGCCACAGCCTCCCTGGGCAGCCTGTGCCAGGCTCTCCCCAGCCTCCCTGCCAACAATCCCTTCCTCCTCTCCACTCTCATCTCCCCTCTCCCAGCTTCAATCCACTCCCACCTTCATCCCATCACTCTGGGGGTTTCCCTGCCCCCCCCACCATGGCTCCCCCCAGCTTGGCTTGCTCCAATGTTCCCCCAGCACCCCCTGTGCCCAGGGTGCCAGCTCTGGCACCACCCACCTCTGCTGCCACTTTGCCCCCTCAGGCTGGTGCCACCATTTGCTGGGCACTCCTCCTGCCTCACCCCAGCCCAGATCCCAGCCCAGCTGCCACCATGAGTGCTCCCTTTAGGGCTGGTGGCTCTGCCTCAGGACCACTTTGGCACTGTGATAGGGGCAGGAGGAGCCAGCAGTGCCTTACCTTCCCCAGCCAGGTGCTGGCTAACCAGCTCATGGCAAGGCAATGCACTGTTGTGGTTCCTATCATCATCATCATCATCATCATCACCAGCAGCAGCACCCCCCAGTCACAGAATTGTCTGGGTTGGAAGAGACCTTTGAGGTCATCCAGCCCAAGCCAGCACTGCCAGGCCACCACCAAACCCTGGCCCTCAGCACCACATCTCCAGGGCTTGGCAACCCCTCCAGGGATGGAGACCCCAACCTGGACCAGGCCTTGAGAAGCCTTTTGGGGCAGAAATTGTTCCTCATGGCCAACCTGACCCTCCCCTGGGGCCACCTGAGGCCATTTCCTCTTGTCCTGTGGCTTGCTCCTTGGGGAGGGGACCCCAAGACCAATCTCCCTGCAGCCTCCTCTCAGGGAGCTGCAGAGAGCAAGGAGGTCTCCCTCAGCCTCCTCTGCTCCAGGCTGAACCCCCCCCCCCCAGCTCCCTCAGCTGCTCCTCTCCCCCCCCCCAGCCCTCTCCTCCAGACCCTTCCCCACCTCTCTTGCCCATGCTCACCCTCTTCCTCCTCCTGAGGCCATGGGAAGGGTTTGCCCCTGGGCAGCGTGCCTGGGGGGGTGCCTGGGTTGCTGCCCTCAGTGCCACAGGAGTCTCCCAGGCCCCAAGCCTCCTGCACTGGTGCAGGTGTGGCACCCCTGGGTGCTGGCATGGATTCCCTGGGCTAACTGGGCAGTGTGTGCCAGCTGGGCAGTGAGGACTGGCCCCTGCCAGGCAGGCAAGATGATGAAGATGACCTCCAGGAGGGTGAGGAGAGGAAGGAAGGAAGGAAGGGAGCCTGCAGCCCCAGGCCCAGAAGTGTGCCCCCAGCATCATGCCCCTGAGGGGCTACAGTGGGCTGGAGGAAAGCCCCAGGGTGGCACAGCCTGGGCCACCTCCTGCCCTGCTCTCTCTGCTGCCGTGGTGGGGAGGCAGAGGGCTGCACCCCACCGGTGCCCACAGAGCAGTCCAGCAGTGTGGGCTCCCCCCCTGGGAACGGCAGGAAGGGGCTGAGCACTTCGGGGGGGCTCGGGGGGGTGGGATTCAAGCTGCCTGCAAGCAGAGCAAAGCCCTCCCCAGCCCCATGGCAGCACAGGCACCCCCTAGGGGGAGGCTGGCAGAGGAGCTGGCACCAGCAGGGATGCACCAGCAGTCCCACAGCCGCCCCTTCCTCCCCATCCCCCCACCCCGGGCTGGCTGCCTGCTGGATCCCCACGGCAGGAAGCTGCCGAGTCAGCGCTGCCCTCCCTTGCCCTGCCAGCACAGCCCCCCCCCCCCCCCGGGCCGCCCCCCAGCCCTGGCACCTCCCGGGGCAGCACCCGCCGTGCCCCCCCAAATCAGCGTGCCCCCTACAGCCCACAGCTGGGGAAGAAGCCGGCGGGGAGGGGGAGGGGAGGGGATGGGGGGGAGGGGGGCGCTGCTGGCAGCCCCCAGTAGCCTAGCCAGGGGTCGAAGCCTTCTCCCCCCTGCCCATATCCCCCCCCCCCTAGCCCCCCGAGCCCATCTACCCGCGGGGTCGCCCTGCCAGCCACCCCCGGCAGCCCGCGGGGGCTCTACCTGTCAGCAGCTCGATCTTGTGCCGGAGAACCTTCATAGCGGGGCCGGGGGGAGGGGGCCCCGGGGGCCCCGGCCGGGGAAGGGACAGAGAGCGGCGGCGGCGCCGGTGCGGGGAGAGAGCGGAGCCGGAGCCGGAGCCGGAGCCGGGCTCGGTGCCGGTGCCAGGCGCGCAGGGCGGCGCAGGGGCGAGGCTGGGCACGGCTCCCGGCGGGCCGGGTCCTCCCATCACCGGGACCAGAGGGGAGGGGACGGGGCTGGCACCGGAGACCGGCAGGAGAACAATGGAACCGGGCGGGGGCCGGGGCTGGGGAGGGACGGGAGACGGAGCCGGGCTGGGGGGGTACAGGGGAGATGGAGATGTGCTGGGGGGATACAGGGGAGATGGAGCTGTGCTGGGGGGATACAGGGGAGATGGAGCAGTGCTGGGGTGTTAGAGGGGAGATGGAGTAGTGCTGGGGGGGTAGAGGGGAGATGGAGATGTGCTGGGGGGGATACAGGGGAGATGGAGCAGTGCTGGGGGGGATACAGGGGAGATGGAGCTGTGCTGGGGGGGATACAGGGGAGATGGAGCAGTGCTGGGGGGATACAGGGGAGATGGAGCAGTGCTGGGGTGTTAGAGGGGAGATGGAGCAGTGCTGGGGGGGTAGAGGGGAGATGGAGCAGTGCTGGGGGGGATAGAGGGGAGATGGAGCAGTGCTGGGGGGGATACAGGGGAGATGGAGCAGTGCTGGGGTGTTAGAGGGGAGATGGAGCCCTGGGCATCTCCCCCCTGACTGCTCCTGCCCCTGAGCTGGGTGTCTCTCCCCTTGCCATGCCCCTGCCCTGAGCTGGGCATCTCCTCCCTGCCAGTGCTCCCTCCCATGCCCTTCAGTCCCTGTGTGCCCCAGGGAGGGAGGGACCTGGGGCTGGGAGGCTTCCACTTCCAGGCTGCTTGAGGCATCCCTCCAGGACCTGCCACTGCAAACCAGCCCAGCCCCTTGGGAAGCCTGCTGAGGACCCCAGCTCCTGCCCTCCCCGGGCTTGGTTCCTCCAGCCACAGGGCTGGAAGAGACCTTGGAG
Source organism: Dryobates pubescens (assembly GCF_014839835.1). Classification (NCBI taxonomy): domain Eukaryota; kingdom Metazoa; phylum Chordata; class Aves; order Piciformes; family Picidae; genus Dryobates; species Dryobates pubescens. Next base: position 2,537,352 of record NC_071630.1, read on the forward strand.
CTCACCCAGGCCCAGGCACTGCCCCAGAGCCCACAGAGCCCCCAGCACCAAACCACCTCCCCCAGCACCACCTCCAGGCATGGAGACTCCACCACCTCCCTGGGCAGCCTGGGCCAGGGCCTGAGAACCCTTCCTGGGATCAAACTGTTCCTCATCTCCAACCTGAGCCTCCCCTGGCACAGCCTGAGGCTGCTTCCTCCTGTCCTGCCTTTCCTCTTCTGTGGCACTGTTGCTGACCTGGAGCCCCTCTCCTACGAGGACAGGCTGAAGGAGCTGGGGCTCTTGAGCCTGGAGAAGAGAAGGCTCCAGGGAGACCTCAGAGCAGCTTGCCAGGACCTGAAGGGCTGCAGGAGAGCTGGGGAGGGACTGTGGGCAAGGGCTGGGGGTGCCAGGAGCAGGGAGAATGGCTTAGAGCTGGCAGAGGGCAGAGGGAGAGTGGAGAGGAGGAAGGAATGGTTGGCAGGGAGGCTGGGGAGAGCCTGGCACAGGCTGCCCAGGGGCCAGGCTGGGAGGGTTGGGGCTGTGCAGCCTGCAGAAGAGAAGGCTGCAGGCAGAGCTCAGAGCAGCCTCCCAGCACCTGAAGGGCTGCAGGAGAGCTGGGGAGGGACTGTGGGCAAGGGCTGGGGGTGCCAGGAGCAGGGAGAATGGCTTGGAGCTGGCAGAGGGCAGAGGGAGAGTGGAGAGGAGGAAGGAATGGTTGGCAGGGAGGCTGGGGAGAGCCTGGCCCAGGCTGCCCAGGGAGGCTGTGGCTGCCCCCTGCCTGGAGGTGCTGAGGCCCAGGCTGGATGAGGCCTTGAGCAGGCTGGGTTGGGGGGAGGGGTCCCTGGGCATGGCAGGGGGCTGGAGCTGGCTGAGCTCTGAGCTCCTTTCCCACCCAACCCCTTCTGTGCCTCTCTGAAGGGAGCCCAAGGCAGCGGAGTGCTGCTGCAGGCACACTGAGCTCCAGCTCCTTCTCCTGGCGGCTCAGCTTTGCTCTGCCCCCCTCGGCTGACCACCAGGGGCTGGTGGAGACCTTCAGCTGCAGACAGAGCGTTGGGAACGGCTGCTGACGGCCGAGTCCCTGGGGCTGCCCGGCCCCAGAGGGCAGCCGAGGCGTGGGACTTGCTCCTGGTGCCTTTGCTGCCTTGGCTGTGGTGCCGTTTGCTTTGCTTTTGTCGTTGCCCCCTCGGCTTTGGGGCAGAATCCTCCCATTCTCCCGCAGGCAGAGGGCTGGGGAGGCTCAAGTGGTGAAAAGGGGAAAGCCTCAGGGTCTGGGTGAACAGAGAAACTTGACCAGGGCCCAGCCCTTTATGAGAGGGACAGAGGGAGAGCCTCTGGTGAGGGCAGAGCCCGCAGCCAGGATGGAAAATTACTGCTGGCCCTGTGCTGCGAGGGAAGGAGGCAGCCCAGGGGCATGGCAGCTGGCCAGCCCCAGCACATGCTTTGTGCCGTGGGGAGGGGAGCAGGCAGGGCACACAGCACAGCTCTGCCCCGTGCCAGCTCACCCAGGCACTGCTCCCTGCCCTGCCTTTGTTGGGCTGTGCTGCAGGAGGAGGAGGCTGAGCTCCCTGCGAGGATGGCATCTTCCCACGCAGCCAAAGGGCTGGGGCCAGGCTGCCGGGGGGGCCAGGGCTGGCTGCTGCCCAGCGCTGCCTGGGGGGAGCACAGGTCCTGGGAGGAGCAGCTGAGGGAGCTGGGGGTGCTCAGGCTGCCAGGCAGCTGGCACCTCCCTGCCTGCTCAGCCCCCTGCACTTTTCAGCCCTGGCCCTCAGCAGCGAAGCAGAAGACAAAAGAAGAACCGAGCTGGGGAAGGGTCTGGAGAGCAGGGCTGGGGAGGAGCAGCTGAGGGAGCTGGGGAGGGGGTTCAGCCTGGAGAAGAGGAGGCTGAGGGAGACCTTGTGCTGGGAGGTGTCCAGAGCAGGGCCAGGAGGCTGAGCAGAGGGCTGGAGCTGCTCTGCTCTGAGCACAGCCTGAGAGAGTTGGGGTTGTGCAGGCTGCAGAGGAGAAGGCTCCAGGGAGACCTTCTGGTGGCCTTCCAGGAGCTGCAGGGGGCTGCAGGAAAGCTGGGGAGGGACTTTGGAGGGTGCCAGGGAGGGCCAGGACTGGGGAGGATGGAGCAAAAGGAGAAGTGGGGAGCTGGAGATTGGCTGTGAGGAAGAAGTTGTTGGCCAGGAGGGTGGTGAGAGCCTGGCCCAGGCTGCCCAGGGAGGTGGTGGAAGCCTCCTGCTGATGCCTGGAGGTGTTTGCAGCCAGGCTGGAGGTGGCTGTGAGCAACCTCCCCTTCCCCTCCTCTCCCCTTCCCCTCTCCTCTCCTCTCCTCTCCTCTCCTCTCCTCTCCTCTCCTCTCCTCTCCTCTCCTCTCCTCTCCTCTCCTCTCCTCTCCTCTCCTCTCCTCCCCTCCCCCCTCGAGGCAGCCCAACAGGCAGCTGCACTCCTCCTGTGTGCCACCAGCCCTGCCCTCCTCTCCCCACAGCTGATGGATAGCTCTGGGGGGGGATCCATCGATCCCAACGATCCCCTCCCGCCTCGCACCGATGCCCTCCCTCGTCCTGGCTGCATCCTGGCCCCGGCCCCGGCAGCTGCTGCTGGGAGGAGATGAGCAGAGCTGGCCAAGAGCATCACCCCACAGCGTCCCAGCAGGGCAGGCTGGCTCCTAGCATCATCCCCCTGGCCACACGTCCCTCTCCACCACGGAGGAAGAGCCTTCAGCCTTCCTCTCACGGCTGCTGGCTGCCTGCAGGACCTTCCCCTCAGCTGCCCAGCTCCTTGCAGAGGCACATTCAGCACTGCCTGAGTGGCTCAGCCAGACTTTGGGAGCTTGCCATCCAGCCCCACCACGGTGGGACTCACAGTGCCCCTTCCCTCAGCACCTCTCTCTCTGGAGAGCCTCCATCAGCCCCTCTGTGACCATCTAGAGATGGAAGGGCTTGAGGAAAAGCCTTGAGCTGCCACTGATGGGGAGCAGGAGAGCCAAGGCTTCCAGAGACCTCTGCTCAATGCACCCAGCCTCGAGGCAGGATGGGAGTGCAGGCACTTGGCTGCTGGGGGGAGCCACGGAACCCCAGGGACCCCAAGGCTCAGCCAGCTCCAAGCCCCTGCCCTGGGCAGGGACAGCTCACCCCACGGCAGGTTGCTCACAGCCACCTCCAGCCTGGCTGCAAACACCTCCAGGCATCAGCAGGAGGCTTCCACCACCTCCCTGGGCAGCCTGGGCCAGGCTCTCACCACCCTCCTGGCCAAAAACTTCTTCCTCACAGCCAATCTCCAGCTCCCCACTTCTCCTTTTGCTCCATCCCCCCCAGTCCTGGCCCTCCCTCACCCCCTCCAAAGTCCCTCCCCAGCTTTCCTGCAGCCCCCTGCAGCTCCTGGAAGGCCACCAGAAGGTCTCCCTGGAGCCTTCTCCTCTGCAGCCTGCACAACCCCAACTCCCTCAGGCTGTGCTCAGAGCAGAGCAGCTCCAGCCCTCTGCTCAGCCTCCTGGCCCTGCTCTGGACACCTTCCAGCCCCTCCAGAGCCTTCCTGGCACAGAGGCTGCAGAGCTGGGCACAGAGCTGCAGCTGTGGGCTCAGCAGAGTGGAGCAGAGAGGCAGAATCCCCTCCCTGGCCCTGCTGGCCACACTTCTGCTGCTGCAGCCCAGGCTCTGCTTGGCTCTCTGGGCTGCAAGTGCTCCCTGCTGGCTGCTGCTGAGCTTCTCCTCCCCCAGCACCCCCAAGGCCTTTGCTCCAGGGCTGCTCTCCAGCCAGTCCCTGCCCAGCCTCTAGCAGTGCCTGGGATTGCCCTCAGCCAGCTGCAGGACCTTGCCTTTAGCCTTGCTGACCCTCCTGAGCTTGGCTTGGGCTCAGCTCTGCAGCCTGCCCAGGTCCCTCTGGCTGGATCCTTCCCTTCAGGGTGTCAGCAGCACCACACAGCCTGGTGCTGCTGGTGAACTTGCTGATTTGAACACGTCCCCCCAGCCCACCCACCAGGTCCAGCCTGTCCAGGTGGCCAGCCTGCTGTCCCTCCATGCCCTGCCCTGCCTGCCTGAGCTGGAGGCACCACATTTCAGCAGCTTCCTATTGAGAGCAGCCTGCTCCTAAACACCTGGCACCAGGGGCACTGCTGGGGACACAGTGTGGAAGCACCAAGGCTGCCATGCAGCTGGCACCTCCCTGCCTCCTCATCCTCCTGCACTTCTCAGCCCTGGCCCTCAGCAGACAAGCAGAGGACAAAAGAAGAACAACCCAGCTGGGGAAGGGTCTGGAGAGCAGGGCTGGGGAGGGAGGAGCAGCTGAGGGAGCTGGAGTGGCTCAGCCTGGAGCAGAGGAGGCTGAGGGAGACCTCCTTGCTCTCTGTAGCTCCCTGAGAGGAGGCTGCAGGGAGGTTGGGGCTTGGGCTCTGCTCCCCAGGCTCAGGGGATGGAAGGAGAGGACCTGGCCTGGAGCTGTGCCAGGGGAGGCTGAGGTTGGAGAGGAGGCAAAATGTCTTTGGTGGCAGAGGGGTCAGGGCCTGGCAGAGGCTGCCCAGGGAGGTGGTGGAGTCGCCATGGCTGGAGGTGTCCCAGAGCCCTGTGGCCACGGCACTGGGGGGAGGGGGTTGGTGCCCAGGCTGGGGTTGGGCTGCTGCTTGGCCTGGCTGATCCCAGAAGGCTTTTCCAACCCAACCCAACCTCTGAGCCTGGGGTGAAAGCGAGTCACCACTTTGGACTGGGGAAGGCTGGACACCCCCTGCTGGCCTGGGCTGTTCCCAAGGGGGGGCTTTAGCTCCAACCCTTGTGCCAGCCAGCCCTGGAGAGGGTGGTTGCCACCAGTGGGTACCAAAGGCTGCTCTTTGCTGGAGCCCTCACCTCCCTCTGTGGCAGAGGCAGCCCGGGGCTAAAGCCTGGTGACATCAGAGCTGCTGCTTGACGTCGGTGCTGCTGCTGCTGCTGCTGCCTGTGCCACTGCCCCTGGCACAGCTCCTGCAGCCCCCTCCCACCCCCTGGCATGGAGCAGCCCAGGGGAATGTGGCCCAGCCCGCGCCTGACCTTCCCTGTGGATCCAGTCACAAGCAGCCCATCGATAGCTGCCTGCAAAGGGAACCCAATTAGCTGTCGCAGCCAATTAACAAGCTGGCCTTTAATCAGCCTGGGGGCTTGCAAGGCTGGAGAGGAGGAGCCAGCTCTGGGCCTGGGGAAGAGGTTGGGGGGAGAGGGGGGCCGGTGGGTGGCAGCCACCTCTGGCTGCTGTGTCCCTTGGCTGAGAGGCAGGGAGGAGGAGGAGGACGTTGTGGGTGGCTTCCCTGGCTGCTCCCAGGCGTGGGGTGGATGCCCCAGCCCCAGGCAGCCCCCAGGAGAGAGGGATGGGCAGCCAGAGGGGTGCTGAGACCACCCCCAAAGGGCTCTACCCCCCCCAGGCAGAGCTGCTGCTGAAGGAGAGCAGCCAGCCCCAGCTGCCCAAGCCCAAAGGGCTCCACTTCCAGTGAGGGAATCTCCCAAGTCTGCTGAGTGCCTCTCAATTAATTAGCATCCTGCTGCTTGGCACCAGCAAGGCAATTGCTAAAGAGATTAAATTGGCCTCTGCTGTGGAGCAGATGCTGTGCCCAAGCACTGACAGGCTGTGATTTTCCTTTCCCTGTGTCATCCTGCCCTGCTGACTCAGCTGGAGCCCCAGGATGCTGGCCACGACCTGGGCCCAGCCAGGGCTCTGGGAGGCTCCAGGAGCTGAGGCTGGGATCACTTTGCAGAGCTGCTCAGGGCTTCAGTCTCATCCCATGCCCAGGGAGGATGCTGATGCAAACCCAGAGCAGTGCCATGGTGAGGCCTGGCCACCCAGGGAGGCAAATGAGCTGCTCAGCTCAGCTCACTCTGCTCATGTCAGCACAGGACAGACTCCCAGCCAGGCTGCCAGAGCTGCCTTTGTGCACCTGAGAGCCCAAGCTGAAAGGGGGGTGGGGGGTGGGGGTGGGAAATCACAGCTCAGCCTCTGGGCAGGCTGGGGAAATCCACCAGGGCTGCTGATCTGCTTCCAGAGGGGAGCAGCCCTCCTGGGCTCACTGGAACCTGCCCAGTTCACAGCACCACAGTGCACAGCCCTGTCCTGGCTCAGCTCTGCTCCACCTCAGGTCTCCAGCAGCAGGAGTGGAGGGGACAGACACCTCTGGAAGCCTTTGCAAAGTGCTCCAGCCAGGGATGTTAATCACAGAGCCAGCAGAGGAGGGGTTGGGGTTGGAAGGGACCTCAAAGCTCAGCCAGCTCCAGCCCCCTTGCCATGGGCAGGGACCCCTCCCACCAGCCCAGGATGCTCCAGGCCTCATCCAGCCTGGTCCTCAGCACCTCCAGGGAGGGGGCAGCCACAACCTCCCTGTTCCAGCATCTCCCCAGCCTCAATGCCAACAATCTCCTCCTCATCTCCAGGCTCAATCACAGGGCTGCAGGACGTCCCCTGTGGGGCCAGGCTGGGAGGGTTGGGGCTGTGCAGCCTGCAGGAGAGAAGGCTCCAGGGAGACCTTGGAGCTGCAGGCAGGCTGGGGAGGGACTGCTGAGAAGGGGCTGTGGGGATAAGCCCAGGGGCAATGGTCTGGAGCTGGAGCAGGGCAGAGGTAGGTTGGAGCTCTGCAGAGTGAGGGTGGAGAGACGTCGGCACAGGCTGCCCAGGGAGGCTGTGGCTGATCTGGCTGATCTTTGAGGTCCCTTCCAAACCCAGCCCATGCTGTGGCCCTGTGCTTCTGCAGCTGGCAGAGCTGCTGCCAAGGCACTGCTGCTGGGCTCTGTGTGCAGCAGAGCAGGGTGGCACAGGGGGCAGCAGTGCTGCCACCACCCCTGTGCCCCTCTTGGCTGCTGTGGAAAATTCCAAGGGTGGCACAGCCTTGGAGGAGCCCAAGGTGTTTGTTCTGGTTCTCCAAACACTTCATCAATGCCCCTGCCAGCAGCAGCAGCAGCAGCAGCAGGTCCCTGAGATTAGGAGGTTGCTATTTTGGAGCAGTTCTTTCTCCTGGCAGGCTGCCCAGCAGTGCCAGCAGCCTCAGGATGCTCTGTCTCTCTCTGCAGTGGCAGGGGCACCCTCAGGGCCTTGTGCCTTTCACCAGCTGCAGACCTTCACACTTTCCCCTCACCCCTGGGGGCCAGGATGCCCCCTCCAGGTTTGCCAGCTAGCCCTGTGGCAAGGACACGCTCCAGGGAGGACACTGATGAGCTGGAGCAGGTCCAGAGAAGGGCAACCAAGCTGCTCTGAGGTCTCCCTGGAGCCTTCTCCTCTCCAGGCTGCACAGCCCCAACCCTTCCAACCTATTCCTATAGGGGAGGTTCTCTGAGCATCTCTGTGGCTTCCTCTGGAGCCCAAGCCCCAACCTCCCTGCAGCCTCCTCTCAGGGAGCTGCAGAGAGCAAGGAGGTCTCCCTCAGCCTCCTCTTGCTCCTCTTGCTCCTCTCCTTTTGCTCCATCCCCCCCAGTCCTGGCCCTCCCTCACCCCCTCCAAAGTCCCTCCCCAGCTTTCCTGCAGCCCCCTGCAGCTCCTGGAAGGCCACCAGAAGGTCTCCCTGGAGCCTTCTCCTCTGCAGCCTGCACAACCCCAACTCTCTCAGGCTGTGCTCAGAGCAGAGCAGCTCCAGCCCTCTGCTCAGCCTCCTGGCCCTGCTCTGGACACCTCCCAGCACAAGGTCTCCCTCAGCCTCCTCTTCTCTAGGCTGAACCTCCCCAGCTCCCTCAGCTGCTTCTCCTCAGCCCTGCTCTCCAGACCCTTCCCCAGCTCTGTTGTCCTCCTCTGGACCTGCTCCAGCTCCTCTGTGAGCTTCTTGGAGTGAGGGCCCCAAAACTGACCCCAGGATTCAAGGTGTGGCCTCAGCAGTGCTGAGCAGAGAGGGACAATCACATCCCTGGACCTGCTGCCCACACTGTTCTGCCCCTCTGCCCTGCTCTGCTCAGAGCCCCCCTGCAGCACTGCCTCCAGCTCTGGGGCCCCCAGCACAAGGAGGACCTGGAGCTGCTGCAGAGGCTCCAGAGGAGGCCACAGAGATGCTCAGAGGCTGCAGAGCCTCCCCTGTGGGGTCAGGCTGGGAGGGTTGGGGCTGTGCAGCCTGCAGCAGAGAAGGCTGCAGGCAGAGCTCAGAGCAACCTTGCAGGAGCTGAAGGGCTGCAGGAGAGCTGGGGAGGGACTGTGGGCAAGGGCTGGGAGTGCCAGGAGCAGGGAGAATGGCTTGGAGCTGGCAGAGGGCAGAGGGAGAGTGGAGAGGAGGAAGGAATGGTTGGCAGGGAGGCTGGGGAGAGCCTGGCACAGGCTGCCCAGGGAGGCTGTGGCTGCCCCCTGCCTGGAGGTGCTGAGGCCCAGGCTGGATGAGGCCTTGAGCAGCCTGGGCTGGGGGGAGGGGTCCCTGCCCGTGGCAGGGGGCTGGAGCTGAATGGTCTTTAAGTTGCCTTCCAAACCCAACCCATGCTGTGGCCCTGTGCTTCTCCAGCTGGCAGAGCTGCTGCCAAGGCACTGCTGCTGGGCTCTGTGTGCAGCAGAGCAGGGTGGCACAAGGGGCAGCAGTGCTGCCACCACCCCTGCACCGCTCCTGCCTCCTCAGCTCCAGCCTAACTCTGCCCTGCTCCAGCTCCAAACCTTTGCCCCTGGGCCTATCCCCACAGCCCCTCCTGGACAGTCCCTCCCCAGCCTGCCTGGGGGGTCCCCTGCAGAAAGTGAATTCTCACCAAGGTCATCAAGCCCAAGCCTCAGTGCCTCCAGGCTGGCAGGAGCAATCAACCCCTGCATTCTGCTGACTGGACAAGAAATCACTGCCAGAGGACAGCCCAAGGCTTTGTCCAGTGCACAGCAGCCCAAGGCAGGAGCACCTTTGGTGGGAGGGGGAATTCAGCTCAGGCAGAGCCTCCCTCTGTGTGTGCTGGCAGGGGGGAGAGGGGGAACTGCTGCTCACAGAGCTGGGGCTCATGCAAAGCTCAAGTGAGGAGCCTTTGTCAGCTTTCCTGGGCTCTTCCTTTGCTGTTGTTTGTGCCAACACATCATATACTCTGCCCAGAGAAGAACTTGGGGGTGCTGGGGCTGGGGGAGCAGCTGGGCAGGAGCCAGCACTGGGCACTGGCAGCACAGGAGGCCAAGGGCAGCCTGGGCTGCAGCCAGAGCAGGGTGGCCAGAGCTGGAGAGAGAGGATCCTGCCCCTCTGCTCTGCTCTGGGGAGACCTCACCTGCAGGGCTGGGGCCAGCTGTGGGAGCCCAGCACAAGAGAGACCTGGAGGCGAGGGAGAGGCTCCAGAGGAGGCCACAGAGATGCTCAGAGGGCTGCAGAACCTCTGCCCTGGGGCCAGGCTGGGAGGGTTGGGGCTGTGCAGCCTGCAGAAGGCTCTAGGGAGACCTCAGAGCAGCCTTCCAGTACCTGAAGGGGCTCCAGGCAGGCTGGGGAGGGACTGCTGAGAAGTGGCTGTGGGGATAGGACAAGGAGCAATGGTCTGGAACTGGAGAGTTAGGTTGGACATGAGAAGGCAGTTCTGCACAGTGAGGCTGGGGAGATACTGGAACAGGCTGCCCAGGGAGATGGTTGAGGCTCCATCCCTGCAGACATTCAAGCTGGGGCTCAGCCCTCCCTGGCTGCTTCACCTGCTTGGGAAAGTAAAGGCAGAGGAGATAAAGAAGAAGAGCTGAGGGCTTTCCAAGCTCATGCAAAGCTCAGGTGAGCTTTCACCAACCATTCCAACGTCCTGCCTCTCCAACCTGATCTCCTTCTATGATCAGGTGACTGTCTGGTTGCTGTGGGGCAGGCTGTGGATGTGGTCTGCCTGGACTTCAGCAAGGCCTTTGACACTGTCCCCCACAGCAAACTGCTGGCCAAGCTGTCAGCTCGTGGTTTGGACCACAGCACTCTGAGCTGGGTGAGGAACTGGCTGGAGGCTGAGCCCAGAGGGTGGTGGTGAATGGTGCCACAGCCAGCTGGCAGCCAGGCACCAGTGGTGTGCCCCAGGGAGCAGTGCTGGGCCCCAGCCTGTTCAGTATCCTCATTGATGATCTGGATGAGGGCATTGAGTCAGCCATCAGCAAGTTTGCAGCTGACAGCAAGCTGGGAGCAGATGTTGGTCAGTTAGAGGGCAGAAGGGCTCTGCAGAGGGACCTTGCCAGGCTGGGCAGAGGGGCAGAGGCCAACAGGATGGCATTCAACAAGTCCAAGTGCCAGGGGATGCACTTTGGCCACAGCAACCCCAGGCAGTGCTGCAGGCTGGGGGCAGAGTGGCTGAGAGCTGCCAAACAGAGAGGGACCTGGGGGTGCTGATGGACAGCTGGTTGAACATGAGCCAGCAGTGTGCCCAGGGGGCCAAGAGGGCCAATGGCATCCTGGCCTGCAGCAGGAAGAGTGTGGCCAGCAGGAGCAGGGAGGTCATTGTGCCCTGTGCTCAGCACTGCTCAGGCCACACCTTGAGTCCTGTGTCCAGTTCTGGGCCCTTCAGTTTAGGAAGGACATTGAGAGACTTGAAGGTGTCCAGAGAAGGGCAACAAGGCTGGGGAGAGGCCTTGAGCACAGCCCTGTGAGGAGAGGCTGAGGGAGCTGGGGTTGCTTAGCCTGGAGAAGAGGAGGCTCAGGGGAGACCTCATTGCTCTCTACAGCTCCCTGCAGGGAGGTTGGAGCCAGGTGGGGGTTGGGCTCTTCTCCCAGGTACCCAGCCCCAGAACAAGAGGACACAGTCTCAAGCTGTGCCAGGGGAGGTTTAGACTCGAGGTGAGGAGAAAGTTCTTCCCAGAGAGAGTTGTTGGCCCTTGGGATGTGCTGCCCAGGGAGGTGGTGGAGTCCCCATCCCTGGAGGTGTTCCAGAGGGGATTGGATGTGGCACTTGGTGCTGTGGTCTGGTCATGAGGTCTGTGGTGACAGGTTGGACTGGATGATCCTTGGGGTCTCTTCCAACCTTAGTTATACTGTGAGACTGTAATTCCCCACCAGGAGGCTCAGCTGTGCCTTCTGCAGTGCCAGGGACAGGCACAGCTCCAGCTGTGCTCCTGCTGTGCTCCTGCTGTGCTGCAGCCAGGCACAGGAGCAGAGGCACAAGGGCTTGGAGCTGGGAGAGGGCAGATTGAGACTGGAGAGGAGGAAGGAATGCTGCACAGTGAGGCTGGGGAGAGCCTGGCACAGGTTGCCCAGGGAGGCTGTGGCTGCCCCCTGCCTGGAGGTGTTCAGGGGCAGGTTTGGATCTGGCCTTGAGCAGCCTGGGCTGGGGGGGAGTTGTCCCTACCCACAGCAGGGGACCCAAGACATTCTCTGGCTCTCTGAAGGACCTGCAGACACTTCATACCACAAGCATCCCCTTCCACTTGATTCAATAAGAAGATTCTTTATTCAACAGAAAAAAAAACCCCCCACAGGAAACAGCCAAAGGCCTCCTGGAAAGGCACAACCTGCCCCATGCCACAGTCCTCCTGTGTGGCATCACCCCAGCAGGCACAGCTCCCAGCCCCATCTCCTGCAGCAGGACAGGCCTGGGCCTCTGCAACCAGCTGAGGTGGAGATGCCAAAGGGCTCTGTGGAGCCAGCACACTCTCTAGAGAAAAGAGTTTCCACTCCTCTGCTCTGGAGGACTGGCCAAGCACCCTCCCTGCTTGAGGCTCACAGTCTGAGACATCCAACGCCTGCAAGGCCACTGCCAGCTCCTCCAGGAGGATTTAGATCTTGCTGTCACCTCCCAGTGATTCCCAGAGGCTGAAGCACTCAGGCTCACCATGATCTGGCTCCCCCCACTGAGGTACTCTGCCAGATCCACCTTCTCCAGGAGCTCAGAAGCACCCAGAAGGTGTCCAACCCCTGCTGCCAAGGGATGAGCACCCTGATCATCTGCAGGAGCTAAGCATGGGGGGGGGGATCAGCAGGAAGTTTAGTTCAGTTCCTCTGCTCTCTGATCCTTTTATTGACCAGCTTTAGGACCCAGCAGAACTCCTCCTGGGGCAAAGACAAAACCCAAAGCAAATGGGCTGAGAGGTTGCTCATGGGGGAACCATCTCCCATCCAGGCTGCTGCTTCTGCTCTGCTCCAGCCTAACTCTCTGCTGCCTTCTGGTGCCTGGAGTGGAGGAGCTCAGCAGCCATCAAGAGGAAGCACCCACCACAAAAGCCACTTGGCACCCAACAAGGACATCCTCCAGCCCAGGCAGCACCAAAGCTACCAGGGCTGGAAGGGAGCAAGAGAGAGAGAGAGAAGCTGGGTCAGGTGGCAGCTGCTGGTGGCCACTCTGCTTGCTCCCTGAGACAGAAGAGAGCAACAGCAGAGAGCCCTGCCCCCAAGGAGCAGCTGCTCCAGCTCAGTGCCTAAGAACTGGGGGGGAAGTCCACTGCAGTTTGTGCCAGCTGGGGCTTTCCCCACACACATCATTTGGGGCTCCCCACAGAATGGGAAGCCTGGAAATAGCTGCTCCAAGAGGTTGGAATGGGAAGGGGCAAGATGGAACAGAGAGAATTGAGAGGTTTGAGGAGCTTTAACCGCCCCCCCCAACAGATCCAGTCTTGGAAACAGCAATTAGGAAGGGAAAAGGCTGATGAATATTGATTGTCCCTTCAGGAAATGCTCTCAGAGGCTTTTAGCCACTTGAGCTGCAGATCCTAAGGAGTGGAGTGAGTAAGATGGGGAGGGAGGTGAGGAATGAGCAAGCTGGGAAGGGAGGTGAGGAATGAGCAAGCTGGGAAGGGAGGTGAGGAATGAGCAAGCTGGGAAGCCATCCAGGGATGGGGATGGAATAGGGTGAAGCTGGGATGGGGTGTGGCTGAGATGGAGCTGGGATAGGATGGGGCTGGGATGGAATGGGGTGAAGCTGGGATGGGATGGGATGTGGCTGAGATGGAGCTGGGATGGGATGGGATGGAGCTGGGATGGGATGGGATGGAGCTGGGATGGGATGTGGCTGAAGATGGAGCTGGAATGGGATGGAGCTGAAGATGGAGCTGGAATGGGATGGGGCTGAAGACGGAGCTGGGATGGGATGGGGCTGAAGATGGAGCTGGGATGGGATGGGGCTGAAGATGGAGCTGGGATGGGATGGAGCTGGGATGGGATGGAGCTGAAGATGGAGCTGGGATGGGATGGGGCTGAAGATGGAGCTGGGATGGGATGGGGCTGAAGATGGAGCTGGGATGGGATGGGGCTGAAGATGGAGCTGGGATGGAGCTGGGATGGGATGGGGCTGAAGACGGAGCTGGGATGGGATGGGGCTGAAGATGGAGCTGGGATGGGATGGGGCTGAAGATGGAGCTGGGCTGGGATGGGGCTGGGATGGGATGGGGCTGAAGATGGAGCTGGGATGGGATGGAGCTGGGATGGGATGGAGCTGAAGATGGAGCTGGGATGGGATGGGGCTGGGATGGGATGGGGCTGAAGATGGAGCTGGGATGGGATGGGGCTGGGATGGGATGGAGCTGGGATAGGATGGAGCTGGGATGGGATGGGGCTGGGATGGGATGGGGCTGAAGATGGAGCTGGGATGGGATGGGGCTGAAGATGGAGCTGGGATGGGATGGAGCTGAAGATGGAGCTGGGATGGGATGATTTTTTCACACCCATGCTGTCTGCCTTCCCCATGGGCAGCAGCCCAAGCAGAAGATGCCCCAGAGAATCCCTGCTCCTGCAGAGGGAGGATCCTGCCCCTCCCCAGGGCTGCTGCCTTCCTCTCTTCTCCACCGCCTCCAGCCTCCTCCTCCCCGCCGCGGCCTCTCACACCTCCAGGTCGGCGAACTTCCTCTTGCCGTAGTTCTGGAGCAGAGGGGAGGCAGTGATTTGGGCAGCTTGGCCCTTCTCCCAGCACTGGAAGTCGTGGAGGCCCTTCTGGCCAGCTCGAAACAGGGCTCTCTCCAGCTCATCCAGGCGAGCCAGCAGGGCAGAGGTGTCCTCGTTGTAGGCGTTCTGAGAGGAGTCCATGATGCGGCGGAACCTGCCGATGAAGGTCTGCAGGGCAGCAGCAAAGAGCAGCTCTCACACACACACACAGGCTCCTCCAGCTCACAGAGGCCTCAGCTTTCAGCAGCACCTAGTTCTAAACCCCCTGCCATGTCCAGGGACCCCTCCCCCCCCAGCCCAGGCTGCTCAGGGCCTCATCCAGCCTGGCACCTCCAGGCAGGGGGCAGCCACAGCCTCCCTGGGCAGCCTGGGCCAGGCTCTCCCCAGCCTCCCTGCCAACCATTCCTTCCTCCTCTCCACTCTCCCTCTGCCCTCTCCCAGCTCCAAGCCATTCTCCCTGCTCCTGGCACTCCCAGCCCTTGCCCACAGTCCCTCCCCAGCTCTCCTGGAGCCCCTTCAGATCCTGGCAGGCTGCTCTGAGCTCTGCCTGGAGCCTTCTCCAGGCTGCACAGCCCCAACTCTCCCAGCCTGTTCCTATAGGGGAGGTTCTCTGAGCATCTCTGTGGCCTCCTCTGGAGCCTCTGCAGCAGCTCCAGGTCCTTCTTGTGCTGGGGGCCCCAGAGCTGGAGGCAGTGCTGCAGGTGGGGTCTCAGCAGAGCAGAGCAGAGAGGCAGACCAGTGTGGCCAGCAGGTCCAGGGATGTGATTGTCCCTTGTGTCCTGGCACTCCCAGCCCTTGTCCAAAGCCCCTCCCCAGCTCTCCTGGAGCCCCTTCAGCTCCTGGCAGGCTGCTCTGAGGTCTCCCTGGCGCCTTCTCTCCTCCAGGCTTGAACCCAGCCCCAACCCAACAGACCCAATGCAGCAATGCCAAGGCTCATTTCAGACACTTGCCTGCAGGATACTCTGAGCTATCTGAGGATTCTCTGTGTTGTCAAAGTTCAGGAGCTGGGAGCCAAACCCATAGTAGTAGGGCCCCATTTTGTGCAGATCCACCACGTTGGCATCAGCACTGAACACTGTCCTCCAGGCTTCCTTGTAGATCTTGGGCAGCTCCACAGAAATGATTCTTCTCTTGCTGTCGTGGAGACCTTTAGCCAGCCACAGAGGGATTTCTAGCTTGGAACCCTGCATGAATGAGCCAAAAAAAACCCACCCCAAATCATCACAGGATCAGAGAATGGGTTGGGTTGGAAGGCACCTCAGGGCAAGGGAAGATGGATTGAAATGGAAGGAGAAGAGGTTTAGATTGGATCTGGGGAAGAAAGGCTTTACCATGAGGGTAGCCAAGAGTCTGGAATGGACCAGACAGAGAGGCTGTGGATGCCTCCTCCCAGGAGATGTTCAGAGCCAAGTGGGATGAGGCCTTGAGCAAGCTGGGCTGGTGGGAGGTTGGATTAGATGATCTCTAAGGTCTCTTCCAGCCTAGGCCATTCTGTGATCCAGGCCAACCCTCCTGCAGTCAGCATGGACGTGGAGAAAGGCCTTGGAGTGCTGCTGGGCAGCAAGCTCTCCACGGGCCAGCAAT
The DNA here is from genome assembly GCF_014839835.1 of Dryobates pubescens. Taxonomy (NCBI): domain Eukaryota; kingdom Metazoa; phylum Chordata; class Aves; order Piciformes; family Picidae; genus Dryobates; species Dryobates pubescens. The sequence goes on from NC_071630.1 coordinate 2,552,602, forward strand.
GTGCCCTGGGGGCCAAGAGAGCCAAGGGGGTCCTGGGGAGCAGCATGGGAAGGGTGGCCAGCAGGGCTGGGGAGGATCTGCTGCCCCTCTGCTCTGCCCTGCTGAGCCCACAGCTGCAGGGCTGTGCCCAGCTCTGGGCTCCCCAGGGCAAGGGGGACAGGGAACTGCTGGAGGGAGTCCAAGGGAGAGCCAGGAGGCTGATTTGGGGACTTGAGCATCTCCCTTGTGAAGAGAGACAGAGAGCCCTGGGGCTGTTCAGTCTGGAGAGAAGGCTGAGAGGGATCTGATCGATGTCTATCAATATCTCAGGGGTGGGGGGCAAGGGGAGGGGGCCAAGCTCTTTTGGGTGGTGCACAGCAATAAGCCAAGGGCCAGTGCATGCAAACTGGAACAGAGAAGGGTTCAGCTCAACATGAAGAAGTGAGGCTGCCCAGAGAGGTTGTGGAGCCTCCTTCCCGGGAGCCTTTCCAAACCCACCTGGATGCATTCCCGTGTGGACCACCCTGGGTGACCCCGCTCTGCTAGGGGGCTTGGACTGGATGATCCCAAGAGCCACACGGGGTCCTGAAACCACGCGGGGACCCCCCGGAGCCACAGGGGGTCCTGAAACCACACGGGGACCCCCCCGGAGCCACACGGGGTCCTGAAACCACGCGGGGACCCCCCGGAGCCACACCGGATCCCCCCGGAGCCGCACGGGGACCCCCAGGAAGCACACGGGGTCCTGAAACCACGCCGGAACCCCCAGCTCTCCTTCCTCCCCCCGGAGCCACACGGGGGGGGGGACCCTGGAGCCACACAGGGTCCTGAAACCATGCGGGGAGCCCCCGGAGCCACGCAGGTTCAGCGGCCGCGGCGCCGCCACCCCCGGCAGCCGCTCAGCCCCGCCGGAGGCTGCCGGGACCTGCAGCCCTTCCCTTCCCCCGGGACCTGCAGCCCTTCCCTTCCCCCGGGACCTGCAGCCCTTCCCTTCCCCCGGGACCTGCAGCCCTTCCCTTCCCCCGGGACCTGCAGCCCTTCCCTTCCTCCGCCCGCCGCTACCTCCGGCAGGGAGTCTCCGGCCGCGGCTCCCTGTCCCAGAGCGAAGGCCAGGCGCGGCAGGGCGCTCTCGGCGCGGCCCGGCAGCTTCTCCTGCGACATCAGGATGTCATCCAGCGACAGGAAATTCTCCTCCAGGCCCAGCCCGGGACCCACGGGGAAATACGCTTCGGACATGGCCCCGCAGCGGCCCCGCAGCCTCCCGCGCAAGCCGCTCAGACCCCGCCCGCTGCGCCTGCGCCGCTGCACCTCCCGCCCGGGGGCTGCCGCTCTGAGCGCTGCGGCTTCGCCTCCCAGCGGTACCGGCACCGGTACCGGCACCTCCCGCCCGGGGGCGCCGCTCTGAGCGCTGCGGCTTCCTAGCGGCACCGGCACCTCCCGCCCGGGGCTGCCGCTCTGAGCGCTGCGGCTTCCTAGCGGCACCGGCACCTCCCGCCCGGGGCCGCCGCTCTGAGCGCTGCGGCTTCGCTTCCCAGCGGTACCGGCACCGGTACCGGCACCTCCCACCCGGGGGCGCCGCTCTGAGAGCTGCGGCTTCGCTTCCCAGCGGTACCGGCACCGGTACCGGCACCTCCCGCCCGGGGCCGCCGGTCTGAGCGCTGCGGCTTCGCTTCCCAGCGGTACCGGCACCGGCACCTCCCGCCCGGGGGCTGCCGCTCTGAGCACTGCGGCTTCGCCTCCCAGCGGTACCGACACCGGCACCTCCCGCCCGGGGCCGCCGGTCTGAGCGCTGCGGCTTCGCTTTCCAGCGGTACCGGCACCGGTACCGGCACCTCCCGCCCGGGGCCGCCGCTCTGAGCGCTGCGGCTTCGCCTCCCAGCGGTGCCGGCACCGGTACCGGCACCTCCCGCCCGGGGGCTGCTGCTCTGAGCGCTGCGGCTTCGCCTCCCAGCGGTACCGGCACCGGTACCGGCACCTCCCGCCCGGGGGCCGCCGGTCTGAGCGCTGCGGCTTCGCTTCCCAGCGGTACCGGCACCTCCCGCCCGGGGGCCGCCAGTCTGAGCGCTGCGGCTTCGCTTCCCAGCGGTACCGCCACCGGTACCGGCACCTCCCGCCCGGGGCCGCCGGTCTGAGCGCTGCGGCTTCGCCTCCCAGCGGTACCGGCACCGGTACCGGCACCTCCCGCCCGGGGCCGCCGCTCTGAGCGCTGCGGCTTCGCTTCCCAGCGGTACCGGCAGCGGTACCGGCACCTCCCGCCCGGGACCGCCGCTCTGAGCCCTGCGGCTTCGCTTCCCAGCGGTACCGGCACCGGCACCTCCCGCCCGGGGCCGCCGGTCTGAGCGCTGCGGCTTCGCTTCCCAGCGGTACCGGCACCGGTACCGGCACCTCCCGCCCGGGACCGCCGCTCTGAGCCCTGCGGCTTCGCCTCCCAGCGGTACCGGCACCGGTACCGGCACCTCCCGCCCGGGGCCGCCGGTCTGAGCGCTGCGGCTTCGCTTCCCAGCGGTACCGGCCCCGGCACCTCCCGCCCCGGGCCGCCGGTCTGAGCGCTGCGGCTTCACTTCCCAGTTGGCCTAGTTGGCAGCTCAGGCTGTGTGCTGCAAGGGCTCCATCTGCTGAGGCAGCTTCACACATCACCTGGAACTGCAGGCAGCTGCACTCGAGGGGAATCCTTCTGCTCTCATCCCTGCTGTTGATGCCCTCTGTGCTTCTGGATCTAGGGTGGGTCACTTAAAAATGCAACCATAGAACTGGGGAGGTGGGAAGAGACCTTAGAGATCACCAAGTCCAAGCACTCATCCCCAGAGCTCACAGTGCCACCAGTGCTGCTAAGCCCCTGGCACCAAACCACCTCCCTCAGCACCACCTCCAGGCATGGAGACTCCACCACCTCCCTGGGCAGCCTGGGCCAGGGTCTGAGAACCCTTCCTGGGATCAAACTGTTCCTCATCTCCAACCTGAGCACCCCCTGGCACAGCCTGAGGCTGCTTCCTCCTGTCCTGCCTTTCCTCTTCTGTGGCACTGTTGCTCATCTGGAGCCCCTCTCCTACGAGGACAGGCTGAAGGAGCTGGGGCTCTTGAGCCTGGAGAAGAGAAGGCTCCAGGGAGACCTCAGAGCAGCCTGCCAGGACCTGAAGAGGGCTCCAGGAGAGCTGGGGAGGTGCTTTTGACAAGGGCTGGGAGTGCCAGGAGCAGGGACAATGGCTTTAAACCAGAGCAGGGTAGATTTAGGTTGGACATTAGGAAGGTGAGACACTGGAACAGGCTGTCCAGGGAAGCTGTGGCCACCCTGGAGGTGTTGTAGGTCAGGCTGGATGATCTTAAAGGCCATTTCCAAGCCAACCAATTCTATGATTCTATGACCATGGCCTCTTTGTCTCTGCTGGTGCTGCCCAGCATCCTGTTGACTGCCTGCTGCAGTCTCAGCCTTTCCTGGTTGCATAACCTCATTTGTTGCCCCGGGTCCACCTGAGCCCTGTGATCCCTTTGGTGCTCTTCATTGGCAGCAGAACATTCCAGCCACTGCTCCAGGAAGAATGAAAGAGGACACTCAGGGCAAATGATGCCCCCAGTGAAGCTGCCAGCCAGAGGTCAGCTGATGATTTGTCCTCCTACAGCAGCCTCCTCTTCTCTGCCAAGAGCAGGGGAGCTATAACAAACCCTCCAGCAAGCTGCTGAGAGAGGTGGGCAGCCAATGGGCAGCTTCTGCTCCCACCAGAGGAACAACTCTTTATGTTCAGAACCACACAGGGGCTTGGAAGAGACCTCTCCAGAGCCTAACCCCCCCCTGCCAGGGCAGGCTCAGCCAGGGCAGGGCACACAGGAACAGGTCCAGGTGGGTTTTGAATGTCTCCAGAGAAGGAGACTCCATAACCTCTCTGGGCAGCCTGCACCACCCTCATTGGGAAGAACTTGAGGCAGCCTGATCTTAGTTGGAGAGGGTCCTGCTGACTTCAGGGGGCTTGGACAAGGTGACCTTGGAGGGTCCCTTCCAACACGATGCATCCTGTGATTGTATGACCCTTGAGAGGCGCCCTCAGGGGCTCTGGTGGTTCCACAGAGGTGAAATGAAGTGTGTGGCACCCTCTCACCTCCTGCCATTGGTTTAGGTTGGGAAGGGCCTTTGGTGATGATGATCTGGGCAGGGACACTGTCTCCTAGATCAGCCTGGAGAAAAGGAGGCTCTGGGGAGACCTAACAGCAGCCTGCCAGGACCTGAAGGGGGCTACAGGAAGGCTGCAAAGGGACTGTTGTTCCCAAAGGCCTGCAGGGACAGGACCAGGCACAATGGCTTCAGACTGGAGCAGAGCAGACTGAGATTGGATGTGAGGAGCAAGTTCTGCACCAGGAGGGTGGTGGAACACTGGAACAGGTTGCCCAGGGAGGTGGTTGAGGCTCCAGCCCTGGAGATATTCCAGGTGAGGCTGGACAGGGCCCTGGGCAACCTGCTCCAGTGGAGGATGTGCCCACAGCGGAGGTTCTCCATCCCTCTGATCATCTTTGTGGCCTCCTTTGGACCCTCCCCAGCAGCTCCATGTCCCCTTTCTCATCGTGGCAGACGAAAAGACACTGGCAGGGCCTTGCAGGCAAACCCTGGGTACCTCAATTGTTCTCTGTTGTTTCCCTCTCTCAGTGGGTCTTGCCCCACGCTGAAGCTTACAAAGGGTCACCCAACCATGCCAGCTTCTTCTCTTTTAGCTGCAGGTAACCCTCTGCTCTGCTTCATTTACTTCTGCCCTGCTCACAGAATGCAGCTGGAAATTGGCTGGGAGGTTAACCTCCCTGCTTGAGCAGCTGTGCTTGTCACAGAGCTCACCTTGCAAGGGCAAACAAAGGAGGGCAGAGAATGACCCTCCTGAGGCTCTCTTCAATGCATTTCTCCAGCCTGCCCAGGTGTCCCTCTGGCTGGCATCCCAGCCTTCAGTTTTGTCACAGAATCAGAGACTGGTAGGGGTTGGAAGGGACCTCTAGAGCTCACCCAGCCCAGGCCCCCCGGCAAGGCAGGATCACCCAGGGCAGGGCACGCAGGAACACACCCAGGAGGGTCTGGAAAGTCTCCAGACCCCTCTGGGCAGCCTGCTCCAGGCCTCCAGCAGCCTCACATCGAACAACTCTCTCCTCCTGTCGAGGTGGAAGCTCCTGGGCTCCGGCTCATCCCCTTTGGTCCTTGTCCTGTCCCTGGGCACCACCCCAAGGAGCCTGGCACCTCCATCCTGGCACCTCCATCCTGGCCCCCAGCCCTCAGGTAGTGACAGACATTGATCAGATCCCTCTCAGCCTTCTCTGCTCCAGACTAAACACCTCCCAGCCTTTCTCCACAGCTGAGCTGTTCCACTCCCTGCAGCATCCTCATAGCCTCTCTTGGACTCTCTCCAGCAGGTCTCTGTCTCTCTTGACCTGGGGAGCCCCAGACTGGACACAATACTCCAGGAGTGGCCTCAGCAGGGCAGAGCAGAGGGAGAGGAGAACCTCCCTGGCCCTGCTGGCCACACTTGTCCTTGCTGCACCTTCCAGGAGCCCACTGGCCAACTTCAAAGCTGTTCAGAATGAGGCCCCCAGGAGAACATTTCAAAGGCCAAACCAATCCCATGAGTCTAAGATGTGTGATTCTGTGAATGATCTGAGCACCTACACAGGTCCCCTCTCTCCCTGGGCCTCATGCAGCCAGCTTGGTGTGGCAATGAATCATGGAGGAACTTTGGAGGTCCTCTGGGCTCAGCCTCCTACCTACCCAAAGCAGGAGAAAGTGAAGCTGGAGGTAGTCTGAGCCAAGAGGCAGGATTAGCCTGAGCTCAGTGCTGTGCAATGCGAGATGAAGTGGAAGTGGTGCCTGCCTGGCAGGCTTTGGGCACAGCTGGGGTGGGGACATTGCTGTCTGCACCTCCTGGTGTTGGTAGACCTCCTGTCTAGCTGAGGATGTCCCTGCTGACTGCAGAGGGGTTTGGACTGGATGACTTTTGGAGGTCCCTTCCAACCTAGACCATTCTGTGATCTCCTAGGGAATACACTGGGGGAGGCTTTTCCACTTTTGAAGGCTGAAAAGGGAAAGATTTTGGCATTGGAAACCAAAACCAAACCAAACCAAAGCAAAGCAAAATAGACCAAAGCAAAGCAAAATAGACCAAACCAAACCAAAGCAAAATAGACCAAACCAAAGCAAAAGAGACCAAACCAAACCAAAGCAAAAGAGACCAAACCAAACCAAAGCAAAAGAGACCAAACCAAACCAAAGCAAAAGAGACCAAACCAAACCAAAGCAAAAGAGACCAAACCAAACCACAACAACCAAACCAAACCAACCCCAAACAGGCAGAGGCACAGGAAGGGCACTTGAAAGGCAGGGAGCATGTCCTAAAGGCAGGAAAAGCTCATGCCAGGACAAGCTGCCAGTGTGGAAAACAACACCTTGAATCCAGAGACTTCCTGGGGTTGGAAGGGACCCTCCAAAGGCTCCTCCTTGCCCTCTGCAGCTCCCTGAGAGGAGGCTTGCAGGGAGGTTGAGGTTGGGGTTGGGCTCTGCTCCCTACTCTCAGGTGATAGAAGGAGAGGACCTGCCCTGGAGTTGTGCCAGGGGAGGCTGAGGTTGGAGAGGAGGCAAAATGTCTTTGGTGGCAGAGGGGTCAGGGCCTGGCTGAGGCTGCCCAGGGAGGTGGTGGAGTCCCCATGGCTGGAGGTGTCCCAGAGCCCTGTGGCCATAGCTCCATCCCAGAGGCACAGAGCTGCTGCAGGCAGCGGAACCTCTCCTGTGAGGCCAGCTGAGGGACTTGGAGCCTGCAGCAGAGGAGCCTGAGGGGCGACTGAGGGATGACTGCAGCCCTGAGGTGAGCAGGGCTGGAGCCAGGCTCTGCTCAGGGATGGCCAAGCACAGCACAAGGAGCACTGGGGGCAAGCTGGAGCAGAGGAGGAGCCACAGGAACAGAAGGGAAAACTTTGTCCCTGTGAGGCTGCTGAGCCCTGGAGCAGGCTGCCCAGAGAGGCTGTGGAGTCTCCTGCTCTGGAGACATCCAACCCCCAGCTGGATGTGTCCTGGGTGCCCTGCCCTGGGTGCCCTGCTCTGGCAGGGGGTGGGGGGGGTTGGGCTGGATGATCTTCAGAGGTCCCTTCCAGCCCCCTCCCATCCTGTGACTCTGTGAATGCTCTGGAGCCCTCTCTGGGCCCTTTCACCCAGGCAGTGCTGCAGCCAGCAGAGCATTGCTCAGCCAGGCCACCAGCAGCCACTTTGGCCCCAACAATTCAGTGGGAAACGGTGTCCAAGGCTTTTCCAAAGCCCAGGCAGACAACAGCCCCAGCTTTCCCCTCCTGCTGCAGTCAGCTCACCCTGCCTTGGAAGGAGATCAGGCTGCTCAGGCAGGACCTGCCCTGCATCCCCCCCCACCCATGCCAGCGTGGGGTCAGGCTGAGCGGAGCCCCCGCCGGGGGCTGCAGGAGGGCACTGCTGCTGCAGAAGTGCCACAGCCTGCTGCAGTGCTGCCTGCTGGCTATGGAGAGAAGAGAAACAAGCTTCAGGTGGAGTCACAGCACCTGAGGGAACTGCAAGATTAGAGGCCCCCAGAGTCTAATCAGGGCATGCTCGGTTCGGAGGCTTCCTTCCCTCGCCCCACCACAAGAGTGGCCAAGAAGGTGAAGGGTTTAGGTTGTAGCAGAGTCAAGGACAAGGTAAGCTGTGCTGCTCCCTCTCATCTGGCACCTTCCTGACCAACCCTTCCAGTTCCCTCCAGCTGCCACAGCTTTAAAAGGGAAAGCAGGGCTGGTGCCACTTAAATTACAGCCTCTGAAACCTTCTTCAACCCACTGCTGAGCTCTGCAGCACGCAGCACTGAACCTGCCCCACGGGTCAGGCACGCTGTGGCCTCTGGGGATGGCTCCTCTGCTTCTCCTGCAGCCAGCAGCTGCTCTCCAGAATCACTTCTGGACACTGGCACACTGCTGAGGCTGCACCTTGAATCCTGAGGTCAGTCATGGGCCCTTCACTCCCAGCAGGATGCTGAGGAGCTGGAGAAGGGCAACCAAGCTGGGGAAGGGTCTGGAGAGCAGGGCTGAGGAGGAGCAGCTGAGGGAGCTGGGGGGGGTTCAGCCTGGAGCAGAGGAGGCTGAGGGAGACCTCCTTGCTCTCTGCAGCTCCCTGAGAGGAGGCTGCAGGGAGGTTGGGGCTTGGGCTCTGCTCCCCAGGCTCAGGGGATGGAAGGAGAGGAAGTGGCCTGGGGTTGTGCCAGGGGAGGCTGAGGTTGGAGAGGAGGCAAAATGTCTTTGGTGGCAGAGGGGTCAGGGCCTGGCAGAGGCTGCCCAGGGAGGTGGTGGAGTCCCCATGGCTGGAGGTGTCCCAGAGCCCTGTGGCCATGTGTGGCAGTTTGGGCTGGGTGCCTCCTGCTGCTGGCACACAGGGTGCACCTCTGGTGCCCCAGAGGATGGACACAGGGAGCTGTGTATTCCATACCCATCATGTCCTGCCCCCCATAAATCCATCTGCAAGCTCTCACACTTCCTCTTTCCTCCCTCCCTGCTCCTGGGGGAGATGCTCCCTAGCTGCTAATGGGAGGGGAGTTATCTCATGGCCTCTTGGGCCTGGCTGTGCCCAGTGCCAGGAGGAGAAGGGGGAAGGGCAGGCTCAGATCTGGCCAGCTGAGATTAGCCTAACAGTGGAGAGGGGGGGGAGGAAGAAAGAGCCCTGGGGGTTTTGGGTGTACCCTCAGGGAGGGAGAAGGGAAATGCTGGGATGCTTCTGGCTGTGCTGTAAGGGACCCTGTGTGCTTTGGGCTCCTTTATGTCACTCTGCTTGCAGCTTCTGTGAAACACTTCACTGCTCTGCCACTGCAACTTTCCATCCCTTCTGCAAACCATTTGTCTGAGTCCCCTTTTCCTGCCCCAGCGAGAGGCAAGAGAGGATCTGCCTCAACCTGGGACACCATGGCACTTGGGGCCATGGCTTGGTGCCCATGGTGGGGTTGGGCTGCTGCTTGGACTAAACCTTGAAGGTCTTTTCCGGCCCAAAGAGTTGTGTGGCTCTGTGAGAACACTCTGCAGCCCCAGCTGGTGCTGGCATCTCAAGCTGCCATTCTTCAGGTGCCTCCTCTTGGTGCCAAGGACTTCAGTCACACTTTCACACCTGAGCCTGACACACCTTCATGGCTGCACTTCTAAGGACCCCCTTGGGCTGCTCCCAAAGCTGTGGTGTCCCTGCCAGGCTCTGTGTCCCTAGACTGAGATGACAGCAGTGCCACTGCTCCCTGGGGAGGACACTGCTGATGTAAAGCTCAAGCAAACAGACTTTGCAGAAGCCTGTGGCATGTTACAGGGCCAGAAAGCCCAACAGGGCTGCCCACCGTGCTGCCTGGCACCAGCAGGTGCCCTGGCACTGGCTCAGGCTCAGAAAGGCACAGAGGTATCCAGCTCGTTGCCTGCACTGGAATGGGCACCACCAAGAGTCCTTTCAGGTGAGGTCTGAGGGTCTCCCCAGTCTCTCCCTTACCTCTTCCACCACAGCAGCTTCTCTTTCAGTTTTCTCCAGCAGCTCCTTCCTCTGGGGGATGTCTTACCTCAGAGATGTTTCCATGGCATCCTGCAGCTTCCTCTGGAACAGGAGAGCAGGGCAGCAGCAGCAGGCATGGTGGCAGCTCCCAGCCACCTGCAAAACCAACCTTCTGCTCCTGCAGCTTGGTTTCAGCTCTGCTCCAAAGGGAGGCCTGTGGCATCACTCATCCCTTCCATAATCATACAAGAGTCACAGGACAGTAGGGGCCAGAAGGGAGCTCTGGAGCTCACCCAGTCCAAGCCCCCTGCCAGAGCAGGGCACCCAGGGTAGGGCACCCAGGAACACAGCCAGGAGGGGTTGGAATCTCTCCAGAGCAGGAGGCTCCACAGCCTCTCTGGGCAGCCTGCTCCAGGCTCCAGCAGCCTCACACCAAACAACTTTCTCCTCCTCTTGAGGTGGAACCTCCTGGGCTCCAGCTCATCCCCTTTGGTCCTTGTGCTGTCCCTGGGCACCACCCCAAGGAGCCTGGCACCTCCATCCTGGTCCCCAGCTCTCAGATATTGCTCAAATCCCTCTCAGCCTTCTCCTCTCCAGACCAAACACCCCCAGGGCTCTCAGCCTTTCTCCATGGCAGAGCTCTTCCAGGCCCTTCAGCATCCTCACAGCCTCTGTGGGACTCTCTCCAGCAGTTCCCTGTCCCTCTGGAACTGGGGAGCCCCAAACTGGACGCAGCACTGCAGCTGTGGGCTCAGCAGGCAGAGTCATTCTCTGCTGGTGCAGCTGCTGCTCCTTTATGTCCTCTGTGCCACAATGCAGCACAGCTCAGGGCACAGCAGCTGAGCTTTAGGTCTGACCCAGGCAGAGTGGTTGACTGGAGAGAGGCAACTGCCTGGTGAGAGCAGAGCCTGAGGGATGGCTGCAGCTCCCCAGCTTTCCAAATCATGGAATCACAGCATGGGTTGGCTTGGAAGGGAACTTAAAGACCATCCAGCTCCAGCCCCCTGCCACGGGCAGAGACCCCTCCCCCCAGCCCAGGCTGCTCCAGGCCTCATCCAGCCTGGCCTGGAACCCCTCCAGGCAGGGGGCAGCCACAGCCTCCCTGGGCAGCCTGGGCCAGGCTCTTCCCAGCCTCACTGCCAACAGTTTCTTCCTCCTCTCCACTCTCAATCTCTCCTCTCCCAGCTTTAAGCCATTCTCCCTGCTCCTGGCACTCCCAGCCCTTGCCCAAAGTCCTTCCCCAGCTCTCCCGGAGCCCCTTCAAGTCCTGGCAGGCTGCTCTGAGGTCTCCCTGGGAGCCTTCTCTTCTCTGGGTTCAACAGCCCCAACCCTCCCACCCTGTCCCCATAGGGGAGGTTCTGCAGCCCTCTGATCATCTTGGTGGCCTCCTCTGGAGCCCCTCCAACAATTCCATGACCTGCTTGTGCTGGGGGCTCCAGAGCTGGCCAGAGCAGTGGCAGGTGGGATCTCAGCAGAGCAGAGGGGGCAGAATCCCCTCCTTTGAAGTCCTGGTGTGCTGCTTTTGAGCGGGTTGGCTTCTGGTCTGGCCACCGCTGGCTGACATCCAGCACCCCCAGGTCCTTCTCTGCAGGGCTGCTCTCAACCCCCTCCTCACCCAGCCAGGCGCTGGTCTGGTTTTGCTCAGAGAGGTCCAGCAGGAGCGGCTCCTGCGCCGGCTGCCCGGGGAGGAGGAGGAGGAACGATTTGAACGCAGCCTCCTCCTTTCCCAGAGCTCCTGCATGCAGTTAGGAGCCAAGCAGCGTCGGAGGGCATCGGGGTGTGCTGTAAGCCGTAATGGGGGACAGGAGGAGGCTGGGGGTGGGGTGGTGAGGGGAAACGGCAGGCTTGAGGTGGCGCTGAAGCACGGAGCCTTAACGACTTCATAGGAGGGAGGAAACCCGGCAGGTTGTGGTGGCTGACAGGCTGAGGAGGGGTGGCAGGGACCCGACGAGTGAGTGAGTGAGGGCTGCAGGGGGGGAGGGAGAGGAATGACGAACCCCTTAACCAGAGGCAGGAGAAGGAGTGAACAGTAGCAGGAGCTCCCTCAACCTGCTGGCCACACGCTTCTTAGAATCCCAGAATCGTCAGGGCTGGCAGGGACCCCAAGGCTCAGCCAGCTCCAAGCCCCTGCCACGGGCAGGGACACCTCACCCCACAGCAGGTTGCTCACAGCCACCTCCAGCCTGGCTGCAAACACCTCCAGGGCTGAGCAGGAGGCTTCCACCACCTCCCTGGGCAGCCTGGGCCAGGTCTCACCACCCTCCTGCCCAACAACTTCTTCCCCACAGCCAATCTCCAGCTCCCCACTTCTCCTTTTGCTCCATCCCCCTCAGTCCTGTCCCTCCCTGGCACCCTCCAAAGTCCCTCCCCAGCTTTCTTGTAGGACGGAGAGCGACGAGGAGGAAGAGGCGTGAGAAGGAGCGCCGAGAAGCGACAGCGTGCCGAGCCGAGCCGTGCCGAGCCGAGCCGCGCCGCGCCAGCAGCCCAGCCGCCCGCCGAGCGCGCCCCGAGGGGCAGGACCTCCGGGCCGCCAGGGGGCGCTGCGCGGCGCGGCGAGCGGCCGGGCGGCGCCGGCGCCTTTTCCGGGTCGGCTGCGCGGCGCTCGGGGCCGGCCCAGGCTGCAGCCGCCGCCGGCACCGGGCCCGGGCCTCGGCACGCTCCGCGCGGGCCCCGCGCCCGCCGCCCCCCCCCCCCCCCCGCCCCGGGCCGGCCCCTCCCGCGCCTTCCGGCCCCGCTCCGGCCTAGCCCTGCCGCCCCCCGCCGCCGCCGCCCTCCTGCGCGCCGCGCCCCGCCTCGCCGGCCTCCCGCGCCGGCCCTGCGCCCTCCTCCTCCTCCTGCAGCCGCCGCCCGGCGCCGCCATGCCCGGCCCGGCCGCCGGCAGTCGGGCGCGGGTGTACGCCGAGGTGAACAGCCTGAGGAGCCGCGAGTACTGGGACTACGAGTCGCACATCCCGACCTGGGGGTAAAGCGCCCCGCGGGGACCCTCCTGCCCTTCCCCCCCCCCCCCTCCCGCCCCCCGGGGCCGCCGGCCGCCGCCCCCCCGGCAGAGCCCCCTGCCTCCCGCCTCCCCTCCCTCCGCTTTGGGGTATCCCCGAGGGGCAGCCGGCGGGGGAGGGCTGGGGCTGGCAGAGGGCACTCCCCCCCCCACCCCCCCCCCGCTCCCCACCCCCCTCCCTCGGCCTGCTGCCCTGTCAGTTATCCTCTCCCCCCACCTCCTCCTCCTCCCCCCCTCTGCTCTCGGTGCCCGCAGCAACCAGGACGATTACCAGCTGGTTCGCAAGCTCGGGCGGGGGAAGTACAGCGAGGTCTTCGAGGCCATCAACATCACCAACAACGAGAGGGTCGTGGTGAAGATCCTCAAGGTGAGTGTCCCGCCGAGGGCCGCGGGGAGGGGGCTCGCAGTGCCTGGCAGCCAGGGGAGGAGGAGCCGGATCGGCAGGGGCCGGAGGGCTGCCGGCTCTCCTTCAGCCCCCAGAGCTCTTGGGTTTCTCCTCCGGGCCAGGAGGGGGGTTTGGAGCTTGCTTTGGCGTCCCACGTGCTGCAGGGCGGTTTGCTGTCTCCACCTCCTCTGGTCCAGCCTAGCCCTGGGCTTTGAGAGCTCCTCTGGAGGAGCAGAGCTGCAGGCCCCAGCCCTTTGCCCAGTGCTGCGTGGGCTGCCTTGAGTGGGGTGAATCCTCCCTGGCTGAACAGCCCAGGGGCTGCCCTGCCCCCAGGAAGGCAAAGCCTGGGGCAGGGAATCCTCCTGCTCACCTCCAGCTGGCAAGTGGCTCTCTCAGAGCCAGGCAGGGGGATGGATGCTCAGCAGGCAACTTACTGCTCTTCAGTCCTCGAGAGGAGCTGAGGCAGAAGAGAGCTGCACCAGGAGCAGGCTGAGCAGAGGGCTGGAGCTGCTCTGCTCTGAGCACAGCCTGAGAGAGTTGGGGTTGTGCAGGCTGCAGAGGAGAAGGCTCCAGGGAGACCTTCTGGTGGCCTTCCAGGAGCTGCAGGGGGCTGCAGGAAAGCTGGGGAGGGACTTTGGAGGGGGTGAGGGAGGGCCAGGACTGGGGGGGATGGAGCAAAAGGAGAAGTGGGGAGCTGGAGATTGGCTGTGAGGAAGAAGTTGTTGGGCAGGAGGGTGGTGAGAGCCTGGCCCAGGCTGCCCAGGGAGGTGGTGGAAGCCTCCTGCTCAGCCCTGGAGGTGTTTGCAGCCAGGCTGGAGGTGGCTGTGAGCAACCTGCTGTGGGGTGAGCTGTCCTTGCCCAGGGCAGGGGCTTGGAGCTGGCTGAGCCTTGAGCTCCCTTCCAGCCCTGCCAGCTCTGGGCTTCTGCTTGAGGGGACTGGCAGAGGCTGCCTGAGATGTGGCAGTGTTGGTGGCCCTGTGTTCCAGCCTGGTGGCCCTGGGCTGTGGGGGGCACCTCGGTGCAGCCCTGATGGCTTCTTGCCTGGGGGTGGCTGAAGGCAGGGCTGAGCTGCTGCAGGGCTGAAGCAGCAGGTCCAACAGCAAGCTGTGCCCTCTGGCCTGGCAGAAGGCTGTGCTGGGGAGCTGAGGGGTTGAAAAACAAAAGGGAGGAAAGCTGAAAGAGTTGAGGTGCTGTTGGGCCTGGCTTGGCTGGCACTGGTGGCTGGCACTGGTTGGAGCAGCAGCAGCCCTTGGCACTTGGTCCCCAGGGGCAGCTGGGGGCTGGCCATGGCTGCTCTTAAGACTCTGGGCATGCTGTGGTCTGCAGGGCTGAGGTTAAACCTGGCCTAGCTGCTGCCTAGGCCAGGCTGATAGCTTCTCAGCTGGCCCTGCTGATTCCCCTCCCTGGCTGGGTTTGCTTCTTTGGCTCTGTCTTGGTTATGTCCTGGTTTCTCTGCCCACTGCTCCAGGGCAAGGTGAGATCTGCTGTTTGCCTCTGGAGGAGAGGGCTGGGGAGGAGCAGCTGAGGGAGCTGGGGGGGGTTCAGCCTGGAGCAGAGGAGGCTGAGGGAGACCTCCTTGCTCTCTGCAGCTCCCTGAGAGGAGGCTGCAGGGAGGTTGGGGCTTGGGCTCTGCTCCCCAGGCTCAGGGGATGGAAGGAGAGGACCTGGCCTGGAGCTGTGCCAGGGGAGGCTGAGGTTGGAGAGGAGGCAAAATGTCTTTGGTGGCAGAGGGGTCAGGGCCTGGCAGAGGCTGCCCAGGAGGTGGTGGAGTCCCTATGGCTGGAGGTGTCCCAGAGCCCTGTGGCCATGGCACTGGGGGCCAGGGGCTGGTGGCCAGGGTGGGGGTTGGGTTGGTGCTTGGCCTGGCTGATCCCAGGGAGCTTTTCCCAGCCAAACCATTGAATGGTTCCTTGCTGAGCTGAGTCCCTCTGGCAGGTTTGGTTTTGGGGCTCCCCCTCCTTTGGCTGCTTCCTGGGGGGTTGGGTTTGGTTTGTAGGTGGAGGCTGGCAGCAATTTCTGCCATGGGAGAGGGCTCCAAGGGGAGCAGAGCAGAGCTGAGCAAGGTGCAGCTGGGCTCGGGGGGGGAGGGAGCTGTGTGCTGCTGCAGGCTGCTCTGGGGCCACTGAAGGTCTCTCCAGGGCTGCTGTGGTGTGGGGAGAGCCTGGGGCTGGTCCCACAGAGGAAAGCAGCATGAGAGGCTGCAGGGAAAGCTGTTGCAGGGAATCTTCCTTCTCCTTGCCTCTGTCCCAGGCTAAAGAGCTCCCCTGGGGTGGTTCTGCTCTGCTCTGCCCTGGGGAGAGCTCTCCTGCAAGCTGTGGGCTTGCAGACAGCTCCAGTTCCCTGCCCAGGGCCCAGCAGTTGCCTTTCCCTTCTGCTCCCCCCAAGTGCAGGACCAGGAATGAGCCTGCAGGGGAATCAGGAGGAGGGAGAGGAGCAGCACAGGGGAGGGGACTCTGCTCCTCTGCTCAGCCCCCAGCACTGCCTCCAGCCCTGGGGGTGCCAGGGGGTGCCAAGGTGCCCAGGAGCCAGCACTGGGCCCTGGCAGCCCAGAGCCAGCTGAGTGCTGAGCTGCAGCCAGAGCAGGGAGAGCAGCAGCACAGGGAGGGGATTCTGCCCCTCTGCCCTGCTCTGCTCAGAGCCCCCCTGCAGCACTGCCTCCAGCTCTGGGGCCCCCAGCACAAGGAGGACCTGGAGCTGCTGCAGAGGCTCCAGAGGAGGCCACAGAGATGCTCAGAGGCTGCAGAGCCTCCCCTGTGGGGCCAGGCTGGGAGGGTTGGGGCTGTGCAGCCTGCAGCAGAGAAGGCTGCAGGCAGAGCTGAGAGCTGCAGCTGCAGAGCTGCAGGGCAGCTGCAGGCAGGCTGGGCAGGGACTGCTGAGAAGGGGCTGTGGGGATAGGCCCAGGGGCAATGGTTTGGAGCTGGAGCAGGGCAGAGTTAGGTTGGAGCTGAGGAGGAAGCTGTGCAGAGGGAGGCTGGGGAGAGCCTGGCCCAGGCTGCCCAGGGAGGTGGTGGAGGCTCCATCCCTGCAGCCCTTCCAGCTCAGCCTGGCTGTGTCCCTGGGCAGCCTGCTGCAGCTGGAGCTGGCCCTGGAGGCCCTTGGGGGCTGCCTCCCAGCCTGGTGCCCTCTGTGAGGCTGAGAGATGCTCCCCTGGCTGTGGCAGCCTCAGGCTGTCTGGGCAGCCTGTGAGCCAGCTGGCAGGAGTCATCTGAGGGCAGCTGGCTGCTCCTGCTCCTCAGGGCCTGCCTCTCTTGCCCTGATGCCTGGTGACCACTGGCCCAGATCAGCAGTGGGTGGTGTTGCCACCAGGCCCCCTGGCTGCCCACTGCTTGCAGGAGGGTGCAGAGAGCTTTGCTGTGAGGGAGGCAGAGCAGAGACTGCAGCTGGAGAGAGACTTTCTTCTGAGTGGCCAAGAGAGTCAGTGCAGAGTGAGCTGCAGAGCACTGGGCAGGCTCTGAGGACCCCTGGGGGGTGGCAGCCTACCCCCCCTGGGGGTGCCTCTGGTTTCCTGCAGCTGGGCCCAGGAGTGAGCTGTGAAGGTAGCTGCCAGGGAGCCCTCAGCACAGAGCCTGCTCCTTGCTGCTGCTCCAGGCTGAGGCTGCAGGTGGGAGCTCAGAGCCCTGCTGTGCTCCTCCAGGAGCACTGAGCCCAGCTGGCAGCCTCAGGGCACCATGGCCACTGAAGCAGGTCCCCAGGTGCCAGGCCAGGGCCCTCAGGGCTGGTGTGGCTGTGGGGCTGGGCTGCAGAGGCAGCCTGCTGCTGGGCAGTGCTTGCAGCTCCTCAGCACAGTTGCTCTTTGAGGTGCTTGGAGAGCTGCTGGGATGTCAGAGGGATCTGTGGCCAGGGGCACTGCTGGCTCCTGGGGGCAGCTCCCTGCTGTCTCTTGCCCTCCACACCTGCCCACAGGGGGAGAGGTTTGTGCTGGGCCCCTGGGGTCAGCCTGCAGCCTCTCTCTGCTCCCTCTGATGGGTTTCTCCCTTCCCCTTCCTGCTGCTGCAGCTCCCAAGTGCCTCTCAGTGCCCTCAGGTGCAGCCTCCTCCTCTTCCTTCAAGGGGAATCCTCTGCTCTGGGGTCACCATGCCTGGGGGCTCCTGGAATGGGTTGGGCTGGAAGGGAGCTCAAAGCTCAGCCAGCTGCAGCCCCCTGCCCTGGGCAGGGACCCCTCCCCCCAGCCCAGGCTGCCCAGGGCCTCATCCAGCCTGGTCCTGAGCACCTCCAGGCAGGGGGCAGCCACAGCCTCCCTGGGCAGCCTGGGCCAGAGCCTCAGCTCCCTCCTGCTGAACAACTTCTGCCTCAGCTCCACTCTGACCCTGCTCTGCCTCAGCTCCAAACCCTTCCCCCCTGGCCTTGGCTCCAGACCCCCTCAGCCAAAGTCTCTCTGCAGCCTCCCTGCAGGATCCCTTCAGGTGCTGGCAGCAGCTCTGAGGTGCCCCTGGAGCCTTCTCCTCCCCAGGCTGCACAGCCCCAGCTCCCTCAGCCTGTGCTCCCAGCAGAGCTGCTCCAGCCCTGGCAGCATCTCTGTGGCCTCCTCTGGCCTCCCTCCACAGCTCTGTGGCCTCCTCCTGCTGCTGGGGACAGCAGAGCTGGAGGCAGGGCTGGAGGGGAGGTCTGAGCAGAGCCCAGGGGCAGGATCCCCTCTGCTGCCCTCTGCCCACCCTGCTCTGGCTGCAGCCCAGGGTGGGGGTTGGGGAGGGGGCTGCCTGCTGGCCTGGGAAAGCCAAGGTGGATCCTGGGCTGCAGCAGCAGAAGTGTGGCCAGCAGGGCCAGGGAAGGGATTCTGCCTCTCTGCTCCACTCTGCTGAGCCCACAGCTGCAGCTCTGTGCCCAGCTCTGCAGCCTCTGTGCCAGGAAGGCTCTGGAGGGGCTGGAAGGTGTCCAGAGCAGGGCCAGGAGGCTGAGCAGAGGGCTGGAGCTGCTCTGCTCTGAGCACAGCCTGAGAGAGTTGGGGTTGTGCAGGCTGCAGAGGAGAAGGCTCCAGGGAGACCTTCTGGTGGCCTTCCAGGAGCTGCAGGGGGCTGCAGGAAAGCTGGGGAGGGACTTTGGAGGGGGTCAGGGAGGGACAGGACTTGGGGGGGAGTGGAGATGTTGACAGAGGGGCTCCAAGCCTCCCAGCTGAGCTCTCTCAGGCAGACCTGGCTGTGGGATCCCTTCAGCTGCTCTTGGAGGCCTTGCTCCTGGGAGCAGCTCATCCTCCCTCAGCTCCAGCCAGCCCCTAGCAGGACTTCCCCTGCCCTGCTTTGGTTTGGCTCTTCTGCTACCTGAACCTCTTGTGGCCTCCTCCAGAGGGCTCAGGGCATTCTGTCAGCCCTGCTCTGGGGCAGAGCCTGAGCCACAGAGATTTCCTGTGTGACTCCTGGGCAAGTCCCTCAGCCTCAGCACAGCTGAGCCTCTGGGGCACAGCTCCCAGTCTGCTGCTGCATGACAGAGAGCACTGCTCCTGCCCCCCCTGGCAGCCCCCTGGAGGCTGCAGCCTTGGACAAGGCCAGGGAGCTGGTGGCTCTGCTTGGCAGCACAGAGCCCCAGGCCCTTGGGGCTTGCAGACAGCTCCAGTTCCCTGCCCAGGGCCCAGCAGTTGCCTTTCCCTTCTGCTCCCCCCAAGTGCAGGACCAGGAATGAGCCTGCAGGGGAATCAGGAGGAGGGAGAGGAGCAGCACAGGGGAGGGGACTCTGCCCTGCTCTGCTCAGCCCCCAGCACTGCCTTCAGCCCTGGGAGTGCCAGGGGGTGCCAAGGTGCCCAGGAGCCAGCACTGGGCCCTGGCAGCCCAGAGGCAGCTGAGTGCTGAGCTGCAGCCAGAGCAGGGAGAGCAGCAGCACAGGGAGGGGATTCTGCCCCTCTGCCCTGCTCTGCTCAGAGCCCCCCTGCAGCACTGCCTCCAGCTCTGGGGCCCCCAGCACAAGGAGGACCTGGAGCTGCTGCAGAGGCTCCAGAGGAGGCCACAGAGATGCTGAGAGGCTGCAGAGCCTCCCCTGTGGGGCCAGGCTGGGAGGGTTGGGGCTGTGCAGCCTGCAGGAGAGAAGGCTGCAGGCAGAGCTCAGAGCAACCTTGCAGGAGCTGAAGGGCTGCAGGAGAGCTGGGGAGGGACTGTGGGCAAGGGCTGGGAGTGCCAGGAGCAGGGAGAATGGCTTGGAGCTGGGAGAGGGCAGAGGGAGAGTGGAGAGGAAGAAGGAATGGTTGGCAGGGAGGCTGGGGAGAGCCTGGCCCAGGCTGCCCAGGGAGGCTGTGGCTGCCCCCTGCCTGGAGGTGCTGAGGCCCAGGCTGGATGAGGCCTTGAGCAGCCTGGGCTGGGGAGAGGGGTCCCAGGGCATGGCAGGGGGCTGGGGCTGGCTGAGCTCTGAGCTCCCTTCCAAGCTGAAGCATCTGATAGACCTCTGCAGGCCATCAGGCAGGGGGTGGGCAGGAGGTGGCTGTGGCTGGTGGAGGGCAGAGCAGGGCTCCTGCAAAGCTGGCATGGGGAAACCCTCTCCTCTGCAGTGCTCTCTGAGGAAACTTCCAGGCAGAAGCTTTTCCTCCCTTGCCTCAGCTGGGAGGAGAGGAACTGGCCTGGAATGGTGCCAGGGGAGGCTCAGGTTGGAGAGGAGGCAAAAGAGTGGCCAGGGATTGGCAGGGGATGCCCAGGGAGGTGGTGGAGTCCCCATGGCTGGAGGTGTTCCAGAGCTGTGTGAACAGAGGCTGCAGAGCTGGGCACAGAGCTGCAGCTGTGGGCTCAGCAGAGTGGAGCAGAGAGGCAGAATCCCTTCCCTGGCCCTGCTGGCCACACTTCTGCTGCTGCAGCCCAGGATCCACCTTGGCTTTCCCAGGCCAGCAGGCAGCCCCCTCCCCAACCTCCACCCTGGGCTGCAGCCAGAGCAGGGTGGGCAGAGGGCAGCAGAGGGGATCCTGCCCCTGGGCTCTGCTCAGCCCTCCCCTCCAGCCCTGCCTCCAGCTCTGCTGTCCCCAGCAGCAGGAGGCCACAGAGCTGTGGAGGGAGGCCAGGGGAGGCCACAGAGATGCTGCCAGGGCTGGAGCAGCTCTGCTGGGAGCACAGGCTGAGGGAGCTGGGGCTGTGCAGCCTGCAGAGGAGAAGGCTCCAGGGGGAGCTCAGAGCTGCTGCCAGCACCTGAAAGGCTGCAGGAGAGCTGGGGAGGGACTGTGGGCAAGGGCTGGGAGTGCCAGGAGCAGGGAGAATGGCTTGGAGCTGGGAGAGGGCAGAGGGAGAGTGGAGAGGAGGAAGGAATGGTTGGCAGGGAGGCTGGGGAGAGCCTGGCACATAGCCCCCAGGAGCAGCACAGGGCTGGGGCAGCAGCCTCAGGCCAGGCTTTAAGCATCTCCAGGCTGGGCCTGCTGAGGGTGGGGGCTGGGAGGGCAGGGCAGGGGCTGGATGGCTGTGGCAGGCTCTCACTTCCCCTCTCTTTGGTCTACTCAAGCCAGTGAAGAAAAAGAAGATAAAACGAGAGGTGAAGATTCTGGAGAACCTCCGCGGGGGCACCAACATCATCAACCTGATTGACATTGTCAAGGACCCTGTGGTAGGTGCCCCCCCCGCCCCCTCCTGCCAGGGGTCTGCTGCCTTTGCCCTCCTGCTGCCTGCAGGCACTGCCCCCCGGGGCCGGCCACGGCGGCTCCCTGCCCCCTGCGGCCAGCCCCCAGCCAGCCCCCGGCGGCTCCCTGCCCGGCCCGGGGCCGACCCCCGGCGGCTCCCTGCCCCCTGCGGCCAGCCCCCAGCCAGCCCCCGGCGGCTCCCTGCCCTCCCGGGGCCGGCCACGGCGGCTCCCTGCCCGGCCCGGCCCGGGGCCGACCCCCGGCGGCTCCCTGCCCCCTACGGCCAGCCCCCAACCAGCCCCTGGCCTCTCCCTCCCCTCCCGGGGCCACCCCCGGGGCCAGCCCCCGCCCGCTCCTTGCCCCCCCCCCCCGTGCCCGGCTCCCGCCGGCTCCCTGCCCCCGCCCCCCACCCGGGGCCACCCCCCCTGCGGCTCCCTGCCAGGCCCGGGGCCACCCCCCGGCGGCTCCCTGCCCCCGCCCCCCCTGTGCCCACCCCCCCCGGCGGCTCCCTAACCCCGCCCCCCGTGCCCCCCCCCCCCCCGGCGGCTCCCTAACCCCGCCCCCCGTGCCCACCCCCCCCCCGGCGGCTCCCTAACCCCGCCCCCCGTGCCCACCCCCCCCCCGGCGGCTCCCTAACCCCGCCCCCCGTGCCCACCCCCCCCCCGGCGGCTCCCTAACCCCGCCCCCCGTGCCCACCCCCCCCCCCGGCGGCTCCCTGCCCCCGCCCCCCCCGTGCCCGCCCCCCCCGCTGGCTCCCTGCCCCCGCCCCCCCTGTGCCCACCCCCCCCCCCGGCTGCTCCCTAACCCCGCCCCCCCGTGCCCACCCCCCCCCCGGCGGCTCCCTAACCCCGCCCCCCCCCGTGCCCACCCCCCCGGCGGCTCCCTAACCCCGCCCCCCCCCCGTGCCCACCCCCCCGGCGGCTCCCTAACCCCGCCCCCCCCCCGTGCCCACCCCCCCGGCGGCTCCCTACCCCCGCCCCCCCTGTGCCCACCCCCCCCGGCGGCTCCCTAACCCCGCCCCCCCCCGTGCCCACCCCCCCGGCGGCTCCCTAACCCCGCCCCCCCTGTGCCCACCCCCCCCGGCGGCTCCCTAACCCCGCCCCCCCCCGTGCCCACCCCCCCGGCGGCTCCCTAACCCCGCCCCCCCGGGCCCACCCCCCCGGCGGCTCCCTAACCCCGCCCCCCCCGTGCCCACCCCCCCGGCGGCTCCCTAACCCCGCCCCCCCCGGGCCCACCCCCCCGGCGGCTCCCTAACCCCGCCCCCCCCGGGCCCACCCCCTCGGCGGCTCCCTAACCCCGCCCCCCCGGGCCCACCCCCTCGGCGGCTCCCTAACCCCGCCCCCCCGGGCCCACCCCCCCGGCGGCTCCCTAACCCCGCCCCCCCGTGCCCACCCCCCCGGCGGCTCCCTAACCCCGCCCCCCCGTGCCCACCCCCCCGGCGGCTCCCTGCCTCCTGCCGCTCCCTGCCCTGTGACCACCTCCTAAGCCCTGCTCCCAGCTCCGGCTAGGTGCTGCCTGTGCCCCTTTGCCCTTGTGCCAAGCAGGGCTGAGCTGTGCCCAGCTGGCTGGGGTCTCCTGCTGGGTGCTGCCTGGGCTGAGCTCCTGCTCCTTTCCTTCTTCCCAGCCCCTCTCTGGAGCCTCCCAGGGCTGCTGGTGGAGAAGCTTTGCAGCCCCACAAGCTCTCTGCAGCCTTCCAGCTTCTGCCTGGAAGCTGGAAAGTGCCCAGCATGGACCTGCCCCTGGCAGCTCTTCATCATGTTGGGCACTTTTCCATCCTCCCACTGGCTCTGGTGCCCAGAGGGCATCTCCTGTGTGGCTGCTGCCCCAGTTAGCCCTTCCTGGGGGGGGGGGGGGAGGTTGGCTGTGAGGAGCAGCTGGCAGAGCTCTGTGCCCCTCCTGACAGCCCCCCTGGCAGTCCTGGCTGCCCTTCCTCTTGCCATGGGCTGAGAGATCTTAGCTCCTGGGCACCCTTCAGCCTTGCCCAGTGCTGTGTCTGCCCTGGGGCACAGGGAGGAGGAGCAGTGGCCAAGGTGCTGCCTGCTGCCTGGGCTGCCTGCTGCCTGGGCTCCCTGTGCCTGGGCTGCCTGCTGCCTGGGCTCCCTATGCCTGCTGCCTGGGCTGCCTGGGCTGCCTGCTGCCTGGGCTGCCTGGGCTGCCTGCTGCCTGGGCTGCCTGCTGCCTGGGCTGCCTGCTGCCTGGGCTGCCTGCTGCCTGGGCTGCCTGGGCTGCCTGCTGCCTGGGCTGCCTGCTGCCTGGGCTGCCTGCTGCCTGGGCTGCCTGTGCCTGCTGCCTGGGCTGCCTGGGCTGCCTGCTGCCTGGGCTGCCTGCTGCCTGGGCTGCCTGGGCTCCCTGTGCCTGCTGCAGGGGCAGGACTGCCTTTGCCTCCTTGGCTTGTGAGGGAAAGCAAAGACTTTGGGCAGGAAGCAGGAGCTTTGTGAGGCCTGCTGGAGCTAGGAAGGTGCCTCCAACTCTCTGTCTCTCTCTTGCAGTCCAAGACCCCTGCTCTGGTGTTTGAGTACATCAACAACACAGATTTTAAGGTGAGTGTGGAGCTGGGAGGCAGCCTCCCCATTTCTGTCCCCTACTCCCCGAGAGCTGTGGCAGCTCTTCTGGGGGTTGAGCTTCACCTTCCTTTCCCCATGGAGCTCAGCAACCTGCCAGGAGGCTCTAAAGGAGAAGGAGTCAGCCTGTACCCCCCAGCAAGCTGCTGGCCCAGCTGTCAGCCCCTGGCTGGGACAGCAGCTCTGAGCTGGGTGAGGAACTGGCTGGAGGCTGAGCCCAGAGAGTGGTGGTGAATGGTGCCACAGCCAGCTGGCAGCCAGGCACCAGTGGTGTGCCCCAGGGAGCAGTGCTGGGCCCCAGCCTGATCAATATCCTCACTGATGATCTGGAGGAGGGGATGGAGTCCCTCAGCAGTGAGTTTGCAGCTGACAGCAAGCTGGGGGCAGGAGCTGAGCTGGGAGAGGGCAGCAGAGCTCTGCAGAGGGACCTCAACAGGCTGGGCAGAGGGGCAGGGGCCAAGGGCAGGAGATTGAACACAGCCAAGTGCCAGGGGCTGCACTTTGGCCACAGCAACCCCAGGCAGTGCTGCAGGCTGGGGGCAGAGTGGCTGAGAGCAGCCAGGCAGAGAGGGAGCTGGGGGGAGTGGTGGAGAGCAGCTGAAGAGGAGCCAGCAGTGTGCCCAGGGGGCCAAGAAGGCCAAGGGCAGCTTGGCCTGCAGCAGGCAGAGTGTGGCCAGCAGGAGCAGGGAGCTCATCCTGCCCTGTGCTCAGCACTGCTCAGGCCACACCTGGAGTCCTGTGTCCAGCTCTGGGCTCCTCAGGTCAGGAAAGAGGTTGAGCTGCTGGAAGGTGTCCAGAGAAGGGCAACAAAGCTGGGGAGGGGTCTGGGGCACAGCCCTGGGAGGAGAGGCTGAGGGAGCTGGGGTTGGAGCCTGCAGAAGAGGAGGCTCAGGGGAGACCTTCTTGCTCTCTGCAACTGCCTGCAGGGAGGTTGGAGCCAGGTGGGGGTTGGGCTCTTCTCCCAGGCAGCCAGCCCCAGAACAAGAGGACACAGCCTCAAGCTGTGCCAAGGGAGATTTGGGCTGGAGGTTAGGAGGAAGTTCTACACAGAGAGAGAGAGATTGGCCCTTGGGATGTGCTGCCCAGGGAGGTGGTGGAGTCCCCATCCCTGGAGGTGTTCAGGAGGAGACTTGAGAGGGTGCTTGGTGCCATGGGTGAGTTGATTAGGTGGTGTTGGGTGATAGGCTGGACTTGATCTTGAAGGTCTCTTCCAACCTGGTCTGGTCTGGTCTGTTCTGGTCTGTTCTATTCTGTTCTGCTCCCAGCCCTGCAGGTGATGAGGGAGGAGGTGACCCTGGTTTGTGCTGGGGAGTGTGGGGTGGCAGAGGCTGCAGAGCACACCTCCTGCTGCCTGTGGGCCTGCTAGCAGGGGGCTGAGCAGCCTTCAGTCTCCCTTAAAGGCTTCTCTGATGATGCAGCACAGCTCACGGGGTGGCTGGGGAGCCCCAAGTGCCATTCCTCCCTCACAGAACCATGCAGTGGGTTGGGTTGGAAGGGAACTCAAAGCCCATCCAGTGCCATCCCCCTGCCATGCCCAGGGACCCCTCCCCCCTGCCCAGGCTGCTCAAGGCCTCATCCAGCCTGGTCCTCAGCACCTCCAGGCAGGGGGCAGCCACAGCCTCCCTGGGCAACCTGGGCCAGGCTCTCCCCAGCCTCCCTGCCAACAGTTCCTTCCTCCTCTCCACTCTCCCTCTGCCCTCTCCCAGCTCCAAGCCATCCTCCCTCAGCCTGAAGTCCCTGCCCAGGTTTCTCCTTCCCCAGGGGGGGGTCCCCTCTGGAGCTCCTACCTGGTAGCCCTGGCAGAGCTGAGAGCAGGAGGAGCCTGGGGGGTGGCAGCATCCCCAGGCCCAGCAGCTGGGGTGCAAGGAATGGAACTGCTCTAGGTGTGGGATGTTTCATTCATTGAGTGGTTGCTCTCTCCCCCTCTGCCCTGCCTCCCCTCCTGTCTTTCAGCAACTCTACCAGATCCTGACAGACTTTGACATCCGGTTCTACATGTATGAGCTGCTGAAGGTGAGTGCTGCTGCAGCTGCCAGGCCTGCAGGGCCTGAGGGGGCCAGGGGGCACAGCTCCTGGGGCACTCCCTCCCCAGTGGTTACTGCATGGAATCACACAGCTGGCAGGCTTGGAAAGGGAGCTCCAGGCTCAGCTCAGCCCCAACCCCCTGCCACGGGCAGGGACACCTCACACCAGGGCAGGTTGCTCACAGCCACCTCCAGCCTGGCTGCAAACACCTCCAGGGGTGAGGCTGCCAGCTGCAGGCTTTGCTCTGGGTCAGGGGTTCAAATGCAGCCCCAGATAAGGACTTTGCCTGCTTGGGCTTGGAGCTCTGTGTCTCTGGCAGGGGAGCCCAGGACGCTTGAAGGCGGTGGATGTGGGCTTGGTGAGCAAAGCCTCTGGCTCTCAGCTGCTGACCTGACACTGCTCTTGGTCTTGGGGGCCTCCCAGCCAAAGCTTTCCCTGCAGCAAGGGGTGTCCCAAAGCTCTCCTCTCAAACTAGCCCAGCCTCCTCCTGCCACAGGGCTCCATGGGGAGGTGTGGGAGATGTGCCTCCTTGAGACTGCCAGGACACGGCAGGCAGCAGGGCACTAGGGAGAGCTTCCAGCCTTGGGCTGAGCTCAGGGCTGTTGTGTGCTGAGCTGCTGGAGCAGCAGCTTGGCTCTGGCAGATCCTAGCAGAGCCTCAGGACTTTTGGGTGGGCCCTTGGCAAGTCCCCCTGCTTCTGTGGATGAGGAGGACAGGCTAAGGAAAGCCTCCAGGGCTTGGTGGCTGCAGGAGGTTTCCTGGAATAGATGAAGTGGGCTTGAAGGAGGCTGTGCACCCTCCAGCCTGCTGCACCTGGCTGCAGGGGACAGAACTTGCTAGGAAGGTTGGAGGGAGCCTGGAGCAGCCCAGGATTAGGGGGAGAGAGGTGAGGAGGCTGAAATGATCCTGCTTGAGGGCAAGCAAGAGCAGCTTCCATCTCTGAAAACAGATCACAGAGTGGCTCAGGGACCTCAGAGATCATCCAGCTCCAGCACCCCTGCCAGGGACAGGGACAACTCTCAGCTAAACCTGGTGGCTCAGGGCCTCACCCAGCCTGGCCTGGAACACACCTCCAGGCAGGAGGCAGCCACAGCCTCCCTGGGCAACCTCTGCCAGAGCCTCAGCTCCCTCCTGCTGGAGAGCTTCCTCAACTCCTCTCTAACCCTGCTCTGCCTCACCTCAAAACCATTCCCCACCCCTGGCCTCAGCAAAAGTCTCTCTGCAGCCTTCCAGGTATTGGAAGTTCCCTTCAGGTGCTGGAAGTGTCCAAGCTGGTGCAGATCTCTGCAGTGGAGATCCCAGCAGCACTGTTTGCTGGTGGAAGGGCCAGGGAGCCCTGCTGTGGTGGCAGCTCCTCTGAGGACAGCGTCACTGCCCTGGCACCGCTGGCATGGCTGGGGAGTGGCTGCAGGCAGTGCCCTCCCCCTGTGCTGCTGGAAGATCTCAAGAGCATCTGAGAGCTGTTGATGGATGGCTCTCCCTCCCCCTTGGAGCTGAGGGAACAACATTCCAGGCCCCTTGCTGCAGGGAACAGCTGCATGGAGGGGGGTGGGAGGTGGTGCCAGGTCACGGAGCTGGAGAAGCTTCTGTGTGCTCCTTTGCCTTCAAGCTGTAAGCAGCAGCCCCCTCCCTCCCTCCTGTGCTGTCACCTGCACAGGGAGCAGGGCAAGAGGTGGCTCAGTGGCTTGAGAGTGTTTAGGGACAGAGGTGGCAGAGGCTCTGCTGGGATGCTGAGCATGGCAGAGGCGTTCACCCCTCGCGGGGAGGGCAGCAGCAGGCGGGGGGCTGCCCAGGCTGGAGCTGGGCAGCAGGAGGGACCCCTCCCCGCCTCAGAGGCAGCCCAGAGCTTGAGCTGGGGGCTTCAGCAGCAGCTGAAGGTGCCAGCCTGTGGTGCCAAGGGCCGCCCGTGGCGGTGGTGGCGCCGGGGCAGCCCTGCCAGCCCTGCCTGACGTCCGTGTGTCTGTCTGTGTGTCCGGCAGGCGCTGGATTACTGCCACAGCATGGGCATCATGCACAGGGACGTCAAACCTCACAACGTCATGATCGACCACCAGCAGAAAAAGGTACTGGGGGGAGCACCAGCCCCAGCCCAGGGGGGCCTGGAGCTCTGCCACCCCCTCCACCCACAGCCTGGGCAGCTGTGCTCCCCCTCCCCAGCCTTGAACCTCCCTTCGGCGGCTCCCCTCCGCCTCCGGAGGTGGCCGAGGTCCCGCGGGAGAGCCCTGCAGGGGGAGCCAGACACAGCATGGGCTGGGCTGGTGGGAGGGGGCCTGCACAGGGAGGGCATCCAGGCCTCCCCCCTGCCCCCAGCAGGGCCATCCCCAGCTGCAGCAGGCTGCCCACAGCCTCACCTGGAATAGCTCCAGGGCTGGAGCCTCAAGCACCTCCCCGCTGCAGGGCTCCAGCAGCCTCCTGGGGCAGAGCTTGTTCCTCACATCCAATCCCAACCTGCTCTGCTCTCATCCCAAACCTCTGCCCCTGGGCCTGGCCCTGCAGGCCTCTGGCCACAGTCCCTCTGCAGCCTGCTTGGAGCCCCTTCAGGTCCTGGCAGGCAGCTCTGAGGTCCCTCTGGAGCCTTCTCCTCCCCAGGCTGCACAGCCCCAGCTCCCTCAGTCCATCCTCGCAGAGGTTCTCCAACCCCCTGATTATTTTTGTGGCCCTCCTCTGGACCTGCTCCATCAGGTCCATGTGCTGAGGGCTCCAGAGCTGCATGCAGTGCTGCAGGAGAGGCCTCAGCAGAGCAGAGTCCATGGCTTGGAGGTTGCCCTTCTCCCCTCAGGCATCCATGCTGGGTTTCCTTTGCTGAGAGGAGCAGGTCTGGGCCATTCACCTCCAGGGTGGGGAGCAGAGAAAGGGTACCCTGGTCTGAAACCCCAGTGGGTGTTCTGCCCTAGGCAACATCAGCTTCTCCTGCCTGCCCCACAGTGGCTTCCTCACTTCTAGGACATCCCAGGTAGAGGGCAGGAACTGTTTGGAGCCAGCTCACTGCCATGGAGATGGGCAGCACAGGGAGCTTCCTCCCACCCCACCATGGGCCTTGTACCTCACTGGCTGCTCTGGGGCCCAGGCACCTGGGATGTGCAGCTTTCAGTCAGTTGCTGGTCCACAGGTCCCTGCCTGCCACAGAATCACAGAATTGTGTGGGTTGGAAATGCCCTCTGAGAGCATCCAGTCCATGAGCTCAACCCCACCATGGCCCCAAGTGCCATGGCAACACCTTAATGGTGCACCTCCAGCCATGGGGACTCCACCACCTCCCTGGGCAGCCTCTGCCAGGCCCTGACCCCTCTGGCACCAAAGACATTTTGCCTCCTCTCCAACCTCAGCCTCCCCTGGCACAACTCCAGGCCAGGTCCTCTCCCTGAGCCTGGGGAGCAGAGCCCAAGCCCCAGCTGGCTGCAGCCTCCTCTCAGGGAGCTGCAGAGAGCAAGGAGGTCTCCCTCAGCCTCCTCTCCACTAAACACCCCAGGACCCTCATCTGCTCCTCCCCAGCCCTGTTCTCCAGACCAGCTTGGTTGCCCTGTCAGTCAGTGGTGGCACTCCAGGCAGGGCAGGGTTTAGCAGGAGGGCCTTCTGCTGTCCTTCAGTGCCAGGGCAGGTCCCTCCATCCCTGCAGCTGCCTCCCAGGACCTGGTGGGCCCCCAGCTTAGGTCAGTTCCTGCTCTCAGCCCCCTGTTAACATCAATGTTGACATGTCCTTCAGCCCTGCAGGGCAGGACAGCACAGCTGCCTTCTGCCTGTTCCCTGCCCACCATGGCTGGTGGAGCTGCTGGGGAGGCAGTGCTTGGCCTGGGGGAGGCAGTGCTTGGCCTGGGGGAGGCAGTGCTTGGCCTGGGGGAGGCAGTGCTTGGCCTGGGGGAGGCAGAGGAGCTCTCTAAGCTGCTGGTAGAGGGGAAGGGAAGGGCCTGAGCCCAGCACTGCTGAGAGCACCTCCTGTCCTCGGAGCTCCTCTCTGCACCCCAGGCTCCACTCTTGCCTGGCAGGATCGAGAGGCTTGGCCCAAGGTGGCCTCACCTCACAAATCCCAGAGTGATGAAGGTTGGAAAA
Source organism: Dryobates pubescens (assembly GCF_014839835.1). Lineage (NCBI taxonomy): Eukaryota > Metazoa > Chordata > Aves > Piciformes > Picidae > Dryobates > Dryobates pubescens. Next base: position 2,581,576 of record NC_071630.1, read on the forward strand.
GCCCTCTGAGATGGTGGAGTCCAAGCTTCAGCTGGCTCATGCTGAGAGGCTGCTGACCCCTGTCTCTTCCTTGCATGCTCAGCTGCGGCTCATAGACTGGGGCCTGGCCGAATTCTACCACCCAGCTCAGGAATACAACGTCCGTGTGGCCTCCAGGTACTTCAAAGGACCAGAGCTCCTTGTGGACTACCAAGTAAGACTCTGCTCCTCCTTGCTAGCCACTGCTGCTAGCTGCTTGTGGTTGTACTTGAGCCCACCCTCTGCCTTTGGCTGGTGGTGGTGTTGGTGTGAGCTGGAAAGGGCTCCGGCCGGAGGATGGAATGAGTTTGATACCCAGAGGAGTAAACAACCAAACCCCCTGGCACAGGGCTGGAGGCTGAGCAGAAGGGCTGTTTACAGAGGGAAACCAGGCAGAACAGGTACCAAGGCAAAAGAGGGCATGTGTGTGGAGAGAAGACACAGACAGATGTGTGTGTGTGTGCTCAGGGTGGACCCTGGCATAGCGCCCCCAGGGCTGGTCTGTCAGGCAGGCTTCAATCAAAGGTTAAGGTCACTCAAAGGACACAAAAGTCACTCAAAGGACACAAAAGTCACTCAAACACAAAAGGTACCAAGGTAGAAGAATATATAGAGAGATGTATCCACATACTCAGCACTGACCCTGGTTTAGCCCCCCCCAGGCTGATCTCTCAAGCAGGCCTCAATCACCACCACAAAAGTCAGTCAATCAACCCCAAAAGTCAATCAACACAAAAGTCAATCAGTCAACCAACACAAAAGTCAATCAATCAACCAACACAAAAGTCAATCAACACAAAAGTCAATCAATCAACCAACACAAAAGTCAATCAATCAACCAACACAAAAGTCAATCAACACAAAAGTCAATCAACCACAAAAGTCAATCAATCAACCCCAAAAGTCAACCAACACAAAAGTCAATCAGTCAACCAACACAAAAGTCAATCAATCAACCAACACAAAAGTCAATCAATCAATCAACCACAAAAGTCAATCAACCACAAAAGTCAATCAACCACAAAAGTCAATCAACCACACAACACAAAAGTCAATCAAACACCACAAAAGTCAAACACCACAAAAGTCAATCAAACACCACAAAAGTCAATCAACCACCACAAAAGTCAACCAACCAAACACCACAAAAGTCAGTCAACCACAAAAGTCAATCAATCAACCAACACAAAAGTCAATCAACCAACCACCACAAAAGTCAATCAATCAACCAACACAAAAGTCAATCAACCACAAAAGTCAATCAACCAACACAAAAGTCAATCAATCAAACACCACAAAAGTCAATCAATCAAACACCACAAAAGTCAATCCACACAAAAGTCAATCAATCAACACAAAAGTCAATCAAACACCACAAAAGTCAATCAATCAACACAAAAGTCAATCAATCAACACAAAAGTCAGTCAATCAACACAGAAGTCAATCAATCAACACAAAAGTCAATCAATCAACACAAAAGTCAGTCAATCAACACAGAAGTCAGTCAATCAACACAGAAGTCAATCAACCACAGAAGTCAATCAACCAAACACAGAAGTCACTCAAACACCAACGGTACCAAGGTAAAAGAATATAGAGAGATACATCCACGTACTCAGCACTGACCCTGGCTTAGCCCCCCCTTGGCTAATCAAAGGATGTTAGGGTTTGGAAGGGAACCCAAAGAGATCATCCAGTCCAACCCCCACCCCTGTCAGAGCAGGAGCACAGCACCCAGCCCAGGTGGCACAGGAACACATCCAGGCAGGGCAGGGCAGGAGACTCCACAACCTCTCTGGGCAGCCTGCTCCAGGCCTCTGGCAGCCTCCCAGCCAAGAAGTTCTTCCTCCTGCTGAGGTGGAAGCTCCTGGGCTGCAGCTTCCATCCATTGCTCCTTGTCCTATCCAAGGGAGCAAGTGAGCAGAGCCTGTCCCCTCCCTCCTGCCCCCCAGCCCTCAGATATTTATAAACATTGATTAAATCCCCTCTAAGTCTTCTCTCTTTTCCAGCCAAAAAGCCCCAGGGCCCTCAGCCTCTCCCCACAGGGCAGTGCTCCAGTCCCTTACTCATCCTCATTGCCCTCTGCTGGACTCTCTGCAGCAGAGAGATCCCTGGGGAGCCCAGAGCTGGATGCAATACTCCAGGTGAGGCCTCCCCAGGGCAGAGTAGAGGGGGAGGAGAACCTCCCTCCATCTGCTGACCACACTCTGCTGTAGGCACCCCAGCATCCCAGGGGCCTCCTTGGCCCCCAGGGCACATTGCTGTGCCCTGCAGAACCTGCTGCCCACCATGGCAGTAATGCCTCACCCAGGCCTCAGTCAAATCCCAAAGCAAATCCATTACAGAGGATAACCAAGGTAAAAGAACACATCTAGAGGCCTGTAGATGCTCTGAATTGCCTCTGCTTTAGCTCCCCCCTCAAACCAGACCTCAGCCAGGCTCAATCAAAGGCAAAAGTGAATCAAATACAGGAGGTGCCAAGGCAAAAGAACATACACACATAGATATCTCTAAATACACAGAGTCAGCCCTGGCTTAGCCTCAGTTATGCTTCAGCTAAGCCTCTGCCAGGCCTCTTCTAGCTCTTAGTGACCCCCAGCCAGCCAAACCCCTACCCCCAGCACTAAGCCTGAGGTGGGGCCATGCTGTGGGTTGAATGAGATTTCCCCACCCCCAGTCACTGATCCTTGCAGAGCAAATCTCACACACTCAGAGTCTGGAGGTAAAAACAGGGGAGCTGTGCTTACAGAATGAAACCAGGCTGCATGGGACAGTGTGGAAAGCAATCAGCAGGTCTGGGCTTGGGAGGGAGCTCAGGGCTCAGCCAGCTCCCAGCCCCCTGCCATGGGCAGGGACACCTCACCCCACAGCAGGTTGCTCACAGCCACCTCCAGCCTGGCTGCAAACACCTCCAGGCATCAGCAGGAGGCTTCCACCACCTCCCTGGGCAGCCTGGGCCAGGCTCTCACCACCCTCCTGGCCAACAACTTCTTCCTCACAGCCAATCTCCAGCTCCCCACTTCTCCTTTTGCTCCATCCCCCCCAGTCCTGTCCCTCCAAAGTCCCTCCCCAGCTTTCTTGCAGCCCCCTGCAGCCCCTGGAAGGCCACCAGAAGGTCTCCCTGGAGCCTTCTCCTCTGCAGCCTGCACAGCCCCAGCTCAATCTGTCTCCACAGGTGCTAGAGACTCAAGAAGTCTCTAGGATTTGCCTGTTGACAATCAGTATCTAAGCCTGGGACTAGTTTAAAGCCCTGCAGCCCAGTCCCAGGCCTCCCTGCCCCCAGAAGGTAGGCCCAGAGCAAGCCTTAGCTACCCAGAGACAGATCCCTGCCAGCCAGGCCTGGCTCCCACGCTGCTGCAGGCAATGGCAGCCACCACACACCCAGAGCAGAGAGAGCTGCAGGAGAAGGGAACAAACCAAGAGCTGACAATGTCCTGAGCCTCCCTCTGGACTGTCTCTGAGCTCCTGGAGCACTTTTCAGTCCCTCTGCTTTTGCAGTTAGCCCTCAGCCCCCCGCAGAGGCTTTGCCTGCCGGGGGCCTTGCCCGGCACGGCCGGGGGCTGGGGGTTGCCCCAGGGGGTTGTGCAGCCTGGCTGTGGTGGGCAGGCTGAGCTCCTCTGAGCTCCTCTGACACCTCTTCTTTGTTTTTCTTCTGTTCCCCCCCCTCCTCCTCTCAGATGTATGACTACAGCTTAGACATGTGGAGCTTAGGCTGCATGCTGGCCAGCATGATCTTCCGCAAGGAGCCCTTCTTCCACGGCCAGGACAACTACGACCAAGTAAAGGCTTTGGGGTTTCACCACAAGTTTTTGTCTGCCACCACCTCATCTCTGCCTTGACAGTAGGGGAGGGCCTGGGGATGGTGCCCAGCAGGCCTGGGAGGCTGTTGCTGCCTGCTAGTTAAGGAGGTGCAGGGTGTGGGGCAGTCAGCCGAGGGGGGCAGAGCGAAGCTGAGCTGCCAGGAGAAGGGCCTGGAGCTCAGTGTGCCTGCAGCAGCACTCCACTGCCTTGGGCTCCCTTCAGAAAGGGGTTGGGTTGGAAGGGACCTCAGAGCTCAGCCAGTGCCAGCCCCCTGCCATGGGCAGGGACCCATTCCACCAGCCCAGGCTGCTCAAGGCCTCATCCAGCCTGGCCTGGAGCAGCCTCCAGGCAGGGGGCAGCCAAAGCCTCCCTGGGCAGCCTGTGCCAGGCTCTCCCCAGCCTCCCTGCCAACAATTCCTTCCTCCTCTCCACTCTCCCTCTGCCCTCTCCCAGCTCCAAGCCATTCCCTCTCATCCTATCACTCCCAGCCCCTGTCCCAAGTCCCTCCCCAGCTCTCCTGGAGCCCCTTCAGATACTGGAAGGTGCTCTCTCTGCCCTTCGCCAGCTCAAAGCCATTGTCCCTTGTCCTGTCCAGAGTCCCTCCCCAGCTCTCCTGGAGCCCCCTGAGGTCCTTGTGCAGGTGTTGCAAGCCCCCCAAGGTTCAGGGCAGACTTCCCTTCCACCTGGGCTGTTTCCAGGGGTGGGGGTTTGGATGTGGGCAGCTCTGCTGACCTTCCCTTCTGCTCTCTCTCCCCTGCCTTCCCTTGCAGCTGGTTCGCATCGCCAAGGTCCTGGGCACAGATGAGCTGTATGGGTACCTCAAGAAGTACCACATAGAGCTGGACCCACACTTCAACGACATCCTGGGCCAGTAAGTCAGATGAAATGCTGCCAGTCCTTTGCTTGGAGCACAGAGATGTTGATAAAGTGATGGGCAGCCTCCCAGAGGACTCTCAGCAAAGGGCTGCTTTGATCTTCTGGGTCACAGTGCTGCTTGCAGGGCTCCCATCTGGGTGCTCCTCAGCTCAGGAAGTCCCTGAGGTGCAGCTTCTTTGCTTTTGCCTCTCCTGTGACCCAGCAGCCATCCCATTTTTCCTTCTCATTGACATCCTGGAGTCAGGGGAGGGCCCAGGTTGGAAGGTGCCTTCCAAGCCAACCCCTGCAGACAGAGCTGTGAGGCCAGAGCTGTGCTGGAAAGCTCCCTGGGCTGCTCAGCAGCCACTCTGTGCTACACACAGCACCTGACAGGCTGCCAGGGGGGCTGCCCCCTGCCTGCAGGCCTTGAGCAGCCTGAGCTGGGGGGAGGGGTCCCTGCCCATGGCACAGGGCTTGGCACTGGGTGACTCTGAAGGTCTCTTCTGGCCCAGCTCCATTCTGTGAGGCTATGAACCTGACCTCACAACTCAGCCTCTGGTGACCAGCAGAAGCCAGGAGGGGTTTTGACTCTTTAACCATAGAATCCTAGAGGAGCTCAGGTTGGATCATCTGCTCCAAGCCCCCTGCCATGGGCAGGGACCCCTCCCCCCAGCCCAGGCTGCCCAAGGCCTCATCCAGCCTGGTCCTGAGCACCTCCAGGCAGGAGGCAGCTACAGCCTCCCTGGACAGCCTGGGCCAGAGCCTCAGCTCCCTCCCTGCTGCAGAACTTCTTCCTCAGCTCCACTCTGACCCTGCTCTGCCTCAGCCCCAAACCCTTCCCCTCCGGCCTGGCTCCAGACCCCCTCAGCCAAAGTCTCTCTGCAGCCTCCCTGCAGGATCCATTCAGGTCCTGGCAGCAGCTCTGAGGTCTCCCTGGAGCCTTCTCCTCTCCAGGGTGAACACCCCCAGCTTCCTCAGCCTGTGCTCCCAGCAGAGCTGCTCCAGCCCTGGCAGCATCTCTGTGGCCTCCTCTGGCCTCCCTCCACAGCTCTGTGGCCTCCTGCTGCTGGGGACAGCAGAACTAGAATGGAGATGTTGCCACTGGGGCTCAAAATCTCCCAGCTGAGATCTCTCAGTCAGAGCAGAGGCAGAGGGGACAGCAAGGGCAGCTCCTGTGAGGCTGGCTGGGAGCCAGAGCACTTCTGGTCCCAAGGGTGTCACCCTGCCTGCTGTTGCTTAGTCCCTGGAGACAGAAGGGGTTGTGCAGTGCTGTGCCTTTCCCAGCCATAGGACAGCCACACAGCTCTGTCCCTAAAGAGGAGGACTTCTCCTCTTTGGCAAGGGCAAGGAAGAGCTGTGGGCAGTGTCCCTCACAGCCCCCTCAGAAGTGGGTAAATCACAGAGTCACAGGATGGGAAGGGTTGGAAGGGAGCTCTGGAGCTCACCCAGTCCAAGCCCCCTGCCAGAGCAGGGCACCCAGGGCAGGGCACCCAGGAGCACATCCAGGGGGGGTTGGAATCTCTCCAGAGCAGAAGGCTCCACAACCTCTCTGGGCAGCCTGCTCCAGGCCTCCAGCAGCCTCACACCAAACAACTTTCTCCTTCTCTTGAGGTGGAACCTCCTGGGCTCCAGCTCATCCCCTTTGGTCCTTGTGCTGTCCCTGGGCACCACCCCAAGGAGCCTGGCACCTCCCTCCTGCCCCCCAGCCCTCAGCTATTGATCAGATCCCTCTCAGCCTTCTCCTCCCCAGACCAAACACCCCCAGGGCTCTCAGCCTTTCTGCACGGCAGAGCTCTTCCAGGCCCTTCAGCATCCTCACAGCCTCTGTGGGACTCTCTGCAGCAGTTCCCTGTCCCTCTGGAACTGGGGAGCCCAGAGCTGAGCCACACTGCTCCAAGCTGTGGTCTCAGCAAGGGCAGAGCAGAGGGGCAGCAGAACCTCCTGGCCGCGCTTCCTGCCGCACCCCAGGGCGCCGCTGCCCCTCTTGGCTGCAAGGCCACCCTGCTGTCCCAGGGAGAGCTGCCTGCCCCCCTGGGGCTCCAAGCTCCTTCCCCATGGAGACAGGTGATGGGGGGGCAGGTGGCTCCCCCTGGCAGTGAGAGCTGATCCCTTGGCAGGCACTCGAGGAAGCGCTGGGAGAACTTCATCCACAGCGAGAACAGACACCTGGTGAGCCCCGAGGTGCTGGACCTGCTGGACAAGCTGCTGCGCTACGACCACCAGCAGAGGCTGACAGCCAAGGAGGCCATGGAGCACCCCTACTTCTGTGAGTGCCTGGGGGGCACACAGCTGTCAGGCTTGGGAGGGGACCCCGAGGCTCAGCCAGCTCCAAGCCCCCCGCCACGGCCAGGGACACCTCACCCCACGGCAGGTTGCTCACAGCCGCCTCCAGCCTGGCTGCAAACACCTCCAGGGCTGAGCAGGAGGCTTCCACCACCTCCCTGGGCAGCCTGGGCCAGGCTCTCACCACCCTCCTGCCCAACAACTTCTTCCTCACAGCCAATCTCCAGCTCCCCACTTCTCCTTTTGCTCCATCCCCCCCAGTCCTGGCCCTCCCTCACCCCCTCCAAAGTCCCTCCCCAGCTTTCCTGCAGCCCCCTGCAGCTCCTGGAAGGCCACCAGAAGGTCTCCCTGGAGCCTTCTCCTCTGCAGCCTGCACAACCCCAACTCTCTCAGGCTGTGCTCAGAGCAGCTCCAGCCCTCTGCTCAGCCTCCTGGCCCTGCTCTGGACACCTTCCAGCCCCTCCAGAGCCTTCCTGGCACAGAGGCTGCAGAGCTGGGCACAGAGCTGCAGCTGTGGGCTCAGCAGAGTGGAGCAGAGAGGCAGGATCCCCTCCCTGGCCCTGCTGGCCACACTTCTGCTGCTGCAGCCCAGGCTCTGCTTGGCTCTCTGGGCTGCAAGTGCTCCCTGCTGGCTGCTGCTCAGCTTCTCCTCCCCCAGCACCCCCAAGGCCTTTCCTCCAGGGCTGCTCTCCAGCCAGACCCTGCCCAGCCTCTAGCAGTGCCTGGGATTGCCCTGAGCCAGCTGCAGGACCTTGCCCTTGGCTTTGCTGAACCTCATGAGGTTGTCCTGAGCTCAGCTCTGCAGCCTGCCCAGGTCCCTCTGGCTGGATCCCTTCCCTGCAGCCTGCCCAGGTCCCTCTGGCTGGATCCCTTCCCTGCAGCCTGCCCAGCTGCCTCTGGCTAGATCCCTTCCATCCAGCCTCTCCAGCTGCCTCTGGCTGGATCCCTTCCCAGCAGCCTGCCCATCTCCCTCTGGCTGCATCCCTTCCCAGCAGCCTGCCCATCTCCCTCTGGCTGCATCCCTTCCCAGCAGCCTGCCCATCTCCCTCTGGCTGCATCCCTTCCCAGCAGCCTGCCCATCTCCCTCTGGCTGGATCCCTTCCCTGCAGCCTCTCCAGCTCCCTCTGGCTGCATCCCTTCCCTGCAGCCTCTCCAGGTCCCTCTGGCTGCATCCCTTCCCTGCAGCCTGCCCAGCTCCCTCTGGCTGGATCCCTTCCCTGCATCCTGCCCATCTCCCTCTGGCTGGATCCCTTCCCTGCATCCTGCCCATCTCCCTCTGGCTGGATCCCTTCCCTGCAGCCTGCCCAGCTCCCTCTGGCTGGATCCCTTCCCTGCAGCCTGCCCATCTCCCTCTGGCTGGATCCCTTCCCTGCAGCCTCTCCAGGTCCCTCTGGCTGCATCCCTTCCCTGCAGCCTGCCCAGCTCCCTCTGGCTGCATCCCTTCCCTGCAGCCTGCCCAGCTCCCTCTGGCTGGATCCCTTCCCTGCAGCCTGCCCAGCTCCCTCTGGCTGCATCCCTTCCCTGCAGCCTCTCCAGCTCCCTCTGGCTGGATCCCTTCCCTGCAGCCTGACCATCTCCCTCTGGCTGGATCCCTTCCCTGCATCCTGCCCAGCTCCCTCTGGCTGGATCCCTTCCCTGCAGCCTGACCATCTCCCTCTGGCTGCATCCCTTCCCTGCAGCCTGCCCAGCTCCCTCTGGCTGGATCCCTTCCCTGCAGCCTGCCCAGCTCCCTCTGGCTGCATCCCTTCCCTGCAGCCTGCCCATCTCCCTCTGGCTGCATCCCTTCCCTGCAGCCTCTCCATCTCCCTCTGGCTGGATCCCTTCCCTGCAGCCTCTCCAGCTCCCTCTGGCTGCATCCCTTCCCTGCAGCCTGCCCATCTCCCTCTGGCTGGATCCCTTCCCTGCAGCCTGCCCATCTCCCTCTGGCTGGATCCCTTCCCTGCAGCCTGCCCAGCTCCCTCTGGCTGGATCCCTTCCCTGCAGCCTCTCCAGCTCCCTCTGGCTGCATCCCTTCCCTGCAGCCTGCCCATCTCCCTCTGGCTGCATCCCTTCCCTGCAGCCTCTCCAGGTCCCTCTGGCTGCATCCCTTCCCTGCAGCCTCTCCAGCTCCCTCTGGCTGGATCCCTTCCCTCCATCCTGCCAGCTGCAGCAGAAGGGCTGCCGGGTGGTGGCCGCGGCGGCAGCAGCCGGGGGGGCAGGGCGCAGGGGCCGGCGGCGGCGGCGGGGGGGGTGGGGTGGTCGGAGGGCAGTTTCCAGCGGCGAGGCTTTGCCCAGGGGTGGAGCTTCCTCTGGTCTTAAAGGGCTGTTTCCCCTTCCTGCCTCGGGCCTGGTGCCTGCTTTGCAGATCCAGTGGTGAAGGAGCAGTCCCAGCCCAGCCCAGAGAACTCAGTGCTGTCCAGCGGCCTGACGGCGGGGCGGTGAAGCCTGCACCCCCACGGGTAACTCCAGATGTTTACACAATAAAAAGCAAAAGCCTTCAGCCACACAGTGAAGGGGAAAAAGAACCAAGGACCTCCCCCCCTACACACACACCCACCCCACCACCACCCCCCACCTCCCTCTCTCCCACCTCCTCCTCCTCTGCTTCCCCCTCCTCGGGGGATCCGCTGGGGGGTGGTGGGCTCAGCGACCTCTCAGTTCCTCTCTGGTGGTTTGTGGTCGGTGTAGCTCTTAACCCCTGTGCTACCAAAGCCCTGGGCAAGGTTGGGTCTTGTAGGGATGGGATCTTCCTTCCCCCCCCCCCCTCCTCCCCCACCCCCCCCACACACACTGCCACCACCAGCTCTACCCCCAGGGCTCGGTGCCCCTGGTTCTGGTTCACCTCTCTCTGTGATCCTTTCTCCTTCCTTTCTCAAGCCAGCCTTGGTGGGGCCAAGTGTGGTGGCTCCAGCAGCAGCCCTTAGCATGGACAATGCCTTTCTGCCCTCTGGATGAACCAAATTCAGCCCTGGGGGGTGGAGGGGGGTCGGGGTCACAGGAGATGCAGCTCTGCTTGGCAGGTCCAAGTCCTCAGTTCACTGCTCCCTCTTCTGGCCTTCAGTTTGGCCTTCAGATTCCAGTTTCAACTGTTGGATGCTTTTGGGGGTGGGGAGGGGGAAGGTTCAACCCAAACCAGGCCACCAGAGCAGCAGAGCATCTCAGGAGTGCTTTGGTCACTGCCCTGGGAGTTGCTTGGGGGGGGGGGAGGGGGGGAGGGAGAGGGAGGTCTTCCCCACCCCCCCATCCCTTCAGGGGTGTTTGGCAAAGCCTTGCTCTGAGAAGCAGCTCCAAAGGGAGCTGTGGTGGAGACTTGTGGATGGGGAGGGGCTGCTCTTGGTGGCAGGAGAGGGGGAGAGACGTTGCCAGCAAGCTCAGGGAAGTCAGTGTTGCAAGTTCCTGGTGATAGGTGTCCAGGCTCAGACCTCAGGCCCTGTGGCTCCCCAGGAGAGTATCTGGGGGGGGAGGGGGGCACAGCAAAGTTCAATGGAGAGAGGAGAGGAGGCCAAGGAGGAAAGCAGAGGGAGGGAGAAGGATCAGCACCCAGCAGCTGGGTGGGGAGGGAGAAGGATCAGCACCCAGCAGCTGGATGGGGAGAAGGCAGGATCAGCACCCAGCAGCTGGATGGGGAGGGAGAAGGATCAGCACCCAGCAGCTGGGTGGGGAGGGAGAAGGATCAGCACCCAGCAGCTGGGTGGGGAGGGAGAAGGATCAGCACCCAGCAGCTGGATGGGGAGGGAGAAGGATCAGCACCCAGCAGCTGGGTGGGGAGGGAGAAGGATCAGCACCCAGCAGCTGGGTGGGGAGGGAGAAGGATCAGCACCCAGCAGCTGGGTGGGGAGGGAGAAGGATCAGCACCCAGCAGCTGGATGGGGAGGGAGAAGGATCAGCACCCAGCAGCTTGGTGGGGAGGGGGCAGGATCAGCACCCAGCAGCTGGGTGAGGAGGGGGAAGGATCAGCACCCAGCAGCTGGATGGGGAGGGAGAAGGATCAGCACCCAGCAGCTGGGTGGGGAGGGAGAAGGATCAGCACCCAGCAGCTGGCTGGGGAGGGGGAAGGATCAGCACCCAGCAGCTTGGTGGGGAGGGGGCAGGATCAGCACCCAGCAGCTTGGTGGGGAGGGAGAAGGATCAGCACCCAGCAGCAGGATGGGGAGGGAGAAGGATCAGCACCCAGCAGCTGGATGGGGAGGAGGCAGGATCAGCACCCAGCAGCTGGGTGAGGAGGGGGAAGGATCAGCACCCAGCAGCAGGATGGGGAGGGAGAAGGATCAGCACCCAGCAGCTGGGTGGGGAGGGAGAAGGATCAGCACCCAGCAGCAGGATGGGGAGGGAGAAGGATCAGCACCCAGCAGCAGGATGGGGAGGGAGAAGGATCAGCACCCAGCAGCTGGGTGGGGAGGGAGAAGGATCAGCACCCAGCAGCTGGATGGGGAGGGAGAAGGATCAGCACCCAGCAGCTGGGTGGGGAGGGAGAAGGATCAGCACCCAGCAGCAGGATGGGGAGGGAGAAGGATCAGCACCCAGCAGCTGGGTGGGGAGGGAGAAGGATCAGCACCCAGCAGCAGGATGGGGAGGGAGAAGGATCAGCACCCAGCAGCAGGATGGGGAGGGAGAAGGATCAGCACCCAGCAGCTGGGTGGGGAGGGGGAAGGATCAGCACCCAGCAGCTGGGTGGGGAGGGGGAAGGATCAGCACCCAGCAGCTGGGTGGGGAGGGAGAAGGATCAGCACCCAGCAGCTGGATGGGGAGGAGGCAGGATCAGCACCCAGCAGCTGGGTGGGGAGGGGGAAGGATCAGCACCCAGCAGCTGGGTGGGGAGGAGGCAGAATCAGCACCCAGCAGCTGGGTGGGGAGGGGGAAGGATCAGCACCCAGCAGCTTGGTGGGGAGGGAGAAGGATCAGCACCCAGCAGCTTGGTCTGGTGTGGGGAGGGAGAAGGATCAGAACCCAGCAGCTGGGTGAGGAGGGGGAAGGATCAGCACCCAGCAGCAGGAAGGGGAGGGAGAAGGATCAGCACCCAGCAGCTGGGTGAGGAGGGAGAAGGATCAGCACCCAGCAGCTGGGTGGGGAGGGAGAAGGATCAGCACCCAGCAGCTGGATGGGGAGGGGGAAGGATCAGCACCCAGCAGCTGGGTGGGGAAGGGGAAGGATCAGCACCCAGCAGCTGGGTGGGGAGGGAGAAGGATCAGCACCCAGCAGCTGGGTGGGGAGGGAGAAGGATCAGCACCCAGCAGCTGGGTGGGGAGGGGGAGGTAGGATCAGCACCCAGCACCTGGCTGGGGAGGGGGAAGGATCAGCACCCAGCAGCTGGGTGGGGAGGGGGAGGCAGGATCAGCACCCAGCACCTGGCTGGGGAGGGGGAGGCAGGATCAGCACCCAGCACCTGGCTGGGGAGGGGGAGGCAGGATCAGCACCCAGCAGCTGGGTGGGGAGGGGGAGGCAGGATCAGCACCCAGCAGCTGGCTGGGGAGGGGGAAGCAGGATCAGCACCCAGCAGCTGGCTGGGGAGGGGGAGGCAGGATCAGCACCCAGCAGTTGGGTTTGCAGGGGGCTGTCCAGCTCCTGCTCCAGGCCTTGCCTTCCCCCCAAGTGTTTGGGGACAGTTGAATTATGGTCTGGGGGGGGGGGGGGGAATCTATTGGGGGGGGGGTTGTCCTTGTGAGTTCCTTTCCTCAGCTTCCCTCAGTGGCCTTTTTCCTAGCCCCCTCCTCCTCCCCTGCCCCAGCTGAGAGTGGCCTCCCCTGCCTGCTTTGGGTGCTGCAGCTGCTGTGTGCTTTGAGCTCCCTCAGAGTGCTTCTGCTGGAGAGCAGCACCCTGGCAGCTGGGCTGAGTTCAGCCCTTTGTTTGGCTGGGGGTTGTTGGGGTTGGGTTTGGGGGTGGGGGCTGCACCTAAACCACAGAATTTCCTCTGCAGCATTGTCAGGGAGGAAAAAAACCAAACCACCACCAACAAAAAAGGTTAAAAAACCAAGAAAATGAGGTGGGGGAAAAAAAAACCAACCCCAAAACCCCTTAGAAAAGGCTAAAAAGAGAAAGAGGAGAGTGAAGGTTTTTAGGAGGTTGCAGACTTGTTTCTCTTGGAAACATCCTGTTTACATTCCAGAGCTCCCAGAAAGTCCTTTTGGGGCCTCCACAGCAGGGTCCAGCTCCCCCCCTTTTTTTTGTACCACTCCCTGAAACCAATAAATATCTCAACAGCTTCCCAGTGTCTGCTGTCTCCACTCTGTGGCAGAGCCACCTCAGGAGGGGGCAGCCCTGAGGCCTTCACTCCCCTGGAAGGTCACAGAGCTGGAAGGGAGCTCAGGGCTCAGCCAGCTCCAAGCCCCTGCCATGGGCAGGGACACCTCACCCCACAGCAGGTTGCTCACAGCCACCTCCAGCCTGGCTGCAAACACCTCCAGGCATCAGCAGGAGGCTTCCACCACCTCCCTGGGCAGCCTGGGCCAGGCTCTCACCACCCTCCTGCCCAACAACTTCTTCCTCACAGCCAATCTCCAGCTCCCCACTTCTCCTTTTGCTCCATCCCCCCCAGTCCTGGCCCTCCCTGACCCCCTCCAAAGTCCCTCCCCAGCTTTCCTGCAGCCCCCTGCAGCTCCTGGAAGGCCACCAGAAGGTCTCCCTGGAGCCTTCTCCTCTGCAGCCTGCACAACCCCAACTCTCTCAGGCTGTGCTCAGAGCAGAGCAGCTCCAGCCCTCTGCTCAGCCTCCTGGCCCTGCTCTGGACACCTTCCAGCCCCTCCAGAGCCTTCCTGGCACAGAGGCTCCAGAGCTGGGCACAGAGCTGCAGCTGTGGGCTCAGCAAAGTGGAGCAGAGAGGCAGAATCCCCTCCCTGGCCCTGCTGGCCACACTTCTGCTGCAGGTGCAGCCCAGGATCCACCTTGGCTTTCCCAGGCCAGCAGGCAGCCCCCTCCCCAACCCCCACCCTGGGCTGCAGCCAGAGCAGGGTGGGCAGAGGGCAGCAGAGGGGATCCTGCCCCTGGGCTCTGCTCAGCCCTCCCCTCCAGCCCTGCCTCCAGCTCTGCTGTCCCCAGCAGCAGGAGGCCACAGAGCTGTGGAGGGAGGCCAGAGGAGGCCACAGAGATGCTGCCAGGGCTGGAGCAGCTCTGCTGGGAGCACAGGCTGAGGGAGCTGGGGCTGTGCAGCCTGGGGAGGAGAAGGCTCCAGGGGCACCTCAGAGCTGCTGCCAGCACCTGAAGGGATCCTGCAGGGAGGCTGCAGAGAGACTTTGGCTGAGGGGGTCTGGAGCCAGGCCAGGGGGGAAGGGTTTGGAGCTGAGGAAGAAGTTGTTCAGCAGGAGGGAGCTGAGGCTCTGGCACAGGCTGCCCAGGGAGGCTGTGGCTGCCTCTTGCCTAGGGGTGCTCCAGGCCAGGCTGGATGAGGCCTTGGGCAGCTGAGCCTAGCTGAGAGCTGTCTCCTCTCAGCCTGGGTGGTTCTAAACAAGTGCTGAGCTGGGGGCAGCTCTTCCCTTCCCCCCTGGGCTGCTGGACACTGGAGAGAGGCCTTCAGAAGCTCAGAGGATGGTGAAGGAAGACTGGGCCAGGTCTGAGGAGTGAAGACAAAGACCTGGGGCTGTGTAGCCTGGAGAGAAGGCTGAGAGGGGATCTGACCATGCCTGGAAATAGCTGAGGGTTGGGGTCAAGAAGGGGCTGCAGGGCCAGGCCCAGGGGCAGAGGTTTGGGATGAGAGCAGAGCAGGTTGGGATTGGATGTGAGGAGCAAGCTCTGCCCCAGGAGGCTGCTGGAGCCCTGCAGCAGGCTGCCCAGGGAGGTGCTTGAGGCTCCAGCCCTGGGGATATCCCAGGTCAGGCTTGGGAAGAGTCTGAGCAACCTGCTCCAGCTGGGGATGGCCCTGCTGGGGGCAGGGGGTGGGCTGGAGGAGCTTTGAGCTCCCTTCCAGCCCCATTCTGTGACTATAGATCCCTCTGCTGCTTTGCTGAGCTGCAGCTCTGCCCTGCCCTGCCTGCAGCTCTGCCCTGCCCTGCCTGCAGCTCTGCTCTGCCCTGCCTGCAGCTCTGCCCTGCCTGCAGCTCTGCCCTGCCCTGCCTGCAGCTCTGCCCTGCCCTGCCTGCAGCTCTGCTCTGCCCTGCCTGCAGCTCTGCCCTGCCTGCAGCTCTGCTCTGCCCTGCCTGCAGCTCTGCCCTGCCTGCAGCTCTGCCCTGCCCTGCCTGCAGCTCTGCCCTGCCTGCAGCTCTGCCCTGCCCTGCCTGCAGCTCTGCCCTGCCCTGCCTGCAGCTCTGCTCTGCCCTGCCTGCAGCTCTGCCCTGCCTGCAGCTCTGCTCTGCCCTGCCTGCAGCTCTGCTCTGCCCTGCCTGCAGCTCTGCCCTGCTCTGCCTGCAGCTCTGCCTTGCCTGCAGCTCTCTGCTTTGCTTGCAGCTCTGCCCTGCCCTGCCTGCAGCTCTGCCTTGCCTGCAGCTCTGCCTGCAGCTCTGTCTTGCCTGCAGCTCTGCCTGCAGCTCTGCCTTGCCTGCAGCTCTCTGCTTTGCTTGCAGCTCTGCCCTGCCCTGCCTGCAGCTCTGCCTTGTCTGCAGCTCTGCCTTGCCTGCAGCTCTGCCCTGCCCTGCCTGCAGCTCTGCCTTGCTTGCAGCTCTGCCCTGCCTTACCTGCAGCTCTGCCCTCCCTTCCCCCCTTCCCCCTGCCACCCCTTCCAGAGCAGGCAGGACCCCCTGCTGCCTCCCCATTCAGTCAGGCATGCAGGGGAGAGCTGGGCCAGGGCTGGGAGTGGGGAGGCAGGGCACGGGGGGAGGCAGCACCCCCAGCCCATTCTCCTCCTCATCCTCTAGGACTGGGGGGGATGGAGCAAAAGGAGAAGTGGGGAGCTGGAGATTGGCTGTGGGGAAGAAGTTGTTGGCCAGGAGGGTGGTGAGAGCCTGGCCCAGGCTGCCCAGGGAGGTGCTGGAAGCCTCCTGCTCAGCCCTGGAGGTGTTTGCAGCCAGGCTGGAGGTGGCTGTGAGCAACCTGCTGTGGGGTGAGGTGTCCCTGCCCATGGCAGGGGCTGGGAGCTGGCTGAGCCCTGAGCTCCCTTCCAGCCCTGCCCCTTCTCTGATTCCCTGCCCCCCATCCCCCGCCCGGGGGCGGCCGGAGCCGCTCCGCGGCCGGCTGGGCAGTGCCCCCCTGCCCCTTGCCAGCTGCTGACTTCCCTCCTCCCCTCCCTCTCTCCTCAGGTCTGCTGCTGTCGCTCCCAATTTTCCAGTAAGCAGAAGGAGAACCAAAGCCTCCGAGGTGCCATCGGGCGGCGGCAGGGCCGGGCTGGGCAGCGCCGGGCGGTGCGGGGGCAGGGCTGGCACAGCAGGGCTGGCCCAGCCGGCCGCGGGGGGGCGCCGCCGAGCTCCCTTCCTCCCCTCCCTCTCCCTCCCTCCCTGCCTCCCTCCCTGGTTTGAGTGTTTCCAGCCCAGCCCGGCAGAGGTTCCCCTGCCGCCGGCTCCCTGCCCCTCGCCAGCATGACGCCGTGGAAGGGTTGTGCCGAGCAAAGCCTCTGGGGGTCAGTTTCCAGTGCTCTCCTTCCTCTCTCCCTGGACGTTCCTTCCCCCCCTCCCCTCCCATCCCCTCCCCCCCTAACCCCCACCCTCTGCTGGCCCAAGTGGCGGTGCCAGCCTGTGCCCACCTCCCCCCCCCCCCCGCCCCCACCCGGGGCACGGAGGAGGCAGGGGGGAGGGGGAGGGGGTGGGGGAGGGGCAAGCCTCCCCCTCCCCCCCTCCGTGGATGATTCTCTAATGCAAAAGAATTCTATATTGTTGAATAAAAGTTTTAAAAGAAGCAGCTGAGGAGGAGTGCTGAGTGGGGAGGGGGCAGCTGGGGGGCAGCTGGGGGGCAGAAGGCTGCCAGGGCTGGGAGCCTGTGCCAGGGAGGAGTCGCCCTGGGCAGAGGCAAAGAGGCCACTGCCACCCCCTGAGCCCCCCTGAGGCCTCCCCACGCCCTTGGAGGTGCCTGGCCTGAGTGCAAGCAGCTGGGAGCTGTGTTCCAGGAGCTCCCAACCCTTCCTTGGCCATGGGCTGGGGCTCTGCCCCTCCCCCAGCCACCACCACTGCCAGCCCCCGGAGCTTGGAGCTCCTCTCTGTGGGCCTCTGCCTCCCAGGAGCTCCCCTGCAGCCCCAGGGCTTCAGCTGCAGCTCTCAGGAGCTTTACTTGCAGCTCTCAGGAGCTCCCATCCAGCCCCAGGGCTTCAGCTACAGCTCTCAGGAGCTTTACCTGCAGCCCCAGGGCTTCCCCTGCAGCTCTCAGGAGCTTTACTTGCAGCTCTCAGGAGCTCCCCTGCAGCCCCAGGGCTTCAGCTGCAGCTCTCAGGAGCTTTACCTGCAGCTCTCAGGAGCTCCCCTGCAGCCTCAGGGCTTCCCCTGCAGCTCTCAGGAGCTTTACCTGCAGGCCCAGGGCTTCCCCTGCAGCTCTCAGGAGCTTTACTTGCAGCTCTCAGGAGCTCCCTTCCAGCCCCAGGGCTTCAGCTGCAGCTCTCAGGAGCTCCCCTCCAGCCCCAGGGCTTCCCCTGCAGCTCTCAGGAGCTCCCTTCCAGCCCCAGGGCTTCCCCTGCAGCTCTCAGGAGCTCCCCTGCAGCCCCAGGGCTTCCCCTGTAGCTCTCAGGAGCTCCCCTCCAGCCCCAGGGCTTCCCCTGCAGCTCTCAGGAGCTCCCTTCCAGCCCCAGGGCTTCCCCTGCAGCTCTCAGGAGCTTCCCCTGCAGCTCTCAGGAGCTCCCCTGCAGCCCCAGGGCTTCCCCTGTAGCTCTCAGGAGCTCCCCTGCAGCCCCAGGGCTTCCCCTGTAGCTCTCAGGAGCTCCCCTCCAGCCCCAGGGCTTCCCCTGCAGCTCTCAGGAGCTTTACTTGCAGCTCTCAGGAGCTCCCCTGCAGCCCCAGGGCTTCCCCTGCAGCTCTCAGGAGAGCCCAGCTGCAGTGCTGGTGGTTGTCCCAGGCTGTGCTCTGGTCTCAGGTGTCTAACAGCCCACCTGAAACTGGGCTGCCCAAGCCTGAGGCTGGCCTCTCCATCACCATTCATGGTCAGGTCCCTGCTCTGGGCCCTGTTTCTTCCTGGCCCTTGTGGGGGTATTTTTTCCCCCCAGTGTGAAGCTGCTCATCTCTCTGAGAGCAGGCAGGAGGAACCTGCCCAGGGAGGGCAGCTCCAGCAGGGTGAGCCCTGGGCTGCTGGAGTCACACAGAACCCTCTCTCTCCTGCTCCTCTTGGGTGATGCTTCCAGCTCCTCCCTGCTGCAGCCCAGCTCCTCTGCAAGGCAGCAGAGGGGGGTGGCTGGGGTGGAAATGCCAGGAGTGAGTCCTGCCCCACAGCCCCTGTGAGAGGTGGAGGTGGAAAGGCACCAGCAGCAGCCCCCTGGCTCACAGCTGCAGGTGTGCTGCCCTGGGGCCAGCTCTGGATGTGTCCATCAGGTAACCTCAAGCCCCAGGAGCTGTGAGGCAGGGGCTGGTTGCTTGCCAAGGCAGGGTGCAGTGCTGGCCCCCTTGTGTCCCAGCCTCTGCTCAGCTCTGCTGCCCAAAACTTCAGCTGCTGGGGAACAGCCTGTGCCTGGCCATGGTGGAGTCCATCTCATGCCAAAGAGTCACAGCAGCACAGAGCTGGCAGGGCTGGAAGGGAGCTGCAGGCTCAGCCAGCTCCAAGCCCCTGCCCTGGGCAGGGACACCTCACCCCACAGCAGGTTGCTCACAGCCACCTCCAGCCTGGCTGCAAACACCTCCAGGGCTGAGCAGGAGGCTTCCACCACCTCCCTGGGCAGCCTGGGCCAGGCTCTCACCACCCTCCTGGCCAACAACTTCTTCCTCACAGCCAATCTCCAGCTCCCCACTTCTCCTTTTGCTCCATCCCCCCCAGTCCTGTCCCTCCCTCACCCCCTCCAAAGTCCCTCCCCAGCTTTCTTGTAGGACGGAGAGTGACGAGGAGGAAGAGGGGTGAGAAGGAGCGCCGAGAAGGGTCAGAGAGTGCCGAGAAGGGTCAGAGAGTGCCGCGCCGAGCCGAGCCGCGCCGCGCCGGCACCTTACAGGATCGATGCAGTGGACGGGAAGGTGCAATGCCGCCGCTTGTCCGCCAGGCGGCGACTCGGCAGAGCGCTGGCGGCTGCCGGGCTCCGCGCAGAGAGCTTGGCCGGGGGTCGGAGGCTTGGGCTGGCAATGCTGCGCTGCCGGGCGCGGGGGCTTTGGACCGAGCGTTCCTGAGCGCCGAGCAGCTGGAAGCTGCGCTGCCTCCTTGATGAGCTGGAGGAGGGGATGGAGTCCCTCAGCAGTGAGTTTGCAGCTGACAGCAAGCTGGGGGCAGGAGCTGAGCTGGGAGAGGGCAGCAGAGCTCTGCAGAGGGACCTCAACAGGCTGGGCAGAGGGGCAGGGGCCAAGGGCAGGAGATTGAACACAGCCAAGTGCCAGGGGCTGCACTTTGGCCACAGCAACCCCAGGCAGTGCTGCAGGCTGGGGGCACAGTGGCTGAGAGCAGCCAGGCAGAGAGGGAGCTGGGGGGAGTGGTGGAGAGCAGCTGAACAGGAGCCAGCAGTGTGCCCAGGGGGCCAAGAAGGCCAAGGGCAGCCTGGCCTGCAGCAGGCAGAGTGTGGCCAGCAGGAGCAGGGAGCTGATCCTGCCCTGTGCTCAGCACTGCTCAGGCCACACCTGGAGTCCTGTGTCCAGCTCTGGGCTCCTCAGGTCAGGAAAGAGGTTGAGCTGCTGGAAGGTGTCCAGAGAAGGGCAACAAAGCTGGGGAGGGGTCTGGGGCACAAGGCTGGGGAGGAGCAGCTGAGGGAGCTGGGGGGGTTCAGCCTGGAGCAGAGGAGGCTGAGGGAGACCTCCTTGCTCTCTGCAGCTCCAGCTCCATGAGAGGAGGCTGCAGGGTGGTTGGGGTTGGGCTCTGCTCCCCAGTCTCAGGTGACAGAAGGAGAGGAACTGCCTGGAGCTGTGCCAGGGGAGGCTTAGGTTGGAGAGGAGGCAAAATGTCTTTGGTGCCAGAGGGGGCAGCAGGGAAGAAGGGGCAGCAGAGGCAGCAGGGGCAGGACCCTCTCTGCCTGTTTGCTCTTGTGCAGAGGGTTTAGGGCTGCACCCACTGGCCCCCTGTGGTGAAGAGGTTATTCCTTTATGAATATGAAACACGAGCTATGTAAATATTAATTGTATTGATCACCAAACATCATCAATAACCGATGAATCGCTGTTTTCTATACAGATTCCAGTGCACAGCAGTTCAACACATCCCTTAAGTGGTTTGGTATTTACAATTTGGACCCAACCGGAATCGTTACAGGATCGATGCAGTGGAAGGGAAGGTGCAATGCCGCCGCTTGTCCGCCAGGCGGCGACTCGGCAGGGCGCTGGCGGCTGCCGGGCTCCGCGCAGAGAGCTTGGCCGGGGGTCGGAGGCTTGGGCTGGCAATGCTGCGCTGCCGGGCAGCGGGGGGCTTTGGACCGAGCGCTCCTGAGTGCCGAGCAGCTGGAAGCTGCGCTGCCTCCTTTGGTTGCAGCCAGGTTAGCTGCCAGGCTGCGGCAGAGCGGCTGGCGGGCAACCGTCTCCCTCCCGCGGCAGCGGAGAGGGCACGGACCGTCGGCTAGCCGGTAGGCAGCCTCCCTTCGCCGGGCTCGGGCGGCTCCCTCCGACGGCAGCGAGCGGTCCCGCGGGGTCTGCCCGGCAGGGCTGGTCCCTGGACGGGGTTGGCCCTGCGGCTTTGGGGCCGGTGAGGACGGCCGCGGGGAAGAGGCGGCGGCTGCGTGGAGCGGCAGCTTCCTCTTGGCGTGGCTCGAAGGAGCGGGTGGGACCCTCTTGGAGCCACACCTTGAGTCCTGTGTCCAGCTCTGGGCTCCTCAGGTTAGGAAAGAGGTTGAGATGCTGGAAGGTGTCCAGAGAAGGGCAACAAAGCTGGGGAGGGGTCTGGGGCACAGCCCTGGGAGGAGAGGCTGAGGGAGCCTGCAGAAGAGGAGGCTCAGGGGAGACCTTCTTGCTCTCTAAAACTACCTGAAGGGAGGTTGTAGCCAGATGGGGATTGGGCTCTTCTCCCAGGCAAGCAGCACCAGAACAAGAGGACACAGTCTCAAGCTGTGCCAGGGGAGGTTTGGGTTGGAGGTGAGGAAGAAATTCTTCCCACAAAGAGAGATTGGCCCTTGGGATGTGCTGCCCAGGGAGGTGGTGGAGTCCCCATCCCTGGGGGTGTTCAGAAAAGGCTTGGATGTGGCACTTGGAGCCATGGTTGAGTTGTCAGGAGGTGCTGGGTGCTAGGTTGGACTTGGTGGTCTCTGAGCTCTTTTCCAAGCTGGTTGATGCTGTGGTTCCTGGGTGCTGGCTTCTCCTTGTGCAGAGGCTGCTGCTCTGCTTGCAGGTGGGAGTGAGGAGACTGAGCAGCAGCGGCTGTGGAGCTCAGCACCCAAGGCTTCAGCACAGACGCTCGGGCAGAGAGCGAGGGCAGCTTGTTTACAGCTTGGGGCAGCACTCCTAAGTTTCTCCAGGCTGGATTGGGCCAGGGGGCACTCTCCTAAACCACCAGCTCGGGCCTGTGGCAAGTGTGGAGCCAGCACTATGCCCGGGGCTGGCAGTAGCTCGAGCACCCCTCACAGGGAGCTGTTAGCCCTTAGCGGGCAGGGGAGGTCTGTGCCGCCCGGCTGAGCCTTGGCCTTTGTTCCCCCCCCCCAGGCAAGGGGCAGGGGATGTGCCCACACATGCTGGGACAAGTTTCAGCATCTGGGGCATCATTCTGGGCGAATGGTGCCTTCAGCACATCCCCCTGCCAGGGGCAGAGGCACCACTGTGGCTTGGGCAGTGGCAGCTGGCAGAGGGCAGCCAGGGAGAGCTGTGCAGCCGCGCTGCAGCCTCTCTTTCTCACACCCATGGGAAGCTGCTGCTGTTTCTTCTGTTCAAAACAGGAGAGGCAGGATGGGACCTGGGGGTGCTGATGGCCAAGCAGCTGAACAGCAGCCAGCAGTGTGCCCAGGGGGCCCAAGAGAGCCAAAGGCTTCATGGCTGGGCTCAGCAATGCTGTGTCCAGAGCAGCAGGGAGGGGATTGTGCCCTGGGGCTCAGGTCTGGGCACCTCAGGGTCCAGCTCTGGGCACCTCAGCCCAAGAGAGCTGTGGAGGTGCTGGAGCCAGGGCAGAGCAGGGCAAGGAAGCTGGGAAGGGCCTGGGGAAGAAATCTGCTGGAGAGAGCCTGAGGGAGCTGGGGATGGTCAGGGAGAGACAGAGGAGGCTGAGGGGAGACCTCACTGCTGCCTGCAGCTCCCTGAGAGGAGGCTGTGGAGAGGCTGCTGCTGGGCTCTGCTCAGAGGGAATCAGTGACAGAAGAAGAGGCAATGGCCTCAGGCTGCCCCTGGGGAGGCTCAGGCTGGACAGTAGGAAAGATTTCTTCCCAGCAGGAGTGGGCAGGGATTGGAAAGTGCTGCCCAGGGAGGTGGTTTGGCTGTGGTGCCTGGGGCTGTGGTTTAGGGCTGAGCCTTGCAGGGTAGGGCTCTGGGTTGGACCTGGTGCTCCTGAGGGTCTCTTCCAGCCTCAGTGGCTCTGTGGTTCTGTGCCTTTGGGTAGGGTTTTTCTGTGTGTTTTGGTTGTTTGATTGTTTTTATGTGTGGTGGTGGTGGTGATTGGTTTGGTTCTGCCAGAGATGGACTCCTCTGGCACCTTTCATTTGCTTGACCAAACCCATCTGTGCTTGGGTCCTGTCTGGGTACCACCCCTCAAGACGCTGTTGAGGGCTGGACCTGAGAGGGACTATCAAGAATCATCGAATGGGTTGGGTTGGAAGGGACCTTAAAGGCTACTCTACGTCCAGCCCCCCTGGCAGGGGCAGGGACACCTCCTGCTGAGCCCCTGACCACCTCCAGGGAGGTGGCAGCCGCGACCTGCCCGGGCACCCTGCGGCCACAGACCAGGGGGCAGCGGCTTGAACCCAGAGCAGGAGCGCAGTCACATCGGACATCAGGAAGGGAATTCCTTACTCCGAGGCTGGGGAGACCCTGCAGGAGTCGCGGCCACCCCCTCCGGCAACCAGCCCCAGGGGTCCCTCCCTTCTCTCGCTTCCCTCTCCTCCCCTCCCTCCTCTGGCTCCCTCCCCGCTTCCTTCCTTCCGTCCTTCCGTCCGTCCGTCCGTCCGTCCGTCCGTCCGTCCGTCCGTCCCTCCCTCCCTCCCTCCCTCCTCTCGCTCCCTCCCGTCCCTCCGCCTCTTCCTCCTCTGGCTCCCTTTTTCCCCTCGGTCCCTCGGTCCCTCCCTCCTCCTCTGGCTCCCTCCTTCCCCTCCGCCCGTTCCTCCTCTCGGTCCCTCCCTCTCCCCGGTCTGTTCCACTCCTCCCCTCCCCTTCCTCCCTCGGCTCCCTCCTTCCCCTCCGCCTCTTCCTCCTCTCTCCCCTCCTCCTCCTCCTCGCTCCCCCCCGCCCCGGCCTCGCTCAGCGCCTCCCGGAAGTAGTTCCGGCGGGGGCGGGGGGTTGGGCCGCTGGATCCTGCCGCGCTTGGGTAGAATCGGAGGAGCCGCAGTGCGCGCCCGGAAAGTAGTTCCCTGGTGACGCCGACAGACGCACGCGAACGCGGAGGGATCAGCGGCAGCCGCCGCGGCCTTTGCGCAGCCCAGCGGCCGGCTCGGCTCAGCCCGGCTCGGCTCAGCTCGGCCTGGCCCTGCTCAGCCCGGCCCGGCACTGCTCGGCTCGGCTCAGCTCGGCCCGGCTTGGCTCGGCTCGGCTCAGCTCGGCCTGGCCCTGCTCAGCGCGGCCCGGCACTGCTCGGCTCGGCTCAGCCCGGCTCAGCCCGGCTCAGCTCGGCCCGGCTTGTCTCGGCTCAGCTCGGCCCGGCTTGTCTCGGCTCAGCCCGGCTCAGCCCGGCTCAGCTCGGCTCGGCTCAGCCCGGCTCAGCTCGGCCCGGCTTGTCTCGGCTCAGCCCGGCTCGGACCGGCTCGGCTCAGCTCAGCTCGGCACAGCACGGCTCGTCCCGTCCCGGCGCCGGCATGTTCAAGAACACGTTCCAGAGCGGCTTCCTCTCGGTGCTGTACAGCATCGGCAGCAAACCGCTGCAGATCTGGGACAAGAAGGTGAGCGGCGCCTGGGGGCCGGGGGCAGCCGGGGCCGGGGGCGGCCGGGGCCGCTTCCCGCTCTGCCTGCCCGGGGCAGAGGCGCCCGGCCCGGCCCGGGCTCAGCGGGAAGCCGCCGTGGCCGCCGCCGCCGCGGGTCGCGGGTCGCTGGGACACCCCCGGCGCCTCCCCCCGGGCCCGAGCGGCGCTGCCGCCGCTGCGTGCGGCGCCGGGGGAGAGCAGCCCCCTGCCTGCTGAGGGGCTTGAGCACAAAGAGCCTGTGAGGGAGGGCTGGGGGTGCGGGCTGCAGGCTGAGGGGAGACCTTCGTCACCCTCTGCAGCTCCCTCAAAGGAGGTTGCAGCCAGGCGGGGTTGGGCTCTTCCCATAGGCGGCAAGGGACAGGAGAAGAGGGAACAGCCTCAGGCTGTGCCAGGGGAGGCTTAGGTTGGAGATTAGGAGCGGTTTCATCCCAGGTGGTGGAGCCTCCATCCCTTGGAGGTGTTTCAGAGCTGCCTGGAGGTGGTGCTGAGGGAGGTCACAGCTCCCAGGGTGCCAGGGGCAGGAAGGGACCTCTGGAGAGCTGCCAGTGCCAGCCCCTGCCAGAGCAGGAGCACAGCACCCAGCCCAGGGGGCACAGGAACACATCCAGGCAGGGCTGGGAAGGCTCCAGAGCAGGAGACTCCACAACCTCTCTGGGCAGCCTGCTCCAGGCCTCTGGCAGCCTCCCAGCCAAGAAGTTCTTCCTCCTGCTGAGCTGGAAGCTCCTGGGGTGGTTTGGTGCTGGTGGCCCTGTGAGCTCTAGGGGAGAGGGTTGGGGACTTGGTGATCTCCAAGGCCTCTTCCATCCCCAGCAGCTCTGTGGCTCTGCCTCTCCTGGCTGAGCAGAGGAGCCCTGCAAGAGACTACAAACCTTGTGAGGTGCTGGCAGCAGGCAGCAGAGAGCAAAGCAAGGCTTTGCCACCTTCAGCAGCTTCCCCAGGGCCTCGGGGGGCTGTCACTGGGGGGGGTCCTTCTCTTGTGGGTGACCCAATTTTAAACAGCTTGGCTTGAAGAGGTTTGAAGGTGAGCCATGGTGGTGGCTCCTAGTGTGGACAAGGAGTCAGGAGGGTTCCACCTCTTTGTTTCTTCCTTGTTGCCTAGTTCTGGGGCAGGCTGAGAGAGCTCTGTGCCCAGCTCTGGAGCCTCTGTGCCAGGAAGGCTCTGGAGGGGCTGGAAGGTGTCCAGAGCAGGGCCAGGAGGCTGAGCAGAGGGCTGGAGCTGCTCTGAGCACAGCCTGAGAGAGTTGGGGTTGTGCAGGCTGCAGAGGAGAAGGCTCCAGGGAGACCTTCTGGTGGCCTTCCAGGGGCTGCAGGAAAGCTGGGGAGGGACTTTGGAGGGGGTGAGGGAGGGCCAGGACTGGGGGGGATGGAGCAAAAGGAGAAGTGGGGAGCTGGAGATTGGCTGTGAGGAAGAAGTTGTTGGGCAGGAGGGTGGTGAGAGCCTGGCCCAGGCTGCCCAGGGAGGTGGTGGAAGCCTCCTGCTCAGCCCTGGAGGTGTTTGCAGCCAGGCTGGAGGTGGCTGTGAGCAACCTGCTGTGGGGTGAGGTGTCCCTGCCCAGGGCAGGGGCTTGGAGCTGGCTGAGCCCTGGGGTCCCTTCCAGCCCTGGCAGCTCTGGGTTCTGGAGGGGGCAGCAGGGACAGAGGCCTCCTTCAGCAGGCTGCTGCTGGTTGCTTGACCTCGAGTGAGCATTTGCAGGCTGTGGGGGAGAGGGACTGGCAGGGCAGACCCAGAGAGCTTGGGGTCAGGGGGGGAAGCCTGCTGCTCCTCAGGTCAAAGCAATGAAGCTGGTGGAGGGTCTGGAGAATTGGGCTCCTCAAGGCCAGGCTGGATGGGGACCTGAGCAGCCTGCTCCAGTGGAAGGTCTCCCTGGGTGTCCAGGCAGTGCCTCCTGTAGGGCTTGCATGGGGCTGGGCTCCTCTGGCACTGCCTTGGTGGCAGCAGGAGGTGTCCTCAGGAGTAGGAGGGCTGTTGGGGGGGGGTGTGCTCAGGGGTCTGTCTGTCCTGAGGAAGCTTGGGGGAGCTCTCTGTGAGGACTGTCCTGCTTACAGAGCTGTGGAACCAGAGTGGGCCTTCAGACTGTTGGAGAGGGTCCAGAGGAGGCCTCCAAGCTGCTCAGAGGGCTGCAGAGCCTCTGCTGTGGGGCAGACTGGGAGAGCTGGGGCTGTGCAGCCTGGAGAGGGCTCTGGGAAGAGCCTTTCAGTACCTGAGGAAGCTCCAGGAGAGCTGGGGAGGGACTGTGGGCAAGGGCTGGGAGTGCCAGGAGCAGGGAGAATGGCTTGGAGCTGGGAGAGGGCAGAGGGAGAGTGGAGAGGAGGAAGGAATGGTTGGCAGGGAGGCTGGGGAGAGCCTGGCACAGGCTGCCCAGGGAGGCTGTAGCTGCCCCCTGCCTGAAGGGGCTGAGGGCCAGGCTGGATGAGGCCCTGAGCAGCCTGGGTGTCCCTGCCCGTGGCAGGGGGTTGGCAGTGGATGCTCTTTTGAGCTCCCTTCCAGCCCAGCCCCTTCCATGGATCTGTGAGCCCTGTGGATCTTCCTGATGCCTCTTCTCCACATGCCTGCTGCTGGGGCATGCAGCCTGCCCGTGCTTAGCAGTTTCAGCTGCTGCTGGGAGGGCCCAGGGTCAGCTGGGGCTCAAGACCCAAAGGTTTTCTCTCCCTCCAGGATGCAGCCAGCGCTCTCCCCAGGGAGTGCAGCCAGGGGCCAGCCTCTCTGGATGCTGTGCTGGGCTCCCCTCCTGCAGCCTGCCCCTGACTGCTCAGTTCTCTGCCTCAGCAGCCTCGTCCAGGTCTCCCCAGATACCTACACCTCCAACAGGGGCCTGGAAGCTGCCCACTCCTCCTCCCCAGACCTCTGTGCACCAGGTGCTGCAGCACAGCCTAGCAGCTCTTGCTTTTGCCTCTTGTTTTGGCACCCCCCCAGCTCCCTTCCTGGGGAGAAAGAGGTGGCCCAAGGACCTGCTGCTCGTTCTGGAGCCAGCAGGGCAGCTGTGAGCCCTGAAGGGCTGCCCTGAGGCGAGGCCAGACCCGGGCAGTGCCCCTGCCTGTGTTGTGGGTCGCTGTTGCTGCCTCGGGTCGGTTGCCAGCAACAATGCAGGAGAAGGCCTCCAGAGGTCGACCACGGACCGTGGCCTGCTGGCCCCGGGGAGCTTTGCTGCTTGCTGCTTCCCTTCTGGCCTTTGTGAGGCTGGAGCAGGGCTGCCAGCAGCAAGGGAAGCCTCAGGAGACAGACACAGCTGCCCCCCGTTGCTGCTGCTGCCTCCACACCCCGGGAGGTGTCTGCACATGCAAAGGCTTTTCCAGGGTGGCTTTGGAGAGCAGGGAACCTCCCACTGCACCCTGAGGCAGAGGGTGTTAGGTAGTGAGGAGCTTGTGCCTTGCAGGGAGCTTGTGCCTTGCAGGTTGAGCCTTACAGCTGCCTTGCAGGGAGGTTGTGCCTTGCAGGGAGGTTGAGCCTTGCAGCAGCTGCCTTGCAGGGAGGTTGAGCCTTGCAGGTTGAGCCTTGCAGCTGCCTTGCAGGGAGGTTGAGCCTTGCAGCAGCTGCCTTGCAGGGAGCTTGAGCCTTGCAGCAGCTGCCTTGCAGGGAGCTTGAGCCTTGCAGCAGCTGCCTTGCAGGGAGGTTGAGCCTTGCAGCAGCTGCCTTGCAGGGAGCTTGTGCCTTGCAGCAGCTGCCTTGCAGGGAGCTTGTGCCTTGCAGGTTGTGCTTTGCAGGTTGTGCCTTGCAGCAGCTGCCTTGCAGGTTGAGCCTTGCAGCTGCCTTGCAGGGAGGTTGAGCCTTGCAGCAGCTGCCTTGCAGGGAGGTTGAGCCTTGCAGCAGCTGCCTTGCAGGGAGGTTGAGCCTTGCAGCAGCTGCCTTGCAGGGAGGTTGAGCCTTGCAGCAGCTGCCTTGCAGGGAGGTTGAGCCTTGCAGCAGCTGCCTTGCAGGGAGCTTGTGCCTTGCAGCAGCTGCCTTGCAGGGAGCTTGTGCCTTGCAGCAGCTGCCTTGCAGGGAGCTTGTGCCTTGCAGCAGCTGCCTTGCAGGGAGCTTGTGCCTTGCAGCAGCTGCCTTGCAGGTTGTGCCTTGCAGCAGCTGCCTTGCAGGTTGTGCCTTGCAGCAGCTGCCTTGCAGGTTGTGCCTTGCAGCAGCTGCCTTGCAGGTTGAGCCTTGCAGCTGCCTTGCAGGGAGGTTGTGCCTTGCAGGTCCCTTCCAGCCCAAACCATTCTCTTGACTCTATTTCAAGAACTTCCTGAGAGGGTTTTTGGCCTTTTTTTTTCCTCCCCCTTTTCCCAGCTTCTAAATTCCACCTTCTTAATCACAGAATGCATCTGCTTGGAAGAGACCTGCAAGATCACCCAGGTCCAGCCCTCCACCTAGAAAGCACTGGCCAGGCAGATGTGGAGTTCTAGACTGGGCTGAAGTCTCTTCCTCTGAGCTTCCATGAGCCAGAGGAAAGCCCCTGGTGACTGGGAGATCCCAGTGGCTACAGCAGGGCCACCTCTCCAGCCCCACAGAGCTGAGGGCTGTGCCTGATGGAGTGGGGGATGGTCTGTGTGAGCTCACTGGGAAGGGACCTGCTCAGCCTGCAGAAGAGAAGGCTTCCAGGGAGACCTCAGAGAGACCTTCCAGTACCTGAAGGCAGCTCCAGGAGAGCTGGGGAGGGACTGTGGGCAAGGGCTGGGAGTGCCAGGAGCAGGGAGAATGGCTTGGAGCTGGGAGAGGGCAGAGGGAGAGTGGAGAGGAGGAAGGAATGGTTGGCAGGGAGGCTGGGGAGAGCCTGTCCCAGGCTGCCCAGGGAGGCTGTGGCTGCCCCCTGCCTGGAGGTGCTGAGGCCCAGGCTGGATGAGGCCTTGAGCAGCCTGGGCTGGGGGGAGGGGTCCCAGGGCATGGCAGGGGGCTGGAGCTGGCTGAGCTTTGAGCTCCCTTCCACCCCAAGCCATTGTGTGAGTCAGGGAGGTGGTGCCTGAGGCAGGCAGCAGGGGAGTTCAGGCTCCGGAGCCTGGTGAGGAGCTGAGATGGGGCACTTGGGTCCTGGGAGACAGCACTTGGAGCCCCTGCTGGCAGTGAGTGCTGCAGAGCTGCTGGGGGCACTGGTGCAGCTCTGCTGTGAGCAGAGGCTGAGGGGATTGGGGCTGCCAGCCTGGCAGGGGGCAGCCTGAGGGGGACCCCAGCGGGGCGGAACTCTGGCACGGGCTGCCCGGGGCGGTGGCTGAGGCCCCGGCCCTGGAGGCCTTCAAGGTGTTCATTTTCCTCCAGCCCTGGCTCACTGCAGAGGTCCCAGGTGACTGAAACTGGCCAAGGTGGTCCCCATCCACAGGCAGGGTGGGATGGAGGAACCTGGAAACTCCAGGCCTGGCAGCCTGAGCTCTGTGCCAGGGAAAATGATGGAGCAGAGCATCCTGGGGGCAATCCCTGCACACCTGCAGGATGGCCAAGGGCTCAGGCCCAGCCAGCATGGAGTTAGGCAGGGCAGGTCCTGCCTGAGCAACCTGAGCTCCTTCCATGCCCAGGGCACTGCCTGCTGGATGTGGGGCAGGCTGTGGATGTGGTCTGCCTGGACTGCAGCAAGGCCTTTGCCACCATCCCCCCCAGCAAGCTCCTGGCCAAGCTGTCAGCCCCTGGCTGGGACAGCAGCTCTCTGAGCTGGGTGAGGAACTGGCTGGAGGCTGAGCCCAGAGAGTGGTGGTGAATGGTGCCACAGCCAGCTGGCAGCCAGGCACCAGTGGTGTGCCCCAGGGCTCAGTGCTGGGCCCCAGCCTGATCAATATCCTCACTGATGAGCTGGAGGAGGGCATTGAGTCAGCCATCAGCAAGTTTGCAGCTGACAGCAAGCTGGGAGCAGATGTTGGTCAGTTAGAGGGCAGAAGGGCTCTGCAGAGGGACCTTGCCAGGCTGGGCAGAGGGGCAGAGGCCAACAGGATGGCATTCAACAAGTCCAAGTGCCAGGGGCTGCACTTTGGCCACAGCAACCCCAGGCAGAGCTACAGGCTGGGGGCAGAGTGGCTGAGAGCAGCCAGGCAGAGAGGGACCTGGGGGTGCTGGTTGATGGTAGGCTGAACATGAGCCAGCAGTGTGCCCAGGTGGCCAAGAAGGCCAAGGGCATCCTGGCCTGCATCAGGAAGAGTGTGGCCAGCAGGAGCAGGGAGGTCATTGTGCCCTGTGCTCAGCACTGCTCAGGCCACACCTTGAGTCCTGTGTCCAGTTCTGGGCTCCTCAGTTTAGGAAGGACATTGAGAGACTTGAAGGTGTCCAGAGAAGGGCAATGAGGCTGGGGAGAGGCCTTGAGCACAGCCCTGTGAGGAGAGGCTGAGGGAGCTGGGGTTGCTTAGCCTGCAGAAGAGGAGGCTCAGGGGAGACCTCATTGCTCTCTACAACTACCTGCAGGGAGGTTGGAGCCAGGTGGGGGTTGGGCTCTTCTCCCAGGTACCCAGCCCCAGAACAAGAGGACACAGTCTCAAGCTGTGCCAGGGGAGGTTTAGACTCGAGGTGAGGAGAAAGTTCTTCCCAGAGAGAGTTGTTGGCCCTTGGGCTGTGCTGCCCAGGGAGGTGGTGGAGTCCCCATCCCTGGAGGTGTTCCAGAGGGGATTGGATGTGGCACTTGGTGCCATGGTCTGGTCACGAGGTCTGTGGGGCCAGCTTGGACTTGGATGATCCTTGGGGTCTCTTCCAACCTTGGTGAGGCTGGAGGAGGCCCTGGGCAGCCTGACCCAGGGGAGGGTGTCCCTGCTGAGGGCAGGGGGGTGTGCTGGGTGGGGGTTGGGGGTGGCTGGGCCGCCCTGTGGCTGCGTGACCCCGGCTGCCTCTCTCGCAGGTGCGCAATGGTCACATCAAGCGAATCACAGACAACGACATCCAGTCCCTGGTGCTGGAGATTGAAGGAACTAATGTCAGGTAGGAGAAGGCATCTTCTTCTACCCTAGTGTGCCCTCTGAGCTTGGCCCTGGAGCAGAAAGATGTCAGTGCCCAGCAGATGGCTCCTTCAGACGTGGTTGTCCCCCTCTACTCAGCGCTGGTGAGGCCACTCCTCCAATACTGGGTACAGTTTTGGGCCCCCTCGACTCCCAGGAAGGACACTGAGGGGCTGGAGAGTGTCCAGAGAAGGGGCTGGAGAAAGAGGGCTGGTGAGGAGCAGCTTGAGGGAAGCTGGCAGTGCTCAGCCTGGAGAAGAGGAGGCTGAGGGGAGAGCTCTTTGCTCTCTACAGCTCCCTGAAGCGGGGCTGGAGCCAGGTGAGGGCCAGTCTCTCCTCACAGGGCAGGAGAAAGCAGCCTCAGGTTGTGCCAGGGGAGGTTCAGGTTGTGCCAGGGGAGGCTCAGGTTGTGCCAGGGGAGGCTCAGCTTGGATGGTAGGAAAAATGTCTTCCCAGGAAGGCTTTCTCAGGCCCAGGCTGCCCAGGGAGGTGGTGGAGCCTCCATCCCTGGAGGTGCTTCAGAGCTGCCTGGAGGTGGTGCTGAGGGAGGTGGTGGCTCAGCAGCAGGGGTGGCACTGTGAGCAGTAGCTGAGGGGGTTGGAGTTGATGATCTCCAAGGTCTCTTCCCACCCCTACAGTTCTGTAATCCTCCTGCAAGCTCTTTGTCAGTACGTTACAGCCTGTAATCCAGGGTCAGCCTGTTGTGGCCTGTCCCTGGCTGTGCTTCCACAGCTCTCTGCCTTTTCTCAGTGGGGCTCAGGGATGAGAACTAAAACTCAACTCCCCTTAAGTTTTCCCCCACCTTGGGGGGGGGGAAGGAAGAGAAAAGACCAAAGCTGTATCTGACTGGTGCCCAGTCCCTGCTGGCTGCTCCTTCTGCATCTCCTCTGGCCTTGGGCTGCCCTGCTGCTCCCCATGTGACAGCAGGAGGATCAAAGGGGAGCTGCTTTACTCAGCAGCCTCCTCTCCATCGACTGGAGAGGGAGGGAGATGCCAGCTCCATGAGCAGCTCCAGAGTCTCCAAGGCTTCTCCAGGGGTGATTCAGAGCAGGGCTCTCCTTATAAGGGCAGTGGAGACTCCTCTGCTGCAGCCAGGCTGAGCCAGCTCCTGCCTTCCTCCCAAGATGTGTTGATAGAGGACTTGCCAGGCCTGCTTCTCAGGCTCATGACCTCTGGCTTTCCAGCCACACAGAGCCTCTGCTCTGCTCTGGAGGGCTGCAGCTGCTCACTTTCAAGGGCAGGAGGAGGTTGTGTTAAGACACAGCACTGATGTGGTCTTGAATCTGGGGAGGTGAAGCTGTCCAGGCAGGAGTTCCATGCCCTGGGTGAGGAGAGTGGGGGTTTGGAACACATTCTTTGGGCCTTTTATCATCATCATCTTCTTGCAGCTCTCTCTGAAACTCTCCCTCCTGTGTCCAGGAAGCCCCTGGGGGTTGTTGGGATCTCATGAGCACAGCTCTCTCTTTGCCTGCTTGCCCTCCAAGAGAGCTTTAGGGTCAGGGGAGAGACTCTGGGGCTCAGGCCCTGCGCTCTGTGAGGTGCTGAAGTGGTTTTGTGTCCCTCTTAGTACCACATACATCACCTGCCCTGCTGACCCAAAGAAGACCCTGGGCATCAAGCTGCCTTTCCTGGTGATGATCATCAAGAACCTGAAGAAGTACTTCACTTTTGAAGTGCAGGTGAGGAGTGTGCAACAGGGGAGACCCCTCCAGGGCTTAGTGAGGAAGGGGCTGCAGGGCAGAGCCTCCTGCACTCTGTGCAGCAACTTGTCCCAGGCCCTGAGTGGCCCCAAAACACTTTTGCTTTCTTGGCCATGTGATGTGTGAGGACTTCTTCCAAGGGTGCTCAGAGGGCTGAAGAAGCTCTCCTGTGGGGCCAGGCTGAGAGAGTTGGGGCTGTGCAGCCTGCAGGAGAGAAGGCTGCAGGCAGAGCTCAGAGCAACCTTGCAGGAGCTGAAGGGCTCCAGGAGAGCTGGGGAGGGACTGTGGGCAAGGGCTGGGAGTGCCAGGAGCAGGGAGAATGGCTTGGAGCTGGCAGAGGGCAGAGGGAGAGTGGAGAGGAGGAAGGAATGGTTGGCAGGGAGGCTGGGGAGAGCCTGGCCCAGGCTGCCCAGGGAGGCTGTGGCTGCCCCCTGCCTGGAGGTGTTCCAGGCCAGGCTGGGTGAGGCCTTGGGCAGCCTGGGCTGGGGGGAGGGGTCTCTGCCCATGGCAGGGGGCTGGAGCTGGCTGAGCTCTGAGCTCCCTTCCAGCCCAGCCCCATGCTGTGATGCCCCAAGCCTGGAGCAGCTGCTCTCAGGGGGGGTGTGGGTGAGGGTGGGGGGGAGCTGGGGCCTCTGCCCCCCTGCCCCAGCAGCCTCCCTCCCTCCCTGCCTGCCTGCCCCCCGGCGCAGGTGCTGGACGACAAGAACGTGCGGCGGCGCTTCCGGGCCAGCAACTACCAGAGCACCACCAGGGTGAAGCCTTTCATCTGCACCATGCCCATGAGGCTGGACGAGGGCTGGAACCAGATCCAGTTCAACCTCTCCGACTTCACTCGCCGCGCCTACGGCACCAACTACATCGAGACCCTGCGCGTCCAGGTGGGCACCGCCGCCGCACCGGCGCCGCTGCACCGGCACCGCCACAGCGGCACCCGCACAGCGGCACCCGCACAGCGGCACCCGCACACCGGCACCAGCACCCCCACACCCCCACACTGGCACCGCCACAGTGGCACCCCTACACCGGCACCAGCACACCAGCACCCCCACACCCCCACAGCGGCACCCCCACACCGGCACCAGCACACCAGCACCCCCACACCCCCACAGCGGCACCCCCACACCGGCACCAGCACACCAGCACCCCCACACCCCCACACTGGCACCCCCACAGCGGCACCCCCACACCGGCACCAGCACCCCCACACCCCCACACCGGCACCAGCACACCAGCACCCCCACACCCCCACAGCGGCACCCGCACACCGGCACTGCCACAGCGGCACCCGCACACCGGCACCAGCACCCCCACACCCCCACACTGGCACCGCCACAGCGGCACCCGCACACTGGCACCAGCACACCAGCACCCCCACACCCCCACACTGGCACCGCCACAGTGGCACCCCCACACTGGCACCAGCACCCCCACACCCGCACACCGGCACCCACACACCAGCACCCGCACACCGGCACCGCCACAGCGGCACCCCCACACTGGCACCAGCACCCCCACACCCCCACAGCGGCACCCGCACACCGGCACCAGCACACCAGCACCCCCACACCCCCACACCGGCACCGCCACAGTGGCACCCCTACACCGGCACCAGCACACCAGCACCCCCACACCCCCACAGCAGCACCCGCACACCGGCACCAGCACACCAGCACCCCCACAGCGGCACCCACACACCGGCACCAGCACACCAGCACCCCCACACCCCCACACTGGCACCGCCACAGTGGCACCCCTACACCGGCACCAGCACACCAGCACCCCCACAGCGGCACCAGCACACCAGCACCCCCACACCCCCACACTGGCACTGCCACAGTGGCACCCCCACACTGGCACCAGCACACCAGCACCCCCACACCCCCACACCGGCACCAGCACACCAGCACCCCCACACCCCCACACTGGCACCAGCACACCAGCACCCCCACACCCCCACACCGGCACCGCCACAGCGGCACCCCCACACCGGCACCAGCACACCAGCACCCCCACACCTCCACACCGGCACCAGCACACCAGCACCCCCACACCCCCACACCGGCACCGCCACAGCGGCACCCCCACACCGGCACCAGCACACCAGCACCCCCACACCTCCACACCGGCACCAGCACACCAGCACCCCCACACCTCCACACCGGCACCAGCACACCAGCACCCCCACACCCCCACACTGGCACCACCACAGCGGCACCCGCACACCGGCACCAGCACCCCCACACCCCCCGCACCGGCACCCCCCACACCGGCACTGGCACACCGGCGCCCCCACACCCCCCGCACCGGCACCCCCCGCACCCCCCGCATCAGCACCCCCACACCCCAACACCGGCACCCCCACACTGGCACCCCCACACCGGCACCAGCACACCAGCACCCCCACACCCCAACACCGGCACCCCCGCACCAGCACCCCCACACTGGCACCGCCGCAGTGGCACACCAGCACCCCCACACCGGCACCACCGGCACCCCTGCACCCCCACAGCGGCACCCCCGCACTGGCACCCCCACACCGGCACCAGCACCCCCACACTCCAACACCGGCACCAGCACAGCGGCACCCCCGCACTGGCACCCCCACACCGGCACCAGCACCCCCACACCCCAACACCGGCACCACCACAGCGGCACCCCCACACCGGCACCCCCCACACTGGCACCGCCGCAGTGGCACACCAGCACCCCCACACCGGCACCACCGGCACCCCTGCACCCCCACAGCGGTACCCCCACACTGGCACCCCCCCCACAGCGGCACACCAGCGAGCCGAGCCCTGCCCTGCCCTGCCCTGCCCCGCCCCGCCCCTC